>NC_086321.1:163038995-163357209 GCF_036172605.1 Pelobates fuscus | reverse complement strand
CTGGGGTTGGGGCGCCCACTGCGTGGATGCCTCCACAGGGGGTCCTTGGCAGGGTGAGGAGACTGATCTCTACATCAACTGCCTGGAATTGATCATGGGATCCTTCGCCATCCGCAGTCTGGCCAAAGACATGTCGAACTGCTGCATCCTGCTCCGCATGGACAATATCTTGGCGGTACAATACATCAACCGCCTGGGCGGAGCCAGATCCTAGGCTCACACAGAGGCCACGAAAGACATTTACAAGTTTTGCCTATCTCGTAACCTCTTGCTTCGGGCGGAATACCTACCGGGAATCACCAACCTGATGGCGGATTGGTTCTCATGCCATTGACGAGACAACAGCGATTGGCAACTCAACACCTCGATATTCCAGGAATTAAAGCATTGGAAGAATCCACTACTGCTGGACCTGTTCACTTCCAGGACCAACCACCAATTTCTGAAATACTACAGCTAGCTCCCGGATCTGAACTGCAAAGCGGTGGATGCAGTCCTGCAAACAAGGCCGAGTCACGGGGCATATGCGTTTTCCCCATTCTCCATGATAGCGAGGGTGCTCCAGTACGCACACACCCACAGGATATTGCTCCTTCTCATAGCTCCATTTTGGCAGAGTCAAGTGTGGTTTCCGCACTTACTAGAGTTGTCCCACGATGCTCTGCTTCTCCTGCCAACGTTCCCTCTTCTGCTGACGGGACCACAGGGGGTACTCCACCCCCTCGTCCTAGAGTGGTAGCTGTACCTAGTGGCCTGGACAATTTCAGGAGATCCTGGTCAGTCCACGGCCTATCACAATCAGCTAAGGACCTCCTATGGGATTCATGGGCTCCCGGTACCAGGAAATGCTATATCTCCGCATGGTCCACCTGGAGTAGTTGGTGTCTAGAAAGGGATTCCGATCCCTTTACTGCCCCTGTCCCACTAATACTCAACTACCTATCACATCTGTTTTCGTTAGGTCATACCGATCCCTCAACGTGGTTAGATCGGCCATCTCGGCCGCACACGTCCCGGTAGAGAGCATTCCGGTGGGTCAGGACCCACTGATTTGTCGGCTACTGCAGGGTGCGAAATATTGATGCCTGTAGCATGTGGATGTGGTGCTGTGTTTCCTTAGAGATTGGCTGGATAACACATACCTCTCGCTGAAACAGTTTTCAGCCAAACTTACCCTCCTACTATGTCTCATCTCGGTGTGTGGCGGACGTTAGGGCGTTCCACGTAGATGGTTTCTCCTTCACTTCAGAAGGGGTTACCTTCACGATATCATGTCTTACTAAGTCAGACTCCTCTTTGTTTTTTTTTACCCGTTCTTTCTAGCAGACCCCAGACTATGTGTGGTCAGGACATTAATGTGATATACTGAAATTTCAGCTCCTCTCCGAACTTCTTCGACATGTCAGCTTTTGATTTTATGCGTGAAACCTCACGGACCAGTGTCTACGATGACACTGGCCAGATGGGTCCACTGGCTACTATTGTTAGTTGGCGTTGAACCATGCTTTGGGGTCCACTCAGTTAGAGGTGCGGACGCATTTGGCAAGCTTTCTTAGCAGGAGCCACTCTTGCCGGCATTATGCGTTGTGCGGATTGGACGCAGGAGAGTACGTTCAAAATGTTTTATTTTCGTCAGACGTCTCATGCTTCTTTCACGTTGGTTATTTCTCAGTGTTAAAAATACAAATATGAAGCCTCCTGTCATGTGCTCAAATTGAAGATTATACTAGGTTTAGTGTACTAATAATCTTAATTTTAGTAATGACAGGAGACGAATATTTCCCACCCTACTTTTCCCTCCACAATTGTAGGTATAACTATGCTGGTGTTCAATATGTTTCTGTTGATTATACCTGAGTAGATTATTGTGCATCTCATTTGCATAGAACTAATGACTGACTCAGTTTGCAATTTTATCATAACATGCATAATATGTTGTTTCATGATCATGATGTTCATTATATGGGGGCAACCTGCCAATTCAGATATCTTTCACTTTTTTCTTTCAGTGTGATGGGTTTCTCTTCAAGGGAAGAATTTGTTTTCTGTGTTTCTACACAAAGGACCTACCCGGAGTTGGAATAATACTGTTTGATTGAACTTTTTGTGACATGTTACTTGTTATGTTCCCTGTGTTTCTTACCTGTTCATTATACACTACAAAGAAAGAGGAAGTGATGTAACTGGCAGGGGTTTTTGTGTATCACCTGACTGTTTTCTGATTGGTTGTTTAGTTTCTGTGCTGCTGGAGATTCATGCAAATATGAAGCCTACTGTCATTACTAAAATTAAGATTATTAGTACATTAAAGCGAGTATAATCTTCAACTATAACCACCTACAGAATTACTTACAGAGGTAGCACAGGAGACCTAATAGGGCCTTGTTTTAATATTTTTGGATAAGCTTTTTAAAATTATTTAATATTTTTGGATAAATGTTTGAAATTATTTAATATTTTGAAAAAGGTGTTAATATTTTTTGTTATATTGATATATATTTTATATATAATCTATATATATATTTTCAAAATAATTATATTATACTTTATTTATGCAGTGCCAACACATTCAGCAGTGCTGTGTATGTGTACAAATGGTACAAGTAAATAAACAACAGTACAATACATCTGAGACAATACAAAATTTGACAAACAAATACAGGAGAATTAAATGCCCTATTCCTTTTTCAAATGGAATACATTAGTTGCTAAGGTGAGAAACTAGGATTCCCTGAACAAGAATGCCTTTAGGGAACACGTAAAGGAAGGCAAACTAGGGGAACGTCTGACAGCACAAGGAAATGTGTTCCAGAGAGTTGGTGCCGCACAAGATACAATCTGCAGTCTAGCATGGGAAGAGGTGATAATAGAAGATTTAAAGAGTAAGTCAGCGTTAGATCTTATGGGGAGGAGTAGAGTAATTTGTTGATTAGAGAGTACAGGTAGTGGGGACAGGTAGTTTATCCAAAAATAATTTGTAATTTGAAAAGTTTATGCAAAGATATTAAATCAATACCATGGTTAGATAATTTAAATTACACACTCTTATATTCCTATTTGCTTAACTTTCTTTCACACAATTATTTGGATATGTAATTTACCTGTAGAACTTCTTTGAAAACTATAAAAATCTAGCTTGGCTCTAACATATTTCAATGCAGCTTTTGGAGTATACACAATTTGTCTTATATTATAATATAAAAGTATTGCATATATTGATGTAAAAATATAAAAAAATTTTTAGTTCTACGTGACATTTTAACTGTGAATGTCATAATACTGTTTGCTTTTACTGCAATAAAACATCTGATGTGTGTCAAACCGGCTAGGCCCAGAGCTGCTATGGGTGAAATCTCATAGCAGCTCTGGGCCTAGCCGGTTTGACACACATCCCTTGCCTGGCACATGTGCTGAATTTGGTGGTGCAGAAATTCCTGAAAAACTACCCAGATATATCAGAGCTGCTGCAGAAAGTGCAGGCCATCTGTGTGCACTTTCGGCGTTCTCACCCTGCTGCTGCTCGCCTGTCTGCGCTGCAGCGTAACTTCGGCCTTCCCGCTCACCGCCTCATATGCGACGTGCCCACATGGTGGAACTCCACCTTGCACATGATTGCCGAGTTGCCCACATTCTAACTTGTGCTGATTACTGGGTGGCCACCCTGCTGGATCCCTGTTACATGGACAACGTGCCGTCCTTAATTCCCTGACAGGAGCGTGATCGGATGATGCGCGACTACAAGCGCAAGCTGGTAGACGCGCTGCTGAGGGCATTCCCAACTGACACCGGGGGCTCAGTGGAAGCACAAGGCGAAGGCAGAGGAGGAGGAAGAGGTCGCCAACGTAGTAGGGGCACCGCCAGCACCTCAGAAGGCAGGGTTAGCATGGCCGAAATGTGGAAAAACTTTGTCAGCACGCCACAACAACCAGCACCCCCAGCTGATCTGGAACGTCTTAGCAGGAGGAGGCATTTCAGCAACATGGTGGAACATTTTATTGTTTTGAAACACTAATATGTGTTCAGCGAAGTCTTCTAAGTAAAACAGTACCCCCCATGTACAGGTTTTATGGTGTCTTGGAAAGTTACAGGATTAAATATAGTGCTGGCAAATTAAATTCCGTGGACTTTTGCCCTGAGTTGTCAGGCAGGTATAAATTATATATATATATATATATATATATATATATATATATATATATATATATATAATATATATATTTTTTATTTTTTTTTCAATTTTTTATTTTCAAAAATGTATCACAATAGACAGTAAAGGACTTACATTTAAAAAAGATAGACAAAAAGACAATAAAACAATAAATACGTTCCGACAGTTCTAGCCCTCTAAGATACTGAATCTTTTAATTTATTACCCTTAATTATCATCTTAATTATAAATTAGACGACATACCAAATTTAGTATCTTTACTTCAACTTGAGAGAACCTTAAATAGCTATTTACAGTCTATGATAAACCATGTAAACATAAAAACAAAACAAACATAAAGTCATACTGTGCCGAGATCTATATATCCTGATAGATAATGCCTTACTATGGGGCTTGATATTTTCCCCTTTACTTTTCCCTTTTCTTCTACTTTCTCTCTTTTCTTCTCCCTTTTTTTTTTTTTTTAAAGAAAAATTTACGTTATTAATAGCCAAAAAACGGCTTTATATAGAGATGCAAAATATAGAAACATTACAGCCCCATCAACAGTGTTAGCTCTGTAAGATGTAAAATTATTAAGACATTTTTCTGATCTGTCTCTATATTCATAAGTTATTTGTCATACTAAGTTTATCATCTTTTATTCTTCTCAAAAAAAATTTTTTCATTTTTTTTTATTATTAATCACTACATAGTTTTTAACAGTAATGTCCAATACTCATACTGTGCTAAAATCAAATAATGGATACCACTATTTTCCTTATGTAGCGCTTAACTTTTTAACCCATTCCTCCCATTGTTCTATTCTAGGATTAGTATAGTTGTCTTGTCTCAGGATTCCAATCTCCATTTTGCAATGGTTCAGGACCTGATATTTTATCATGTCCCAAGAGGGGGAATCAGATAATTTCCAATATCTCGCTAATGTTGCTTTAGTCTCCGTTAAGATGTGAATCACTATATCTTTTTTGCTTCTTGAAATTCTAGGCCAACCTAGATGTAATACGAAAGACTTACAGGTAAAGTCAAGATCTACTTTTATCACCTCTTGACAAAATTTTGCTACTTTATTCCATAGTTGACTTAGGTTTGGGCAAGACCACCAGATGTGGACATAGTCTGCTCTAGATGAGCCACATCTCCAACACTTATATTGAGAGGATGGGTACATTTTTGCCAATTTAGTGGGGACATAATGCCATCTATTAATGATCTTATAATGACTTTCAGATGAATTTAAACAATGAATAGCCTTAGTTACAGCATTATTTGCATGTATCCACTCATTTCTTGTAATAGTAACCTGTAGGTCTTTTTCCCAAGATACAAGGGCTGGAAATATTGGGCTTGATTTATATAATTTATATAGTTTAGCACAATGTGATACTAAATTTTTATTACTTTTAGAGTTAATTAAATTCATGAATGTATGTAATCCTTCAGATGACTCTATGACCCTATGTTTATGTAAAAAATGCTTTATCCTTAAATATGTAAAATTCTCTCTATAGGGAAGAGAAAATAGCTGCCTAATGTCCTCAAAGGACATAATTTGATTCTGTTGCATTATTTGGTCTATATTATTAATACCATTAGCCGATATATATATATATATATATATATATTTTTTTTTTAATTTATATAAAGGTGTATATATATAGTGATATATACGTATATACTTATGTATGTGTATGTATGTATATATATATATATATCGTTCTACGTGTATTTTGATATCAAAATACAGTTAGAACAAAATTACACATATATTTTTTTATTATTATTTTATTTTTAATTATTTTTTAACTTTAACTGTATTTACTTATTTATTTTATATTATATATAAATATATATATATATATATAATTATAATTATATATTTAAACAATATAATTGTACGTGGATTTTGATATTGGATTTTGATAGCATGTCCCCACCGTCCTATGTACTTACCTGGTCACTGGCGATCCCACGCCAGCGATCGCAGTGGGTGGTACTCACCTGGCATCCCAGGGAGTCCACCTGCTGCTGTTCCGGCCCTTCTTGGCCATGTGATCGTGAGGTCCTTATGAGGACCTCACGGTCACATGGACAGCATAGCCGTCCACAGCAGTGCCAGCAGGTGGACTGCTTGGGATGACAGGTAGTCCCCCTGCTGCCTGAAAAAAATAAAAAAAATAAAGTTTAAAACAAAATGATATATACTTAGATCTGTATATGATCTAAGTATATATATATAAATATATATATACAGATCTAAGTATATACATATACAGATCTAAGTATATATCATTTTATTTTAAACTGTTTTAAACTTTATTTTTTTTTATTTTTTTTCAGGCAGCAGGGGGACTACCTGTCATTCCAAGCAGTCCACCTGCTGGCACAGCTGTGGACGGATATGCTGTCCATGTGATCGTGAGGTCCTCGTAAGGACCTCGCGATCACATGGCCCAGAAGGGCCGGAACAGCAGCAGGTGGACTCCCTGGGATGCCAGGTGAGTACCCCCCACTGCGATCGCTGGCGTGGGATCACCAGCGACCAGGTAAGTACATAGGACGGTGGGGACATGCTATGCCGCCCGCCGGCGTTTAGAGACGGGTCCCCAAGGACACACCTGCCGTCCTTAAGGGGTTAAAATAACAATAATAATGAAAAATCTTAGTACATTTTATCAGTGTACACAAAGATGTAAAAATTAATATGCATAAACGTATAGTTTATTTTATATAGCATGCACCTGCAAACAGGGCCGCCACCAGAAATTTTGGGGCCCCTGACAAAGCACAAGGTCTGGGCCCCCCCGCCCCGCCCCATCCCCCCCGGCCCACCCACGAGTCCGCCCACAGGACTCTTACCTAGTCCGCAAACAATGATGCAGGACTGAATGTGGTGTGTATAGTTGAATTAGAATGTGTGTAATGGATGTAGTGTTTGTGTGAATTAGATACTGTTTGTGCAGTGAATGCAGAGTGTGTGTTTGTGTAGCGGATGCAGTGTGTGTAGTGGATGTAGTGTGTTTGTGTAGTGGATGTAGTTTTTGTGTGTACTAGATGCAATGTGTTTAGTGGATGTAGTGTGTGTTTTAGACGCAGTGTCTCTGAATAGTGAATGCAGAATGTTTAAATGTGTGGTGGATGTAGTGTGTGTACTGTGAATACAGGATGTTTGTGTAGTGGATGCTGTTTGTATAGTTAATGCAGAGTGTGTGTCAGTGTAGTGAATGCAGAGTGTGTGTCAGTGTAATAAATGCAGAGTGTGTGTGTTAGTGTAGTGGATGCAGAGTGTGTGTTAGTGTAGTGGATGCAGAGTGTGTGTGTTAGTGTAGTGGATGCAGTGTGTGTGTGTGTTAGTGTAGTGGATGCAGTGTGTGTGTGTGTTAGTGTAGTGGATGCAGTGTGTGTGTTAGTGTAGTGAATGCAGAGTGTGTGTCGGTGTAGTGAATGCAGAGTGTGTGTCGGTGTAGTGAATGCAGAGTGTGTGTCGGTGTAGTGAATGCAGAGTGTGTGTCGGTGTAGTGAATGCAGAGTGTGTGTCGGTGTAGTGAATGCAGAGTGTGTGTCGGTGTAGTGAATGCAGAGTGTGTGTCGGTGTAGTGAATGCAGAGTGTGTGTCGGTGTAGTGAATGCAGAGTGTGTGTCGGTGTAGTGAATGCAGAGTGTGTGTCGGTGTAGTGAATGCAGAGTGTGTGTCGGTGTAGTGAATGCAGAGTGTGTGTCGGTGTAGTGAATGCAGAGTGTGTGTCGGTGTAGTGAATGCAGAGTGTGTGTCAGTGTAGTGAATACAGTATGTGTGTGTCAGTGTAGTGGATGCAGAGTGTGTGTGTTAGTGAAGTGAATGCAGAGTGTGTGTGTTAGTGTTGTGAATACAGTGTGTGTTAGTTTAATGAATGCAGTGTGTGTGTTAGTGTAATAAATGCAGTGTGTGTGTGTTAGTGTAATAAATGCAGTGTGTTAGTGTAATAAATGCAGTGTGTTAGTGTAATAAATGCAGTGTGTGTGTTAATTAGTGTATGTATGTAATGTAATGAACGTTATTCCCCCCTCCCTGTTTCTTACCTGGTTCAGGGAGGGGGGAAGATTATTTGATCCCTGGTGGTCCGGTCCGGTGGCATTCTGGGCCCCCCGGCTCCCTGTATTTGCAGAGGGGGCCCAGCGGACTGCAGGAGCACTTTCCAGCATTTCCCTGTCTCTCACTCCCGCGAGACGTGGTTTGCGCGTCGCGCAGAGCGTTGCCATGGTAACCCATGGCAACGCTCTACCGACCGCACATCTCGCGGGAGTTAGAGACAGGCAAATGCTGGAAAGTGCTCCTGCAGTCCGCTGGGCCCCCTCTGCAAATACAGGGAGCCGGGGGGGGGCCGCGGCTGCACATAAATATAGCGATGATCGCTATATATATGTGCAGAGTGTAATTGTGGGGCCCTGGACTGCCAAAGCAGTCCGGGCCCCCCAGGACCGCCGGGCCCGTGACAACCGTCACGGTTGTCACCCCCTGATGGCGGCCCTGCCTGCAAATCATGTTTGCACCAGCTTTAACAGCTCTCTTGTAACTTTGTGTGACATAGTCTGTTTGAGGCCACAGCCAGCTTCATTCACAAAAACATGATCCTTTTCCCCATTATATCATGTTGAGTTTTTTTTGCCACTCAGTCACATCTGGTGGCTTATGGCAAATGCTCAGTGTTTAGGGTTTATGCCAAATACTCAGTGCTTCACCAAAACCTGTCTGAAAGATTTCAGTTACACCCTGCATTTAATTATTCTGCCCACTCTGTGTATTTCTCACAAAAATAGAATTTCAAAAGTGAGTATCGTAGGTCCTATTTTTAATGCATCAGCTATATAATATCTTATTGACTCCAACCTTGAGTAACCGTTTAGGTTTCAAGTGGTTTTTGATATGATGAAATATACAACGCTGTCAAGTGAGCTGTAATTTTACTCTTTTGTAATATTCTCTTTACATATACAATTTAGTGTACATATTTGGCATAAAAATAAAATGTAATGATATCGGAATTTATATAAATAATAAAATAACAATAATAATAATAATAATAATAATATGATCCACATTGTACTTTTAATTTTTAATGTAGTACTGTGGTTCTACACAAGGTGTCCTCCTTGTTCCGCAGGATTTCTTTAAACACGCAGCTCAGATGTGCCTTTCTATACAACTGTTCATTCATCATGTTGAGTTCTGCTGGTCTTTTCACAGACAATGAAGGGAAATCGGCCTTTTCAGGAGAGCCACTTTGTTGTTTACACAAAAGAGTTTCGCTGTTAACACATGTAAGGTAATGGGATCCCCTACAGGCTCCTAACAGGGCCTAATGCAGGAGTTTGGCTGATGGATTACCCACACCATTCATCTAAATTATGTCACAGGCAATAAGCAACCTGTTTAATCTGCCTACATGAAGGGCTTGTTTTTTTTTCTGTTGACACTTTTTTAGTACTCTTCGGCTTATAGTAGCTGGCAATGCAAAATCATCAAAATAAAATTAGGTCCCTAATAAAATGTTATTTAATTTATTGGCTTTGTCTAAATTTCACAATTTCCAAGATCTTCAACTACCAGGTCTAGACTACATTTCATTTTGGTGTTCCAGGTGCAACTTTTGCTCCTCACACTGTCTGCCTTGTAGTATTAAAGTAACACTGTGAGGCTTTTCACTAAACAGCCAAGTGTGATCTGGCAACCAAATTAAAAATGTTACCCAGAATTAAAGAGTTGGAAAATATACCCACTCTATATTTTATTGTTTAGGTCTACTATTTTAGTTTGAGATGGTCCCTAATGTCTTTTTTAGTAAACATGTTTCTACATTTCCTGATCCCATTGCATTGCTAACATACAGCCACATATTTAATGTAAGACTAGGTACATACAATATTTTAAATGTACATAACTTATAATATATCACTTAGTTATGCTTAACCTAAAAGATATCACACGTACAATATAAAATAAGAAAACAAAATGCACCAATAGGCAGAATCAAATTATATTTGTTTTAAATTGCATATTTAGCTTTTAATCGCAACACTCTATTTCATTATCCTATTCTCATTAGGACATTACTCGCACCATACTCCCATCAGGACACTTTTTTAGTGTGAATCCTAGGTCAAGAAAATGCATGCCATCTCTAAATAGTTTCACTAATACACAGTTTACCCTGACTAGGAACTTATACCTTTCTATATACTTACCCTCAAAGTGTCACAGTGAAAAACAACTTAGTTCTGTGGTACTGAAATAGAAGTAAATCTTAACAAAGCAGTTTGAACACTTTGACGGTCTTCTGGATCCGCTAATTCCCTTACATAATGCACATACAGAAAAAAGAAGTACCCCTTTCTCAAAAACTGTAAATGTTGAAATTATTGAACCTCACGACAAATTTGCCTCATATGCCAGTGCTCTATACAATCTCAAAGAAGATCCCCACACTACTATGCCCCCCGCTGGAGGCTATTCCCATTTTTTTAGACTAGGTCGATCTCCCTAAATTGCTGCCAGAGGAGCTTGGTTGTGAAAGCTATCAAATAATTCCCAGCGCACAAAGCCCCGGGCCCTGATGGCTCAAATCTTTATTACCATACCTATGTGGATATGCTCTCTGTTTACCTAATGGACATTTTTAATACTTGTTACCATAAAGGAATTCTCCTTAGAGATATGCTATTAGCACATATTTCCACACTTCCCAAACAAGGTAAACCTCATACTATATGCCATAATTTCCACACCATTTCTCTTTTAAATGCAGATGTTAAATTATATGCCAAAATATTAGCCAATATGCTAAGTACGATGATTTTAAGAGGAATACACACAGACCAATCTGGTTTTGTGCATGGTAGACAGGGCTCAGATAACCCCAGGCAAATACTGAATATCCTAATCCACATGCACTCTTCTCACAGTGAGGGCCTTCTGGTAGCACTAGACACAGAAGGCTCAACTGGCAATATATGGAACAAGTGTCACTTAAATATTGCTACCACAAACATTACTCTCAGGGATCATGGCTCTTTACAACCCACAAAAAGCTTGTGTATCCAACGTGGGATTTCTCTCCATTACATTTCTCTAGACATTGCTGCCCCTTACCCCTACTATTAGTTATCCTTTCGCTGGAACCACTAGCATAACAAATCAGAAAACACCTTGATATCAAAGGTGTGAAGGTGTGGAGCTGGGGGGAGGGGTTCTGCTCAGGAGCAGACTGAGCACTCGGGCAAATCGGTCATGGGCCGAGGGCCCGAGGCTCTTGGGGGCACGCCCGCTGCGCAGTGAAGTAACAGTTGGGCTGGAGAGTTAAACATCTCCCCAGCCAGCTTGCACACAGCAAGGGGCCCACACAGCACTCTGCGGCCCCCTGCTACAAAATACAATCTCCCCTTTACCGGTCCCAGCATGGCACACTGAGAGACAGCTAATGGGGCATTTCCAAAGACCCCACTAGGCTGCCACTCAGTGTGCCTGAAAGATAAACAGCACAAGAGCTATCTGTAACAGATCAGGCAGCTCCGTGCGGCTCGTTATGCAAGAAATTACATAATGTGTCATAAGTTCAACGAGCTGTGCGGAGCTGCCTGATCATTGTTACAGACAGCATGAGGTATGTGACACAGCATGCCACAGGTAAGGCTGAGGGAAGGGAATACAGTTTTTTATTTTAATTCAATCTCTATATAATCAGCCCCCCTACCCATTCTAACCCATGCAGCCCCTCTATCCCCTGTAGTCCCCTATGCCCTGCACCCATTCTAACCCCTGCAGCCCCTATAACCCCTCTGCCCTCTACAGCGCTTCTACGACCTGCAGCTCCTCTACACCCTGCAGCCCCTACAACCTCCCTGAAGCTCCTACATCCCCCCTGCAGCCATTCTATATCTCCTCTACCCCCTGCACCCTCCTACCGCCTACAGCCCTCATACCCCCTGCAGCCCTCCTACCCCCTGCAGCCCTTCTAATCCCTGCAGGCCTTCTAACCTCTCTACCCCCTGCAGCCCTTCTAACCCTTTGCAGCCCTTCTAACCACTGCAGCCCTCCTACAGTCTATAAACCTCCTACAGCCCCTCTACTCTCTAGAGCCCTTAAAATACCTACACCTCTTACAGCCCTTAAAATGCCTGCATCCCCTACAGACCCCTTACTTCATATAGACTGTCTACCCCCTGCAGCCCCTCTATCCCCTACAGCCTTTCTAACCCCTTCAGCATCCCTACACACTACAGTCCCTAAAATCCCTGCACACCCTACAGCTCTTATATTCCCTACAGTCCCTATATTCCCTGCATCAACTAAAAGCCCAAGGAAACCCATGCACGCACTACAGCCCATTTCCCCTATACCCATTCCTGCATCTATTACTCTCTGCACTTACCTCAGCCCCTATCCCTTCCCTACTTTCACAATAGCCCCTATTACCCCCTACACTCACTCTATTACTCCTTGTCCCCACTAAAGCCCCTATAGTTACTACAGCTTCTATGCCCTGGCATCCACTGCAGAGTTTATCCCCTTTCCCCCACTGCAGCCCCCATGTTCCCTGCACACACTACAGCCCCTATTACCCCTTGCACCCATTAAAGCCCCCATTAACCTCTGCACCCACTATGACCTTTAAAGCCCTGCATCCTATGCTATGACCTCTAACTGTCCCCTACACCCACTTGATTACTACTATGATTTAGTGGTAGAAATTACTAGTCTCTCCCCCCCCCCCATTTTTGATTGTGCAGTCTTTTTATTTATTTAAATATATTTAAATGGACACAATAGACACCCAGACCACTTCAGCTCATTGAAGTGGTCTGAGTGCAGTGTCCCAGGTTACTTAACCCTTCAATGGTAATTTTTTTTGAGAAACTGCAATAACTACCTTTCAGGGTTAACTTTATCTCTAGTGGCTGTCTACGAGACGGCCACTAGAGACTTTTGCATCGCTAGGCAACTTTGGTCACATAACTGACGCTGGACGTCCTTACACTTTACATGAGGACATCTAGCTTCATACAAAACCCCATAGGAAAGCATTATACAATGCTTTACTATGTGAGAGGTCCTAATGTGAGTGTGGCAGATAGTGAAAAAAGTGAAGTGCTCTCTATCCAATAAGGCAGCTATTCACCAACAAGGAGTTCCTTTTACCTTGTGAACAATAGAACAAAACAAGCTAGTAAATTAGGTGGACAACGCTAAGAATTATTATAATAAAATCATACATACACAGGTGGCAGCAGATTTCGCAATTATGTGTCTTACTTTTAAAAAAAAAATGAAATAAAAAGTACAATGATAGTGCAGTATGTTATGAATAATATGGTAATAGATATATTCCAAAGGGGCACTCACGTTTTCCAGAGCTTAAAAAGCTCTATTTTAGGAGCCTGGACAGAACAATCCCCATCTAAGGATTTATTTTTGCTGGTATCAGATTCCCAAGGTAGTGCAGTTCATCATATGAAAAAAATAAGGATGTATACCAATGGTACAGTACTTATGTAAAAGTAGGATAAGTAAATAATATTTGACCTACTTAAATTTGCTAGAGCAATGACCTGCTCTAGTGTATGGGGCTTTAGGTGGAACAATCCCCACCTAGGGATATATGTACATCCGGAACAGCAGAGTGATGGTGAGAGTATAAGGAGCTCAAGAGTGACTGGGTATTAAAACAGAATCTTTATTAATAAACAGAATGAATAAAACTATTTAAAAGTGAACTATATAGTAAAAAGAACTATAAATAAAACCAGTCCTTGTAGGCAATCCTTAATCTCCACTTGACATGTTTCGCTTACAGCTTTCTCAAAAGTGAATCAAAAGTGAAGCGCCTGAACCAGCACTGAGGGACATCAGCGCTGGATTTAGGTAAGTGACAGAAGGGGTTTTTTAACTGTGGGTAACTATAGTGCCAGGAAAACAACTTTGTTTTCTTAGCACTATAGTTTCTCTTTAAATAAACTCTAATTCCACATATCCTGACACGACACACAAAGATATACAAATATAATTACACCAGGGCTTACAGTGAATATACACACAGAAGCATACATTCACGTTACATGCACATACAATCAAGTACACGGTACATCTACACCAGCACATATATTGATCTGCAGGGGGCCCGGGTCCTAATATTGCCTGGGGACGCAAACCACTGTCAGTCCATCCCTGGTTCTGATTCTCTATTTTCGCAGATAATATTTTACTGTCTTTAGGAAGCCCAATCTTCTCAGTATCAGCATTATTGCAGCTCTTGTAGGTATTACAGGTCTCTTTTGTACTACAAGCTAAACCAAACCAGTGGGGCTACCTGCACATATTGTGCTCTTGCTGTTGGAATGATAATGGATATATGATGAGGCATGATGTTCCTGGCCCAGATATCAAACTATCATGGAATTTCCCATGCCAAATTCTCATGATAGAGCATTACAGTTCTCATTTATTCTGGTTCAGTTTAAGGACCACTATAGGGTCAGGAACACAAGCAAATATTCCTGACCATATAATATCTAAAATACCGCCTAGTGCCCCTGCCCCCCTCCTCTTACATCCTTAAATATTGTAAAATTGTACCTTTATTCCAGTCTGCTGGTGCTGCTCTGCCACTGACCTGCCTCCTTGGCTGACATAATCAGAAGTGATGATCTGAGCCAATCACAATTGTTTCACATAGAAAAGCATTGAATTGGCTGAACTTATCAAGGAGGCAGATCAGGGGGAGAGCCAGCACAAGCCAAACACAGCCCTCGCCAATCAACATCTCCTCATAGAGATGCATTTAATCAATGCAGCTCTAAGAGGAAAGTTCAGTGTCTACATATAGAGGGTGGAGACACTAAATGTCAAAGCTGCACTGCCCCAGGAGCACCTCTTGTAGCCATCTGAGGAGTGGCCAGTGGAGGTATCTCTAGGATGTAATCTTTTTGCAGGGACAGATTATACTTACCAGAACAAATAGAATAAGCTGTGGTTGTCCTGATGTGTCAATAGTGACTCTTTAAGGGCATCTTATCACAGTATGGTCACTAAGCTATCCATTGTGTAAATTATATTGTAAAACCTTTCTGGACATCCAAAAACAGTTTCAGGAGACAATAAAGGGGTGGTACTAGGCACATCACAGTATTGCAATTGTCACAAACTTCCTTTCAAATAAATGCTTAAATATTATGGGACTAGATACAGTTGTACATTTACTAACATCTAATTCTAGTGAATACTTAGCTAAATAAAAGTCAAATGTATCACAATGTATCTCTTTCAAACAAATACATTGGTATGCAAAGCTATTAAAGGAACACTACATTAATTGCACCCTTCTCTGTCACATGTGCCTTATTGCATGGCACTGCAGAGAGTCCCAGATTTCCTAAGTAAGTGCATTCATCTCATACAAGTAGGTATTATGTTGCTAGAATGGAACCTGTCAAAATTGGGGTTTATTGGCATTGTGCACTGCATGATCATATATTGTAACTAAACCTCCATTATTTTACCCGCCTGATTCAAGCATTTTGCAAGCTTTAACCCCTTAAGGACCAAACTTCTGGAATAAAAGGGAATCGTGACATGTCACACATGTCATGTGTCCTTAAGGGGTTAAAGTGAGTGTGTTAGATTACTATCTCCCAATTTTACCACTGAATAGCTTAAAATGGTTGCTAAAATCACCTTTGTTTCAGCACTGGTAGTGTATTTTCACTGCAGCTGTGATCCACCTCCTATGAAGTCATCATTACTGATGATGTTTAGGTAATCAGATTCAACTAGTAGAAAAACATTGGGACACATGTAGTACATAAGGGCCAATCACTGCAATCTGTCAACATTGCTTCTCATTGAAACCAAAGTTACTCAGTAAGAAGCACTCACTTCTTAAAACTGCAGTTCATAGCTAGTGAGGCAGGAAATGTTCCTGCTTGTCTGCTTGTGAGCTAGTGATGTTACAAAGGGGGTTTAAAACATTTAGATTTCTCTTGAAATGTACTCTTTTATAAATTAAGGAGCCATGTAGCTAACCCTTATGACACTACAGCAAGCTAAGGTTTGTTACAAGACTAGAGTGCACCTTTAAGTGAATTGACCTAAATGTGTGTTCATGTAAATGATATGTAAACTAGCATATGTTCATGTAAAGCTTAGAGTTTTTCTTCCAAAAACAGGGCATCTTGAAAAACGGACAATATCTTTATTCAAGCCAAGTAAATTAAATTGTTTAAAAATATTGATTGCATACCACAGATCAGAAATAAAATAATACTGTTTTGTTTGTAGCAGCTATATATCAAACAGGCCTTACCACTGAAAACAGTTCTGTAAAAAAAATATTTTTCCAGCATACAGAAGTGTTTATTGAAGTATGCTTGCAGCTCTGAAGTACCTTATTATCAAGTTACATCAAAAGTGTTTCTAGAATGTCTTAAACTCAGAGAAACATGTCATTTTAACATATGTTAAACAAAAGAAACCATTTTTTTTTCTGACTTCAGAATTGTAAAATCCCAAGTTTTCTAACATATCTTAGCAATGTGAGCTTCGAAGAAGACTTTTGTTTTCACACCTTATCAAAATGTGCTATATATAAAACATATGCTAAGTGTATATCCAATTGACAATTGCAAATGGGTGACTATCAGAGTATGCATTACTTGAGAAATATTGTCCTAGCATTAATTAAATAGAACAGAGAGCAAGCTGTGATGCAAGTAGTGAGGATCATACGCAGTGACTGCCTTGATGCTTCTAAACTACATATAATTCTTTCTACTTAATATGCAGACGGCATAGATTAGTTTCACTAATGCAATGCTGATAGAACTCACGTCAAAGGGAGATGACTCACTGACAAAATTGGTGCATGCTGCTTGTAAATATTGGAACAAAATGGACATAGCAAAGAACTTGCAGACACGTGTCAAAAGCTGGGAATCAGGAACATAAACCATTTGATTAAAATGCAGGTTAGCTTCCTTGAAAATGTATATGAAATTGATGATGTGGAAGCTTCACAATATATGTCGCATTTGAAAGTAAATTGGGTTGATAATCTTAACAGGGAGAAGGATTAAAAAATGTTAGTGTGTAGTGAAAATATACTTCTTCCAAATAATTGTCAAATTTATAAGCTGAACTTTGTGTTACAAGGTTAGAAGTGAATGTTCCTCACGGTATATGGAAGCATATACTAACTAATCTTGGACTGCATCATTGAATGACACGTGCTAATTCCATGAGGACAGCTATAGATGACTATTAGATTGATGAGAACTTAAATTTGTTCTTGTGTTAGGTAGCTGAGGAATGCAACTTGTGCTTAGAGTGAGTATATGACTCCTGCTTGATATCAGATCATAGATCTTTTTTCAGTACTCCCAGCAGTCCCAGTTCAACTGACACATATTTTAGCCAGGATCGTGCCTAGGAGACTTGTTCATTGTACAATTGGTTGTTCAATATAGGAAATAAAAACACCTTACTTAAAGACTTAAAAAGCTTAATTTCAGGTCAACCATTTAATTCGTGATCCTGGTTAGTTTGTGTTGTTTTGATAGGTTCATTTACAGCCACATTGTGTTTAGTGAATAGTAATGTTTTAGATATTTTTCCAAGTCAGTTATTTACCTTGACTTTAAGAAACATTCCATGCTGCAGTGGTTGTGGAGCCAGGAGTGCTCTGGTGCACCCCAATGTATGTAGTCAAACCTTTAAAAAAATGTTGACATCTTACTTGAAGTTTGCAACGCTGTGCTCTCCACCAGCACCACTACAGACAATACAGAGTTCTAATATTGGTTTGGCTACTTACATTAGGGAGTTGCCAGGGCTCTCCTTACTACATAACCAGTACAGTACGTTCTATTGATTAAATTGCTTAAAATGTTCCTTTCATTATGTTACGCTGGTCTGATATCACACATTTCTGACAGGACTATCTGACCTAATTTCACCAAGTTTTATGCAATTTATGGCAGCAATTTATGACATATCTTGGTGGTAGAGTATTAAGGTGTGTGCCCTTATTATCAGGTAAGTGTGTAGTGTTAAAGGAAGTTGTAAGAAAATGAATAATTCCATTTTGGCAGTGAGGGGTAGATTACAGGGCAATGATAGCAGTGAGGGGTTAATTGCAGAGCATTGCGGATGTCTAGAATTTGAAAGGGTTGTGCTAATTGCAGCAAAGTGAGTGGTTATGAAGGTGTGCATGAAGAGGGGCTCACAAAGGTGATGGATAGGGTAATTGGTTTGGATATATTAGAAACGTGGTGTAAAATGCAGTGTGCATGAGTGCATTATAACGGAACACAGTAATATGTATTACATATGAGAGTATTATAGGGCTCTGCTGTAATATACAGTCATATAAGTGTATTGTAGCGCTTAACATTAATTATAGAGCTTCTCAGTAAAGTGCAGTACATATAAGTGCTCCACAATAATAGCTGTGTTTGAGTATTACAGAACCACAATAATGCGCAGGTTGTATTAATTTATCAAATTAATTGAGTTGTCAGCCATAATAAAATGTAGCTGTGCCCCTCCCAATATTAAGCTTTGGATCTGCCCCTGGAATCAACCTAGACTTAAACATGGAAGTAACTATGTTTATATGTATTATGGACACTGGACTGTAGCCCCTTATTATTATTATTATT
The DNA here is from genome assembly GCF_036172605.1 of Pelobates fuscus. Taxonomy (NCBI): domain Eukaryota; kingdom Metazoa; phylum Chordata; class Amphibia; order Anura; family Pelobatidae; genus Pelobates; species Pelobates fuscus. The sequence goes on along the minus strand of NC_086321.1, from coordinate 163,338,356 downwards.
ATTATTATTATTATTATTATTTATATAGTATTTATATAGTGCCAGCATATTCCACAGCGCTTTACAATATTATCAAAGGGGGAGATTTAAATGAGACAATTACTAAAACTTACAGGAACAATAGATTGAAGAGGGACCTTACAGTCTATGGGGGGTGGGGCGTAAAACCCAACAGAACAGGAAGTAGCAATCAAACAAGGTGGAGTGAAGCAGAGAGAATAGAGGGCTGCACTTTAGGAGAGAGCATGGGACAGGTATGTGAGGTAGAGGTTACTCTGGGAGGCCATAAGCTTTCATAAAGAGATGGGTTTTGAGGCATTTTTTTAAATGATTGAAGACTAGGAGAGAGCTTGATGGTCATAGGCAGGCTATTCCAAAGTAAAGGAGCTACCCGTGAGAAGTCCTGCAAGTGTGAGTTGGCTGTGCGAGCAGCAGACAGGAGAAAATCATGGGCAGAGTGGAAACACCGAGAAGGGGCATACCTGTGGATCAGTGAAGAAATATAGGAGGGGCTAGAATTGGTCAGTGCTTTATAGGTGGGGATTAGTACCTTGAATTGACTCCTATAGGATACAGGAAGCCAATGTAAGGACTGACAGATGGGAAAGGTGTGAGAGGAGTGACAGGAGAGAAAAATCAGTCCAGCTGCAGAATTCATTACAGACTGTAGCGGGGCAATACGACTTGTGGGAAGATCTATTAGGAGAGAGTTACAATAATCCATGCGAAAGATTGCTAGAGGAAAACCAAGAGAGGACAGTGTCACAGAGCCTGAGTGATTGAAGAGTTTGGAGAAGGAGAACATAGTCAACAGTGTCAAAGGCAGCAAAAAGGTCAAGAAGAATTAGTATAGAGTAGTGCCCTTTGGATTTAGCTGTGATTAGGTCATTAGTGACTTTAATAAGAGCAATCTCAGTAGAGTGGAGGGAGCGGAAGCCAGACTAAAGAGGGTCAAGGAGAGAGTTGGAATTGAGGAAGCAAGTCAGACGGGTAAAGCCTTTCCAGAAGCTTTAAGAAAAAAAGGAGCAGGGATAAGGGACGATAGTTAGAAATGGAGGACGGGTCAAGATATGTCATTTATTTTTAAGATGGGTACTACAGTAGCATGTTTAAGGGCAGCAGGGACAACACAAGAAGAGAGAGAGCAGTTGAATATGTGGTTTAAGGAAGGCACAAGACAAGAGGAGAGAGATCTGATAAGGTGAGATGGGACAGGGTAAAGCAGGCAAGTGATGGGTCGAGAGGAAAGGAGAGGCGCATTCACCTCTTGTTCAGTAGCATGGGAGAACGTCGGAAGGGTAGGAAAGGCATGACCTAGGTGTGGTTGAGAAAGAGAGGGACAAGGTGGTGAGAATTATTTCCTTAGCTGTTCAATCTTGTTGGTAAAGTAGCATGCAAAACAATCGGCTGCAAGGTTAGTTTGGGGGGTGGCCACAGCAGGGCAAAGAAGGGAGTTAAAGGTATTAAAAAGACACCTTGGGGACGTGTCTGACTTCCGGCAAGCACGGACGCATGGCTTGAGAGCTCCGCTGTTAATCCAGCCTAAATAGCGACAAAGACAGCAAAAAACTGCAAATTTACCCTAAGTACCTTCGACCCCATAGAGGTATACCACGAAGATGTCACCCTCTAAACAACTAAAGCTTACGGACACGACGAAAAACCGAAAAAAGGATCGGAAAAAGAGTAGCCAAGATGGCGGCGAAACGCCTGGTATGTCGGACGACCAGTCAGACAGTGAGTCGATCTCCTCTAAACTTTCAGACACCTAGGTCACAGAACGTAGTCTGCACAGAATGTTGCAGGACCTCCGCACTACTATCAGAAAAGATTTTTTACAAATCGACAGTGATCTGAGGAAGGAAATCTCAACATTGGGAGATAGAACCAGCCATCTGGAGAACAAATCTGATGAGCTATGTGCAGCCCACAATGAAGTTGTTGACAAGCTCCAGAAACTTTCAGAAGACAACACTACTCTCAAACTAAAATTGGCGGATCTAGAGGATAGATCACGGAGACAGAATGTCATATTTAGGGGCATACCGGATGATGTACCCCATGCTGCTCTGCCTGCTTTCATTCTCTCTGTTTGCAAATCACTAGTTCCAGAGTTGCCTGATTCTGCCTGGATGTTCGATCGCATGCATAGGCTTCCACGCCCGGCACGGATGGCGAGAGATGTACCCAGGGATGTGATCGTGAAGTTTCATTACTTTGCTCACAAGAACACTCTACTTAATGCAGCACGGAAAGCAGACACCTTACCGGAACCGTTTCAAAAATTATTTTTATTTGCTGACCTTTCGGCTTCCACAATGGCACGTCGGAAAGAATTTCTAACCATCACTAAAACCCTACAAGTTTCCTACAAGTGGGGTTATCCAACGAAGCTTCTGGTCTGGAGAGAAGGGAGAACGCTTGCCATAAATGACCCGGATGAAGGCATGAAGCTCATCACCTCATGGGGACTTTGGACCGCCACTAAATCATCCTCGTGCGCAGCATCTACAACAGATCTCTCCCTGAGGAAACTTCAGACGGATTGGATCCTGACTGGTTCATCGGCTACAAATTCATGAACTGTCTCCTGTTAACACGTTTGCATAACGATGAGTATAACCCATATTGTGCATAGTTATGTGTGTCTCAAGACGTTCTGATTTCTCTTCTCTATGTTCTCTATGATTTGCTTATGGCACATTATTTCAAATTGGTATGATTTATCATTATGTTATACTTAGATTTCTATATACGTTGGCTGAGATTGTATCTCAACTCACGTCTCACTGATTACAACCTGACCACTAAAAGTTAGCACATAGGCTGATCGTACAGACGGGCATATCCCACTTATGGCACATATTATGCGTCCTTCAGAGCGACACTGGTTTTATGTGCCGTTCACAGTCACTAGTAAATAACTCATGTAAATTGCGATTTCACAATACCCCGCCTGCGGGCGTTTATCTTATAACTTCTTACTCCTACGCATTATATGCAGCCCACCTACCTGTACACTTCAAACAAATTTGTGGACGCAACACTGAGTACCTTCTTGTCAGACGTGGGTTGGAATACGACTGTTAACATGTTCACAACGATTTTACCCTAAGGGTTACTGTCTGAAGTACTGTATGCCTACGTCATCGCTTAATAACTAAGAATGTATGGTATGATGTGCTCAAACCAATGTCAGGACGTTGCTGACTGCTTAAACCTTGTTAGATAACATGGAAGAATATTGCCAGTAATTATTTACTCGTACGTAAACTCCTGCTATCCCCTTGCATTACCATTAAGCTTTGCATGTAATTTTTCTTTGGATTATGTTCTGTTATGTTTTGCTATCCGTTTATGTTTCCTTTACGTAACCTAGACTGCATGAGGTAATGCAGATGCAGACACTTGGGCCACTGTACGGATTTCCTCCGTATGTATTCGCAGGGGCGCGCTTCAATTTCTACACACTGTTAGATGACTTCTATGGATATCATATCTATATTAAGTACCTGACTAAATAATCTCTGAATTTCTCCCTTAAACCTCTATAAACGGCGTGTACTCTGCCGTACTTTGTGTTTTACGATCTGTAATTTACATCCTACAGATTATTTGTTACACTCTAGACTATGTAATTTACATCACTTACCCATTGGTTGAGCAGTGACAGCTCACAAACAATTAATAACTACGAGCATGTACTTGGAAACAGCGACCTCCTCGACCCCCCTTACTACCATCGCCAACATTCTACTAATCAGTTGCTGTCACTCCCCCACCTCATGTCACGATTAGATATTAACGGTACATCGCTTGCATGCCGTATGCAATCTCCAACCCAATTGACATCTTAGTTCCAAAGGATCAATGTTACTATCTAGCCATTAGCAACACTAATTTTATTTTTCTATAATCATATCGGAAGGCATCATTTTTTATCACTTGGATAAACTACCTTCTCCTCAATTTTAATTGCAGTCATCCATTGTAATGTGATTCACCTTAGGCTGTAGGACTCTTCCTCGCCCCCCAGGTCATGATTTGGGACACTGTTAGTGATCTCATAATGACCATGATACATCTTCCCTCTAAGAAGATAACTTTGTATATAGTTACTTTATTTCTTATTGCTTTCTTCTTTTTCTTATTTTCCTCCCCCTATTTGTCGCCCTCATATCCGACGACCTTAACTGGAAGCCCAACTCGACCCCTCAACACACGCAATATTACGCCAGACATTGCTATCTTTATTTGTGTAAACCACCATTCAGCCAGTCCCTCTCACTGCCAGGTCAAGATACCCAACATAGTCGCTAGTGCCACACTTCTTGCCTAAATGATTAACACGATGAAAATTTTATCTCTTAACGTCAAAGGCCTTAATAGCCCGTACAAACGCAGACAAGTCATAAAAGACATGCACAACTCCAATGCCGCAATAGTCTGTCTTCAAGAAACTCATCTCTGTAAAAAGAATCCGCCTAAGTTACGATCCTCCAAATACCCCACAGTTTACCATGCTTACGCACCTAATAAATCGAAAGGAGTAAGCATCCTAATACATGCAGATTGGGTATTTACCCCCGCTACACAACACGTCGATCCGCAGGGGAGATTATTAATTATAGTGGGAGACCTTAATGGAATCCAAGTAACGATAGCATCCTTATATGCCCCAAATGAGGCTCAATTTTCCTTCCTTGATAAAGCCATAAAGAAGATCTCCTCCTTAAAACAAGGCCATGTCATAATTTGCGGTGATTGCAATTGTACCCTAGACCCTACATTAAATGTCCAACGTTCCAATAATAAAAAGCCCAGCAAATTAACCATCCAAAATAGCAAACTATTCTCCAATCTCATTTTTTAACATGATCTCTACGACACGTGGAGAAACCTATTTCCAGCTGCTAAAAATTATACTTACTTCTCCCCGGTCCACTTAACATATACACGAATAGATATTTGCTTGATAGATAAACTAACGCTGCCTCACTTAGTGGATCAGACAATAGGAAATAGAACATGGTCTGACCATGCCCCAATAATTATCACAATAGAAGTGCCTTATCCAACAAAAGGACGTGGTAAATGGAGATTGAATGAATCCATTCTTGACTCGACGTCAGATTTGGAGAAGATTGCTTGGGAACTGCAAAACTACTTCGAAATCAACAACACAATAGACACCTCCATTGAAACCCAATGGCTTGCCCATAAAGCGGTGATAAGGGGAGAATTTATCAAGATGGGAGCGACCAATAAAAATAAATCTTATAACTCACAGCAAAAATTACTCCAAGAACTCGCGATTTTGGAAAACTCCAACAAATTATCCCCTTCTCGTACCATGACACAGCAAATCACAAAAACACGAGACGAAATTCTAAAACTGAAGGTCAAAGAATTTACTGCGACCACAGTGAAACTTCAGCAACACTATTATGGTATGGGTAACAAAGCCGGGAAGCTATTAGCAAGTCAACTAAAATCCAAATACCTTCAAACGAAAATCCCATACATTCTTTCGAAATCACAGATGAAATTATATAACCCTACCGACATAGTGAACGAATTGGCATCCTTTTATGAGGATCTATATAACCTAGACAAAAAGGAGAATACGCACATTCCGGACAAAACTGAAATACAAAAATTTCTGGAACAAATACCGTTACTAAGCATTACACAGCAACAAAATATTTTGTTATCAGCTCCATTTACGGAATTTGAAGTGGCTGCAGCTATTAAATCCCTCCCTAAATATAAAGCCCCTGGTCCAGATGGACTCCCAAATTATTACTATCTTAAACTAGAACCCTACTTAACTCCGCACATTACCAAACTTTTCAATAAAATAAAAGAAACCGGTTGCTTTCCTAAATCTATGCTGGAAGCATACATTATCACCCTTCCCAAGCTGAATAAACCACCTACGACATGTGGTAATCTGCGTCCAATCTCGCTATTAAATGCGGATGTGAAACTCTACGCAAAACTCATAGCCACTAGATTGAAACCCTTGCTCACTACCTTAGTTTCAGAAGAACAAGCAGGCTTTGTGCCCGGCAAGCAGGTGGGAGACAACACCAGATTTTGCATAGACCTCATCGACTGGGCCAATCGTCAACGTATGTCCGGGGTCTTAATGGCCTTGGACGCAGAAAAGGCCTTCGATCGCCTAAATTGGAAATACATGGAACTTACCCTGCAAGCCTACGGATTCTCAGAACCCTTTATCTCAAGTATCATGGCTCTCTACTCTTCACCCTCAGCGAAAGTTCTCAGTTCAGGTTTTTCGTCCAAGAGCTTTGACATTTCAAATGGTACCAGACAAGGGTGCCCCTTGTCCCCTCTCATATTTATTCTATGTCTGGATCCACTCATTCACACGATCAAACAAGACCCATTACTTCCCGGATTTGTTACACCGGCAGGGGAAAAGAAACTCACTTTATTTGCAGATGATATTATTCTTTTTTTAGCAAATCCAAGTTCCACCATACCCCACCTCATGCAAGCTCTGGTCACTTATGGAAACATGTCATTTTATAAAAACAATGTCAGTAAAACGCAAATACTTCCTCTGAACCTTGAATCTCCTGTAGTAACTACTTTGAAATCAAAATTTCCCTTTGACTGGCGCACCACTTCGATCACATATTTGGGCATTAAACTTACCCTATCAACTTCTCAGATTATAAAAGAAAATCACGAAGCGGTCTTGTTGAAAATATCCAGTCAACTAAAATCTTTGGATAAACTGAACACCTCCTGGATAGGCAGGGTGAACTCAATAAAAATGATGGCACTTCCTCAAATACTGTATTTGTTCCGTACACTGCCCATCACTCTTCCCAAATCAATTCTTACGAGATTCCAATCAACTATCAACACGCACATTTGGAAAAAAAAGCTCCACATAATACCTGTCCAGTCCCACATACCCTCGATGGCAGCTATCATTCATGTTTTCATTGCAGCAAAACTATGTGTTGCGACCCACTGGAAAAGTGACTTTATCCCATTTGCAAAAGAACTGCTTAACAGAATCAACACTGCATATTGCTACGAAAAGGAATGGGCAAAAAGAGGAAACATGTCCAAATTCAACGAGCAATGGAATGGTTGGGAAACCACGTACCAATATTACATCAACTTGGGCTAATTCCCTCTCAAGACTGCACTGCACAGCTCTAGCAGTCTTCAGGTGTGGCGAATCGGATATGAGGGCCTTTCCTTCTCTTCGTTCTTCTTCCTTCTTTCCTTCTTTCTTCCTTTCTCCTTCTTTCTTTCTTTCTTTCTTTCTTTCTCTTTCCTTCTTTCTTTCTATCTTCTTTCGTTCTCTTTTTCTCTTTCTCCTATCTTGTAGCTCGTCTCTCATCCTTTCCCTCCCTTCTCTCCTGCTGTTACCTTCCCCTTCATTCCCCTACCATTTTGCAACAAGCGTTTCTCTAAGGCCAAAAATTCACCCAGAACATAGTAGATAACAAGTTACACGTCTACTTAGAGCTCCTACATCAACCTTAATAGGACTAGGGCACGATTGTCATGACTACATTCCTGTAACCCTTTATAGTTACCTTACTGATGTGCATCTATGTCGAATTCTGGTCAGTCACCTTGAATTACCTAACTGGCTGGAGGTCATATAACCACCCCTCAAGTCTCACCTCTACTCAACACTCCTTATAATTGTGTAATCAAGGCTATTATGTTTAGGGTACATTTTGGTACAATATGGCACGTCCGAGTCTATTGGCAAATTCTTGTCCCGATTCACCACTTAAATGGTTAATCGCTATATATATATATAGTCATATAGTCATCAGGACAGTTATGTAGTCCTAAAATTATTACACTAATTTGTTCAAGCGGAATTAGCAAAAACAACGTTACTTCTAATATTAGCCTTTAGACTCCCACCGATACATCTGGGATATAATGCATGAATTATTAGGCGTTTCACAGTATGTTAGTTGTTCAATCTACTAATTATTATCCTATTATTTTATTTTATCACTCTATCACACTAATATTTATTACTCTATAACATTCTAATTTATCCTTGCCGTATCTGGGTCACTATTGTTGTACCAGAGCTAACACGATCTTCCTTCCTTGTGTATTATGTATACACGTGCATTGGAAAACAAGTATTTATATGTGTGTACAATTCCTCTATTTAACTACACTGGGTTAATGTCAGTATGTATGCATAGCCTACTGTGAGCTGTACCTGTGACATACCTGTAATGTTCCTGTCATGTGCAAAATTGTATGCGGCCTGTATTGCTTCGCTTGTTTGCACTCATTTTACCCATTCCCCCTTTCCTTTCTGTATCCCCACTGTTATTTTTCTCTTATGTACAAAATATCTCAATAAAAATTAGATATTTGAGAAAAAAAAAAAGACACCTTGGATTGCAGGAGCATCAGCTAATGAGGGAGGAAATGTATAACTGTTTGGCAAGGGCAAGGGCTGCCAACATAAATTTGTAGTGGAGGAAGTCAGACTGGGTGCGCGACTTCCTCCAGCAGAGTTCAGCAGAACGGGAGCATCTCTTCAGGTAGCATGATAGCCAGTGTGGGACAGTAGGGATGGATAGAAGTTGGGAATCAATATTAGCTGATAGCTGCTGAAGGTCAATATAATTCAGATTTCTTCTTAGTTGAAAGGGGTTAGGTTGAGGATGATGGGGTAAGAGGCTGTTGAGAGCAGGGAATGAAGTGTTGCATTGATTAGAGATTGTACATTCATGAGATAAAATAAGATTAATGTTATTGCCAGCTACATGGGTGGGGGACTTAGCCCACTGTGATAGAGGTCATTGAAAGCAATGTTGAGGCTACTAAGGACAAGGGTAGGTTAATGGGAATGTTGAAGTCCCCAAGAATTAGGGATGGAATATTAGAGGAGAGAACATAGGGAAGCCAAGCAGCAGAGTGGTGTCACGTCCTGCTCTGTTCTGTGGAGATGTCTGGCCTTGGCTTCTAGTATCCAGTACTCTTGTTACAATTCTTGTTTAGTTTTTCTTGGTTTTTGGTTTTCTATTATATGTCTGGTTTTCTTTATGCTGGGATTTCTGGGTTAATTCCTGTAATCCATCCCTGGGATTCCCAGTCTTCAAGTTTTCATTTAAATGTTTGTTTTATGTTGCCACATCCGTTTGTTTTCCTTCATTCACTCTGTTTCTGTGTTCCTGCAGGCAGCTCCTCAAGGCTTCTGCCCTTTCTTGCAGGTAAGTGCTATATATGTATTTTGGTTGTTTTAGCATACATTAGGCAGTGTAGGACCTGCAGTATATGGGGTACATTGGCGTTGTTGGCAGGCTTATGCAATGTATGACTAAATCCCCATGATTTTCATATGTAGTACTTAGTTATTTCTCCTCTTGTTTTGACCATGTTATCTTGTCTTGTTTTGTTTTAGTTTGTATACCCAGTCCATGTACAGTCCTGTCCAGTCATGCCCATGTTATGTTCATGTTTTCCTCATGTCTTGTGTATATGTTCTGGGTTTAGCTTACTATCCTTCTCTGGTTCTGGGTTCTATTAGTTCTGTCTTGTTTTCATGTTTGGTGCCTGCTCTAGTCTTGCCTTGTTTCTAGTACTGGATACAATCCTGCTGCAGAGCCTCCCTTTTAAGCTCCTGGGAGGTCTGCTAATTTTCATGCTCCTAGTTCCTGGTATCCGCTGAAGCTGATTCAGGGTCTTGGTATGTGGCTGCACAAACGCTGGTGCTCAACACCAGGGGGCGTGCGGTTACCCTGCACCAGACCCTGCTAATCCACCTCCACACTGTGACTCCTACTCTGAACATCAGGCATACTGGGTCCCAGTCCTGCACCGCCGCCTGGATAGTGTCTGGGTCCCAGGCACCGGACCGCCACCCTGACAGTATGGCCATAGGCCCTTGGAGTTCGTGGAGTGGACCCTGCAGCTTTCCTGATCCGTTCTGTCTGTATCCTGTCCTGCCTGGATTATGCAGCATACAGGAGTACCTGTATCTGGACCAGTCTGCTGGAGATGACTTCCTCATTCCTGTTCAGTCTGTCTGATTTCTGTCTTGGAGGGGCTAAGCAGTTCGGTGGTCTCTGCAGGTGTTATCTTGTTCTGCTTCTTGTTCTAGTTCCTGTTTAGGCATGCAAGAGTTCCTGTATCTGGACCAGTCTGCTGGAGATGGCTTCCTTATTTTTGTCGTGGAGGAGGTCGATCTGCTAAGCTGTACGGTGGTCGCTTCAGGTGTTCTCTTGTGATGCTTGGTTTCTGTTTCAGTTCCCTTTAGCGCTTGTTGTGTTCAGTTGTGTTCCTTCGTACTTGACCTTGGCTTTATTTCTGACTACTCTTTATCCTTATCTGTTCTGTTTGCCGGCTTGCTGTTTACTGTGTACCAGACCCCGGCTATTCTTAGTTTACGCTGTCTCTTGCCCTTGACCTCGGATCGCTCCTGGCTCTGTACTCCTCTCATATACGTCGAGTCCGGCCATTCTAAGGTCCGGTAGACGTATCTCCCCTCTGTGTTGTCTTCTGTTGAGTTGAATCCTGCGTGTTGGGGTATATTTTCGTTAAATTACGATGGGGCCAATGACCCCGCAGATTTAGCTCAGCAGATGGCTTCTCATGAGGCTAGATTTGTAGAGCAGGATCACCATATGGATCAGATAGCCCAGACATCTCCACAGAACAGAGCAGGATGTGACAAGTGGTCAAGTAAGAGGAGAGGGGGACCAGGGGGGCAATAGGTAACGGCAATGTAAGCAGAGATGGGTTTGAAAAGGTGAATTGAATGAAATTCAAATGAGGAGAAAGGGTGAGGGCGGGTAGAGGTTTGAAGGAGCAGTGAGGTGAGAACAGAAAACCTACACCACCATCTTTGCTTTCAGAGTGTATTGGGTTGTAGGAAAATTGAAGACCACCAAAGGATAGAGAGGCAGGGGTAGCTGTGTCAGAGGGAGAGAGACATGTTTCTGTTAAGGCTAGTAAGTCTAGAGAACGAGAAATGAAAAGGTTGTGCACAGCAGTGGATTTAGTAACACTGCAAACAGAGTGTGCATTCCAGAGGGCAGTATGGAAGGTGGATTTAAAGGAAGAGTGACATTAGATGGGTACAAGATTATTGTTATTCCTGGAGTTAGCACATGGGTTTGCAGAGGTGGAACCAGGATTTGGAGAGACATCACCAGCTACTAGGAGCAGAAGGATAGAGAGTAAGAGAAGGTAGGAGTAGTATTTAAATGTTTTGTGAGAGGCTGTCTATTTAGAGGTTGTAACGGACGCCTTCCGTTGATGGACGCTTCCTAGCTTGCGCCGAGGACCACAAGCACCGCACTGGACACCACAACCACCGCAGACTCCATAACCGCCGTAGCTTAACTGGAGCCGCGCCATCTTCCTTCCACCCTGAAAGGAACCTCCAGCATTCAGGACCATGTGGGAAAGACCTCTCCTCCAGGAGAGCGTAACAGGAACAAGAGTTAAGTGATTAAAGCTCAAGGGGGAGTATGCAGAGCATAGCAATCCCCAGTGTGATATAGCAGTTCCCTACAATAACGAGACAAGACTACGTATTGAGGATCAAGAAGATCTCTGGTTTAATGACAGGGACTCTGCTTTTATGCAGTGCTCCCCTGCAAGGGAGGCGCCCACAGGCAATTAGGCATTAACCAATCACATATCGGTTACATCCCACATATTCCCTCCCCTCTGCTTGGGAGATAATTGAGTTTCCTACTGTATCTACTCAATTATCTCCAAGCTAAAACTTATAAATTTTTATACATTTCTATAACTTCTAAAATATACATGTCACAAACAAAAAAACGTACATTTTCATAATCAATCCATTCAGGGGAACAGCATATTAAAAAATGGCTCGAAACATACCAGGGATTCAAATGTTAGCAAAAGTATTTTTAAAAACCCACTGCCAGCATAGCTTTACGGCCCAAACCAGATTCAGAGTCTTCTATCCTGGAGATAATTGAGAAGTAATCCAATTATCTCCAAGGACAGAGGCAAAACTCCATTAGCCACATGGCAGACAAAGGACAATAAAAGACATAAAAATACATACAGTTCAATCGCCATGGAGCCAAAGTCTTTCATACAGTCTTCAGTATACGGCTGGGATCCATGGCATAGCTATCTGGGGTAGCATGGCTTTAACAGTCCGCAGAAAGGCACAAATAAACCTTTCGGCAGGGAAAATAACAGGTTTGAACTGCAGGGCCATAGTCGCAGGGCAGGAGGCTAGCAATAAGTCCTCTCCAATGCCCAGTGGCAAATGGCAGTTTGTCACAGAGGTTTTAGAAATAGTTGGTGGAGATAGGCTGGAAAGGTACAAGTAGAGTGCATGGCAAGAAAAGAGAGGGGAGGGAAGTAAAGGGGGAGCAATGAAAATGGTGTCAACAGGGACAGGTGAGCAGGGGGATAAAATATATTGCTAATTAAAGAGGTGAGAGTTAAAGAAAAGAATATACGGGAGAGCATTCTCTAAGGAGAATAAAAAGAGTTTATATAAAAAAAGGAAAAATAGGATATGGTGGGATCTTAAAGTCACATGAGAGATAAGAGGGGTCAGGGGTTGCAGGTAGGGAGTGGGATAGTTGAGCAGGTATGACAGACATGATTAGTGTTTTTGGAAAGTAAGGCAATTTGTTCTATCTATAAACGTAGTGAGTTCCTTGGGGTGAGGTGGGGTGGGGAGGACAGGAAACTATCCAAAAGAGCTACCTCTGCATAAGGCTGTGGCTTGTCTTTGTAGCTGAGAGTCCAGGGAGCTAGTTAATGTTTTGTTTGGAACCCAGGCTGCAAGAAAGGATCTGGATTAGATCAAACTGCACATTAAGGGTGGGGAAGACACAGATATTGAGGTGAGAAATGACAGTAACTGAGGAAAAGAAAATAACAGAGGAGAAAGTATTTGAGATTTAAAGATATACGGGTAGGTCATAAATGGTGAACATAAATAACATGACTATCAACACAATAACTATAAACTAGCAAAAATAGGGTTAAGTCATAAATAGTGGACATAAATTAACAAGACTACTAGCACAATGCTAACAAAAAAAATAAACAATTATCAAAACAAGGATTGGGCATGGAAGGTTAAGTTAACAATTAATCAGTAATATTGTAGGGGAGAGAAGTAAAAAGAGAAACTAAGAAATAGAAGAGTAAAATAAGTGGTGCAGGTATTCTTAGGTAGGCGATCCAAAAGAGCTACCTCTGAATAATGAATTGTGTTGTCAGCCATAATACAATGTAGCTGTGACCCTCCCAATATTGAGCTTTGGAAATGCCTCTGGAACAAACCTAGACTTAACCATGGAAGTAACTATGTTTATATGTATTCTGGACACTGGACTGTACCCCCTTGCTGTGTTACATTTTCTAGGAGACACTACAACAATGTTTAAGCTTATGAGACCACTCCTAAGTTTATTTGCAATCTGGACCACACTTCCTGGTGTATTACAGTGGATTTAGTTTTTTTCATTGTCGTATTATCATTAGTATATGAATAAATATAATTATTTATAACATTTTTATTATTATTATTATTATTATTATAATCAGTACATATGTAACATAAGACAGGAAACACAATATAGTGTAGCATGTTCTTATATGCAGTGAAGAAAACTACAGAAATGCACTTACAGTTTGTTGGAGCTTCTAATCAGCTCCAAGTAATAACTCCTGTGCTATAAGATCTCTGCCTATGAATATACTGGAACAGTGGAATCTTGGCAAGAGATATTTCAGGATCCAGAAGGAATGTATAGGATTCCCAGTATGAATGACAGCATATCACTAATTAAGATGCTATATAAAAGAATAGAAACAGCCAATAATGCTCACTGATAAGAACAATATTAAAATAAAAGAAGAGGTACTCACAAAGGGAGAGCAAAAGTTGGATTTGCTCAATCCAACAAGCGTAGGTGGTATAATCCCCACCAAGGATATTGCAGGAGTCCACACAATAAAATATTCAAAAAAAATCAGGAGGGTCCCAAGTATATAAAAAGTATACTATTTGTATTACAGATAAATACGTATTCAGCTGAATAACAAGCTTTCTCAAAGTATTTCAGAAGCGCTAGCAATCCTTTTTTTTCTAGAAAAGGGTTTAATAGAGGTAAAGAAGGCCTTGTTCAAATAAACTTACAATCCATGATCAGAAACATACATTGCATATTATACAGACACACCAGCTATAGGTAATATCATGATTAAAACTGCTCTTATCCACACATAAAAATAGTTCCCATCACATTGTTTAAAAGTTCAAATCTTAACAGAATAGAATAAAATGCATTGACTTTTCTTAAAATGATAAGTAACTTTTGAATGAGAAGAAGAAACTGAAATTACAAATGGAAAAACAGTAGAAAGAAAGCTGCAATGATATATAGTACAGCCAGCAATTAAGACAAAATAATAAGGCTGCAATGACAAAATCCATAATCAAGAACTCCTTTAATAGGCTCCGCAAAGATTATTTTAATATTTTATTTCAATGAAATTGTATTAAAAATGAACATTGAAATTAAGGTAGCTTAGCTGTATCTTCTTTGAACTATTACACTGGTATAGCATGATACTTTTGGTTATTAACCCCTTAACGACGCAGGACGGTTCAGGACCGTCATCGGCATTTTTCCCTTGCCGACCGACGACGGTCCTGAACCGTCCTAAATTTAAGAGGTACTTACCCGATCGCCGTCATTCCCCCGGCGGCGATCGGCGGTGCTCCCGGTGTGGGGAGACTGCCTGCAGCCCAGACAGTCTCCCCATGGCGGATTAGGACCCCTGTGGCCATGTGATCGCCCAACAGGGCGACCACATGGTCACAATAGGTGTCCATGTGTCTGCCTGCAGGGGGACTGTCTGTGCTGACAGGCAGTCTCCCTGCAAGTGTAAAATAAATAAAAAAAATTAAAGTTATAGTTAATAAAAAAAAAGATTATTATATATGTGTATATATATATGATATATAGCCATATATTATACTTATATAATATATGTCTATATATCATATATATAATGTCATACTAAGTGTATTTTTATATTAATATGTACATATATTAATATTAAAATACACTTATAATTAAATTACACACGTATATATATAATATATATAATAACTATATATATTGTGTATATATATATATATTATTATAAAATACAAATAAAAAGTAATTTAAATTAAATTAAACATGTAAAAATAATAATAAAAATGTAAAAAAAATTATATATCTATACGAAATTTTATTCTAACTGTATTTTGATATTAATATATATATATTTATATCAAAATACACTTAGAATGAAATTGTATATATATCTATGTATCTATAAATAAATAAAAAGAATACGAACTATTCATATGTCCATATACAAAATTACATAAATAATTATATAAATATACACGTAGACTTCAAATATATAAATATGCATATATATTTAAATTCTACGTGCGTATTTATGTAATATTTTTACATAATTAAGTTATTTTATTGATTGCAATTTAAGGGACCTGCCTTCCAACCCAAGCCGAAAGTCCAGAGAATTTAATTTGCTGTCACTGTATTTTACCCTATAACATTCTACGACACCCTAAAACCTGTACATGGGGGGTAATGTTTTACTCGGGAGACTTTGCTGAACACAAATATTAGTGATTCAAAACAGTAAAACATATCACAGCGATGATATTGTCAGTGAAAGTGACTTTTTTTGCATTTTTCACACACAAACAGCACTTTTACTGATGATATAATTGTTGTGATACATTTTCCAGTTTTGAAACACTAATATTTGTGTTCAGCAAAGTCTCCTGAGTATAAAAGTACCTCCCATGTACAGGTTTTATAGCGTTTTTGAAAGTTACAGGGTCAAATATATGGGTCAAATATTTTTACATTGAAAATGGCCAGGTTGGTTACATTGCCTTTGAGAGCGTATGGTAGCCCAGGAATGAGAATTACCCCCATGATGGCATACCATTTGCAAAAGAAGACAACCCAAGGTATTGCAAATGGGGTATGTCCAGTCTTTTTAGTAACCACTTAGTCACAAACACTGGCCAAAATTAGCTTTCAATTTCGTTTTTTACTTTTTTCACACACAAACAAATATGAACGCTAACTTTGGCCAGTGTTTGCGACTAAGTGGCTACTAAAAAAGTCTGGACATACCCCATATTGAAAACCCTGTGTTGTCTACTTATATGTACATGTGGGGTGTTATTCAGCGATTTATGACAGATAATAGTGTTACAATGTCACTATTGATACATTTTAAAAATGTATGTTTTGAAACCGCAATATCCTACTTGTACTTATAGCCCTATAACATGCAAAAAAGTAGCAAAAAGCATGTAAACACTGGGTATTTTTAAACTCAGGACAAAATGTTGAATCTATTTAGCAGTTTTTTTCATTCGCTTTTGTAGATGAGTAAAAGAATTTTCACATAAAAGTCAAAAAACATGTATTTTTTTCAATTTTTCATCATATTTTTTCATTTTTTAAAAATTCAATTACATGAGATTATATAAATAATGGTATGTAAAGAAAGCCCTTTTTGTCCTGAAAAATACAATATATAATTTGTATGGGAACAGTAAATGAGAGAGCGGAAAATTACAGCTAAACACAAACACCACAAAAGTGTAAAAAGATGCCTGGTCGCAAATGTACAACATCGCAAAAACAGTCCGGTCCTTAAGGGGTTAAACAAATCTTGCCTATAACTAAATAAATAATAAAACTATACATGTGAATGCACAGAAGCAATGATCCAAATTAACATATTATCCACTGCATGTTTTGCACTCTGTGTAAATCTGACACTGACCAAACTTATTCTGTCTCCTTAAAGAATACTCCAGGCACATAAAGCACTTAATTGTGTCTGTAGTCTGTCATATTTGAGACATTATAAAGGTGCTGATTTCATTAGAAATCAGCATTTTTAGAATGGGTCAGAAACACCACCCCATCTGTCAATCAGACAGACAGGGAGATTTTCTTCTGCTTCCATTGACACCATATAGCTAAAGGAAGCAGCTGACAGTAAAGAGCAACTGCCATCCCAATTCTCGTAAGCTACACTAAAATTCACTGAGACATATATTGTGTGCATGTGCGCTCGCAGCTCCAGCATAGATACTTCTCCATGAGAACCCTCTGACTGGTGTATTCATTTGAACAAACTGAAAGACAGTGCCGGTTATAAAGAGGAGGTCTTAGAAAGGCTAAAGACAAGGCTGCTTTTGCAGCTAAATGTAATGTGTAGAAAAATACACTTTCTGAACTCATAAGCCATGGGAAGCTGTAGAGAAGTCATGAATCTTTTCCATGGCATCTCTTAACTTTCTTCTGAACAATAATTACATGGAGAAATACAGTTAAATAGTATATAAGATGAAAAAAGAATGAACACCATCAGGTTTAGCTCTTGACACATTTTTCTTTCTATTTTTATCCAAAAGAATGTGAAACATAAGTTTATTTTATATTTTATAAAATAAATTTTATATTTTATATTTTGCAAGAAAATGGGAAAAATCGTTGTGGTGGATTGCCAGTATATCGCCGCCACGGACTCCCTTTCCCAGAGTAAAATAGCTCAAACCAGTTGTGTAAATAGTTATAGCTAATATAGCATTCCCCCCACACATTAGTCAAGACTGACTGCTGGGAGCAGATCTCTTTAATGCAGGCAAAGCTTCCGAATTTATACATACAGTAAACTCCTCCCCTGTGCCTGAGAGATAATTGAGTCAGGAACTGTACAAACTCAATTATCTCAAGGTACAAAAAAGTACAACAATTTTTTTAACACCCCAAAAACTACCCCTAAAATACATGAATCAGAGAGCACTGATCAGAGTGAGCATCATATCCAAAAATCACTCAGATTGGTTCGGTGGTTCGGGATTGAGATCGAGGTAAACATTTGACTGTCCACAAGGTAGAAGCCAAAATAGTTCCAGAGGAATCGTGGCAACAGCCAGTCTCCGTTCACAGTTTTCCATACGAAAACCACACACAATAGATTAATGATTTCAAGTGTTGAATGCTCCCCCTGTTCGGTAGTTTGTATCTCCTGAACGCCATTCATATGGGTGGTCGGGAACGTGAACGGGCAGCAGTTCCATCTTCAATGGTGTTCACAGGAGTGCCTAGCCAAAATCAGTTCCAGGCACTTGATGACCAAGTTCCGCTGCCTGTGTTCGGGAGACAAGATGGCTGCCATCCATTCTGTCGATCACTTGCGTTGGCTGTATGAATTGGAGAGCATTCATAAGCTGTTTCCCTTGTGGTTTCACACTTGTTAACTGTATTAAAACTGGGCCTGCTTGAATGCTACTGCAACAGCAGACCCAACGAGAGAGGCTACATGAAACGTATGTGGAAGATATGGATAAACAAGAGACCATCATCTACCCGAACACCAAAACAGCTGGTTATACAACGTTTGAACATCTTCAAGAGAAATCTAGTGTCACGACTGGAATTAAATGGACTACAAAAGAAATCAATCATGCTCCATGAGGAGGAAGAAATTCTCTTACCCACATTCTTACCTGCACCAGAGAATTTCCAACCTGAATCCATACCCCAAGATGGCATAACAACAGATATAAGGGAAATGATTCTAGAAAAACTATCGGTCGTTGACCAGCTGACAAGACTACTGAAGATCACTGGAAAGCTACCACCAGACAGCCTGCTAGCGGCAGCTAATGAAGCATTGTCCACAATCCCAACCTGCACCATCACAGAGACCAACAGGCTAATATATGCCACAGCATTAGTGGTCCTCCAGCTACTTGGCTACAAGATCAGGCTCAAAGAGATGCAAGGGCATATGAGTCAATATATGAGAAATATTCAGAAGAAGAAAGGATACAACACCAGAGGATCAAAACACCAACTACTGGTAGACCAAGCAGTCACAAGGGATCCTGATGCCACACAGACCAATCTGTGCACGGCCTGGATTGACTACAAGAAAGCATATGAGGCAATGCCACACACATGGATAGTGGAATGCTTGGCTCTCTACAAGGTCAGCAAGACAATCAGATCATTCATCAAGAACTTGATGGGCAAGTGGAAAACAACTCTAGAAGCCAATTCCAGGACAATAACTTAATTAAACATCAAATGTGGTATATACCAAGGTGATGCACTATCCCCAATGCAGTTCTGCATAGGCTTCAATCCCCTTAGCCAGATCATCAAGAAGAGTGGATATGGATACAGGTTCAAGAGTGGAGCTACCATTAGCCACCTACTCTACATGGATGACATCAAGCTGTATGCCAAGAATGAGCGGTACATTGACTCACTGATCCACCTAACTAGGATATACAGCAAGGACATTGGAATGTTGTTCGGACTAGAGAAGTGTGGGCGGATGATAGCAAAAAGAGGGAAGATGATCAGGACAGAAGGATTTGAAGTTCCAGAAGGCCATATAGAATATGTAGAGAATAGCTACAAGTGCCTTAGGGTACCACAAACGCATGGTAACCATGAGGAAGAGGCAAGGAGAATAGCATCCAAGTACCATCCAAGTACCTCTAAAGAGTCATACAGGTCCTGAAGTCACAGCTCAATGGAAAAAACAAGATCCAAGCCATCAACACATATGCCCTTCCAGTCATCAGGTACCCAGCTGGAATAATAACCTGGCCAAGAGAAGAACTGGTCACCATGGATGTCAAGACTAGGAAACTACTCACTTTGAATGGAGGATTCCACCTGAAATCCAGCACCCAGAGACTGTACACCTGCCAGAAGGAAGGAGGTCGGGGCCTGCTGTGTGTCAAGGCCCCGACACAGAGCATCCACGAGTACATCATGAAGATGGCTCCCAAAGATGAACTGCTAAGGGAATGCCTGAGACTTCAACAGATAGAGGATGCAGAAAAATAGGAGGTTCCATGGCAAGACAAACCTCTCCATGGGGTGTACCACCAGCAGATAGTGGTTGTGGCTCACATGGCAAAATCCTACCAGTGGTTGGAAAAGGCAGGACTGAAAGACAACCCTGAGGCACTAATCCTAGCAGCACAGGAACAGGCAATCAGTACCAGATCAATAGAAGCTGGAGTCTACCACACAAGGCAAGACCCAAGGTGCAGACTGTACAAAGAGGCCTCTGAGACAGCCCAGCACCTAGTATCCAGATGCAAGATGTTAGCAGGAACAGCATACACAGAGAGACACAACCAAGCTTCAGAGATTGTGTACTGAAACATCTGCACAGAATATGGATTAGACCTGCCTAAGTCCAGATGGTAGATACCACAAAGCATAGTTGAGAATGACAGGGCTGTGGGACTTCAAGATCCAGATAGACAAGCAAGTGCTGGCCAACATCGTGGTGGTAGACAATGAACGGAAGACTGCAGCCATGGTGGATATGGCAATACCCAGTGACTACAACATCAGGAAGAAGGAACATGAGAAGGTGGAGAAATACCAAGCACTGAAAGAAGAACTAGAAAGGATGTGGAAAGTTAAGGCAGAAGTAGTCCCAGTTGTTATAGGAGCATTCAGGGCTGTGACTACCAAGTTGGGGGAGTGGCTTCAACAGATTCCAGGTGGGACATCTGAGATCGCTGTCCATTAGAGTGCAGTTCT
Organism: Pelobates fuscus; assembly: GCF_036172605.1. Lineage (NCBI taxonomy): Eukaryota > Metazoa > Chordata > Amphibia > Anura > Pelobatidae > Pelobates > Pelobates fuscus. The sequence goes on along the minus strand of NC_086321.1, from coordinate 163,317,678 downwards.
AGGAAGAGCTAAGATACTGTGCAGAACCCTCAAACTCTCAGGCCTCTGGTAGAGAACCCAATAATGAAGAATAAACATACCACCCAGGAGGGGTGAGAAAATCAATTTTTAAATTTATATATCCCCTTTTGTTCTCTCTTACTGCCTCTCTCAGCAAACTTATTAATTATTTTGGATTACACTACCACCTGTATGTCAATGACAACCAAATCTATCTATCTTCCTCTGATCTCTACCGCTGTCCTACAATGTATCACTGCTTGCCTTTCTTTAATCTCTGCATGGATGTCGTCCTGCTTTCGGAAACTCAATCTTTCTAAAACAGAGCTTCTTATCTTTCCTCCTCATAATGCTGATGCTTCTCTTTCACTTTCCATGCAAGTTGATTTTACTTGCATCAGTCCATCCTTGTAAGCTCATTGTCTTGGTCTTATCTTTGATCCTGGTCTTACCTTTGCGCCTCATATCCAGTATATTGCTAAAATCTGTCGATTCCACTTTAAAAACATTGCCCACATCGCCTCTTTCTTACGCAAAATGCTGCCACGGAGCTTGTTCATACTCTCGTAATCTCTGGTAATGGATTAATGTAATTCTCTACTAGTTGGTCTCCCCAGAACCCGAACTGCCCCACTACAATCTGCAATTAAAGGACCACTCTAGGCACCCAGACCACTTCAGCTTAATGAAGTGGTCTGGGTGCCAGGTACCTCTAGGATTAACCCTTTTTTTTATAAACATAGCAGTTTCAGAGAAACTGCTATGTTTATAATGAGGGTTAATCCAGCCTCCAAATCCTCTAGTGGCTGTCTCATTGACAGCCGCTAGAGGCGCTTGCGTGCTTCTCACTGTGAAAATCACAGTGAGAGCACGCAAGCGTCCATAGGAAAGCATTGTAAATGCTTTCCTATGCGACCGGCTGAATGCGAGCGCGGCTCCTGCCGCGCATGCGCATTCAGCCGATGACGTCGCGATCAAGATGGAGAGGAGGAGGAAAGCTCCCCGCCCGGCGCTGGAAAAAGAGGTAAGTTTAACCCCTTCCTCTCTCCAGAGCCCGGCGGGAGGGGGTCCCTGAGGGTGGGGGCACCCTCAGGGTACTCTAGTGCCAGGAAAACGAGTATGTTTTCCTGGCACTAGAGTGGTCCTTTAATGCTGTCGCCAGGCTGATCTTTCTTATCTGCCTCTCCTTCCATACCTTGCCTTTCTGTTGATCCTTACACTGGCTTCCTGTATCCCATAGGTGTCAATTCTAAATACTAACCCTTACATATAAGTTCTAAACAACTCTAGCCTCTTTTATATTTCACTGTTTCGTAGATATACCCTTTCTCACTCTCGCCGCTCTGCCTTCTCTGCTTCTTGTACCCCAGCTGCTAACTCACGCTTGCAGGACTTTTCATGGGTGGCTCCTTTCCTTTGAAACAGCCTGCCTACCCCCATCCGTCTCTCCCTTAGTCTTGAAGCATTTGAAATGTCCCTCAAAACAAATCTGTTCAGAAATGCTTATGGCTCCACATATCTGTCTCTTGTTAGCTTGTAGCTAAGTCTAATAGCAAACACAAGTTAAAAGGTTATGTTTTTTTCAAATATATATTGGTCTATATTTCTATTAAAAAGAATATGCAGTGCTTTTATCTCTTCTAAACAATTGTTATTAAATATATTTTTACTACAGTTTTTTTAAGTACTCTGAAAAATAGTATCCCCAACATTTTATTTTCAGATATCTTGAATGTTTAATGTTTTGCTATTACCATTATCCCCTTAAGGACACATGACATGTGGGATATGTCACGATTCCCTTTTACTCCAGAAGTTTGGTCCATAAGGGGTTAAAGGGACACTATAGTCACCAGAACAACTACAGCTTATTGCATTTGTTCTAGTGAGTAAAATCATTACTGTGACAAAACCAATCTCGCCACATTGTATTGGAGGAGCCTGGTTGCCCGCCTGCTGCCTTTGGACTATGGACCAGACTTTATGGGAATGTGATACCCCAGATAGCTATACCATGGAGCCTATTCATATAATGAAAGACTATGGGAAAGACTTTAGCTCCATGGCAATTGTACTGTGTGAATAGGATCGGCGCGCTATTCGGTAGTTTTGTGCGCTCAGATCCCAGCTATCTGGGGATATGTGAAATGTCTGTGTGTTATGTATAAAAAGTAACTTTATGTATTTTAAAGTGTTTTACTGTCTTTGTGCTCCCATGTGCTCAATGGAGTCTGTCTCTGTGCTGGAGATAATTGAATTACTTCTCCAGCACAGAGAAGGCTCTGTAAAAAAAAAACGGTCTGAGCTGGAAAGCTAGGGGTTTTAAAAGATACTTTACTAACTTTTGAACCCCTGGTCTGATCCATGCCATTTTTTAATATGTTGTTCCCCTGAATGGATTGATTGTGGATATGTAATTTTGTGTGAATGTGATGTATGGTTTTAAAGTTATGAAAGTTGTGTAAAAGTATATTTTAAACTGTATGCATAATGGGATTATGTGTCACACTAAGGGGAGGGGATGTGTGGGAGGTAACATCTATGTCATTGGTTATTTTATGCCTCCCCCTGGGTGTGGCCTGTATGTGTACTCATGTAATAAAAACCAGGCTGGGTGTGCCAGCACCTCAGACCACTGCTTTACCTTCAACACGGAGCCTTGTCTCGTTCTTGGGGGGATTCACTGTATGCTGTTGGAGATTGATTGCTAGGAGTGTAAGCTGATGTCTGCTTTTCCTATTCATCTGCTAGCAGCTATTCGTGAGGTTCCAGCTGAGAGTGCTATCTTATGCCCTGGTATACAGTTCGGGAGTTTGATGTATTCGCCTATATCCAATTCGTGAGTTTTGATGTTCTGCAGTAGCTGTGCCTTTCTGTAAAAAGGGATTATCGCCTAAACTGAATTTATTCCCTTTTATGCTGAAACGGTCCGTTACAATTGGTGGCAAGCGGCGAGATCGTTCCTACAGCCAGAAGGACAGCTACAGAACACCATTGCTTTGGATTTTTACAATTTGAGGGCAACGCATGTCTGAGTACAGCGACCCTGACAGCACCAGGATGGAACCAGCAGTGGAGTACGATGAGGGTGACATGGATGACCGGGATGCATTAAGGAAAGGCATCTGGTACCAGGCCCTGGATAACGTACAGTATCAGCGGGGCAAGAGTCTCCCCAGTGAAGAGCAGCGATGGCAGACACGACTGGCACTGCGGATGCCCTTCCTGGGAGAGCAGCCCCTGAAGGGATGGGTGAAGGAACTAGAGCACCGGGTATGGCAGGAGCTATGGCTGGAGGATGCCTACCAGGCGCTCTGGTGGTATATGGCACAGTATATACCCTGGACAGCCGAACATGACAAGCCAGAGGGAGAAGAATTTGATTGTCCTGGCTTGTTATGGGAGTCCTTTGCAGAGCCTGGCTTCGGGAGCCCTGCGCAAACCAGACTGCAGGACATTTTCTATGAGAGGGAGGCTAGGCATGAGTGGGATGACCCCCATGAGGTAGAGCAAGACCTGGCTCACCTAGCAACCCTGGAGTGGGAACTGGAGCAAAACTACCAAGATCTCTTCCACTTCATTGGGAAGGCTCAGCAGGACAGTAAGGTGACAGACCCAGATCCAGACCCCTTCCGCTGGGAATATATTGTAGAGATATACTGGGAAGAACCCCAGGTGGCCGGTAGAGATGGGACCGAGGTCTCTCCACCGGTCCTGCAGGGAATTGGGAGCCCAGACTCCATTCCCCAGCGGCAGGCTGAGTTACAGGGGGCAGAGGTAGTTGGTCCTACCCCCCAGCAGCAGAGTGATATGCCGGGAAGGCAGTGTGAAATGCAGGGAGAGGAGAGCAGCGTCCTCCCTCCCCAGCGGCAGGCTGAGTTACAGGGGGCAGAGGTAGTTGGTCCTACCCCCCAGCAGCAGCGTGATTTTTTGTGAATAGAGAGCCCAGTCTCCTTTCCCCAGCGGCAGAGTATCCAGCAGGGAATAGAGAGCCCCGTCTCCTTTCCCCAGCGGCAGAGTGTCCAGCAGGGAATAGAGAGCCCAGTCTCCTTTCCCCAGCAGCAGGACACTGTATTGGGAGAAGAGACAGTCGGTCTCCCTCCACAGATGATGAAAGTATGTATGGGAGAGGAACTTGCTACCACCTCTCCCCAGCGGCGGATCATTGATGTGCAGGGAATAGAGAGCCCAGTCTCCTTTCCCCAGCGGCAGAGTGTCCAGCAGGGAATAGAGAGCCCAGTCTCCTTTCCCCAGCAGCAGGACACTGTATTGGGAGGAGAGACAGTCGGTCTCCCTCCACAAAGGCGGATAGTATGTATGGGAGAGGAGCTTGCTACCACCTCTCCCCAGCAGTGGATCCATAAAGTGCAGGGAATAGAGAGCCCAGTCTCCTTTCCCCAGCGGCAGAGTGTTCTATTGGGAGAGGAGCCTGTTACCCCCTCTCCCCAGCGGCAGTTTAATGTACCAGGGGGAGACTGTAAGCCCCCCACCAGTGCAGATGGGACCGTGGTCTCTGCACTTACCACACAGGGGGTAGGGATGGTCGATCCTACCCCCCCACGACAGAGCTGTGTATCCAAGGGGGAGACAACCGGTCTCCCCATTCCGCAGCAGAGCTATGCAACTAAGGGGGAGACAGTCCGTCTCCAGCAACCAGGCTCCAACCAGACTACTCCGGTGGTAGTACTGGCACCAGGACAGAGTACCGCTGGTCTCTGCCCACTCAGCAACCCACCAAGGCAGCCTACCAGTCCCCTACACCGCCGTGGTGAGGCACCTGGACATGGACAAGATTCTCCTCTACCCAGGTGTAGTAACCATTTATTGTGGGTGGGCTGTACTGTTTTTTCTACTTTGTGGGTGGGTTGCTGGACTAACAAGGGCACTGACCGGCAGGAGGTCAGGTACCTTGTTAGTCTTTTTGGAAAGGGGGAGAGATGTGACAAAACCAATCTCGCCACATTGTATTGGAGGAGCCTGGTTGCCCGCCTGCTGCCTTTGGACTATGGACCAGACTTTATGGGAATGTGATACCCCAGATAGCTATACCATGGAGCCTATTCATATTATGAAAGACTATGGGAAAGACTTTAGCTCCATGGCAATTGTACTGTGTGAATAGGATTGGCGCGCTATTCGGTAGTTTTGTGCGCTCAGATCCCAGCTATCTGGGGATATGTGAAATGTCTGTGTGTTATGTATAAAAAGTAACTTTATGTATTTTAAAGTGTTTTACTGTCTTTGTGCTCCCATGTGCTCAATGGAGTCTGTCTCTGTGCTGGAGATAATTGAATTACTTCTCCAGCACAGAGAAGGCTCTGTAAAAAAAAAACGGTCTGAGCTGGAAAGCTAGGGGTTTTAAAAGATACTTTACTAACTTTTGAACCCCTGGTCTGATCCATGCCATTTTTTTAATATGTTGTTCCCCTGAATGGATTGATTGTGGATATGTAATTTTGTGTGAATGTGATGTATGGTTTTAAAGTTATGAAAGTTGTGTAAAAGTATATTTTAAACTGTATGCATAATGGGATTATGTGTCACACTAAGGGGAGGGGATGTGTGGGAGGTAACATCTATGTCATTGGTTATTTTATGTCTCCCCCTGGGTGTGGCCTGTATGTGTACTCATGTAATAAAAACCAGGCTGGGTGTGCCAGCACCTCAGACCACTGCTTTACCTTCAACACGGAGCCTTGTCTCGTTCTTGGGGGGATTCACTGTATGCTGTTGGAGATTGATTGCTAGGAGTGTAAGCTGATGTCTGCTTTTCCTATTCATCTGCTAGCAGCTATTCGTGAGGTTTCAGCTGAGAGTGCTATCTTATGCCCTGGTATACAGTTCGGGAGTTTGATGTATTCGCCTATATCCAATTCGTGAGTTTTGATGTTCTGCAGTAGCTGTGCCTTTCTGTAAAAAGGGGATTATCGCCTAAACTGAATTTATTCCCTTTTATGCTGAAACGGTCCGTTACAATTACCTTCAGGCTTTTTGCTGTAAACACTGTCTTTTCAGAGAAAATGCAGTGTTTACATTACAGCCTAGTGATAACTTCACTCCTCAGATAGCTGTTAGAGATCCTTCCTAGGTCATGGCTGCCTAAATTGCATCCAAACATTCAGTATCTCCTCCCTCTGCATGCAGACACTGAACTTTCCTCAGAGATTCATTGATTCAATTCATCTCTATGAGGAGATGCTGATTGGCCAGGGCTGTGTTTTAGTATATATAGCACTATTATTCTCTTGTCTCTTTCTCTTGAGATATTTGACACTGTATAACCCGAAAAAAAAGACTCTCCTGCCAACTATATTTTTTATCCATAGGATTTACTAGTTGACCGGATAACAGCATAACTAAATTGCCTTCCGCATGTAACTCACTACTTTCTCTGTATGCTTTTCCTTGGTGTAAGGGCACAGTGTGAATGATGTCTAAAGACAACATGTTGTGTGGAAAGCTAACACATGGTAATATATCTTTATTGTTTCTAGCCATAGTGCCACTGATCCTACTAAAGGGTTGAAATGCCTGGGGGTTCATTTGAAATATAAAAATCTAAATTAAAATAAAGGGCACTTGAAACTTCAAATGTACAGCATACCTTAGTTGTGTGGTGGAAGCTTGGTAGAAATTAAATTTAGTAGGCCGAGATTTCCACGTGGCATATGTGTATGTTGGTGTATCAGTTAGTCAGTTACACGTAGCTAAGATACAATCAACAGTGTACTGAGCAAGTGCAGGAATGCAGGAACTGAAAACACTTCCCCTCCTCCATTGTTCTGGGTGAGCCATGTGGTCTAACAGGTAAGGGAAGTTAGGCTTTGTTCAGCTGATTGGGTAAAGAGTATATGTGGGTAGAGTTAACTATAGGAGGAGCTATATGTCTATATCATGCATTTACACAGTCAGTTCTGGGCTCAGACTTTGCTGTTGTTTGGTGACATTAGTCCCTCTGAGCCCCGGTCGGTGAATAAAGATCTCTTCCTTCCTGAAGAAACCTGTGTCCACTTCTCTGTGCATGGCTTCCGTCAGTTTCTCCGGTATCATTTGGTGCAATTGGCCGGGAAGCTCATCATTAACGGTGGCTAAGAAGCAGAGGTGTGAGACGGTCTATCTTTGCCCACGCTCCCTACGGCTGCACCCCTGAACTTCTGCGTGGACCTCCTTTCGTCTCGGCGCCACTGGTCTGTTGTCCAGGAGATCATCGGCCTCTACGTAGTAAGTGCTGGGGTGCCCCCGTCGATGAGTGTGAACCCAGGTTCAGGAACGAGAAGGTAAGACGACCACTGTTTTAGACGGTGGACCCACTAGGGGTATTGGATACCGATTGTGCGGTAGGCCCATAAGGGGTTATTTGTGTATGGAATCTGCCCCCTCCAGTGGAGGGAAGGAGCGAAGGCGCACCGCTCGTAATTAAACGCCCTGTAGTCAGCCCGTTTAATTTTGGTTTGGAGTCAGGCTGGGTTCTGTGTAAATAGCCCAAACACCGGTGTCTTGTCTAGACTAGCGTTCTAGGGTGTATATTACGTTCGCTAGGTCGGAGGGACCGGAAGACTAAGCGGCGTCTGTGTAAATTCGGTCCGCTAGATCTCAACCTATCTTGGCTAAGTGGGAAGGCGTGTAAATTTGGAACCCACTAGATTTTTGATAGAGTATATAGACTAAGAGGGTGCTGTTGTAAATTCCACCCTCTAGTTCGCTATATGTGGTGCTTGGGCAGCGTGGCTAACCAAAACGGATGTAAATAGTTTTAGGTAGTCCATCGAGGTACTGGCCAATAGATTAGTTGGGAATTGTAAATGTGTTAAAGATTGTTGTAGTAGCGTGTATATCTTGCTAGATAGCGTGAGCTCTGCCGTCTAGCGAGAGTGTGAATAGTGTGTAACTGTATTATAGCGCACGGTACCATAACCATGTATAATTACTGATACTGTAAATAACTACTAATAACTGTCGTCTATGTTGTATGTTTAACACCATAACCACTACTAATTGAACTGTGACTTTAAATTGTACTCTAACCAATGCTAACCGTACTATAACTACTGTTTGTAAAGACGATGTTACTGGGGTATGTTAAAGACGGGTAATTTAGATATAGGGAATTATAGCGTGGGTGACTGTATAGTTTCGCCAAGAGGCGCAGTAATAGTTATTTAGTGACTGGTGTAACAGCTGTGTGTGTACGGGAATTCCCTGAGTGTTTCGTTGTGTGCGTTTCGCTTAGTAACTGTACCACGTGGTGCTGTTGCCGAAGGAACGGGTGTGACCGTTGGAAGTGTGTTTGTTTTGCTTCTGTTGGAGACGACGCTCCGTTGTTAAGTATGGGTGCGTCGGATTCAAAGATTAATAATCCCTTAGAATGTATGCTAATTAACTTTAAAAAGGGATATAATGTGTGTGATTTGGGGGTCACCTGACTACCTTATGTAGTAGAGAATGGCCTCTGTGGTAATCTGTCTTGATTTAAATCTAGTGCAGCGTGTACATGTGGCTGTATCTATTATGCTTGAATTCTATAACCAGTTTCCATATTTTGACTGTTAAACAGTTTGTGTTACTAGATGGTTACCAAAACTGGTTTGTCCATCCCCAATGGAATCTGACCCATCTGACCATCCCTCAACTAAATTATTTAGCAATTACTGGTGCAGCTGGTATGTCCACCTGTGCTCTATTGTCCCTGGCTCTCAGATGCCTGTCCCCTTGCTTTAAGCCCTCCTATTTCTGTGCCTACCTACCCCCCAACTGGTTCTTTATACCCTGAGGCCCTTTTTGGTGGAAGGGTATTTTAGTGTTTTTTTTTATTATTGTTCAGTTTTATTATTAGCAGTCAAAATTGTGAGGAGAATTCTTAATAACAGTAACTGAGTCCACTGAATCAGATAATTCTCAGCAATTACACAATACCATAACCACTGAAAACACCATAACCACTGACAATATCATAATCACTGAAAACACCATAACCACTGACAATACCATAATCACTGAAAACACCATAACAACTGACAATACCATAACCACTGAAAACACCATAACCACTGACAATACCATAATCACTGAAAACACCATAACCACTGACAATACCATAATCACTGAAAATACCATAATCACTGAAAACACCATAACCACTGACAATACCATAATCACTGAAAACACCATAACCACTGATAATACCATAACCACTGAAAACACCATAACCACTGACATAACACTATAATTACTGAGCTTTGTGTGCCTTTAGTAACAGTACATTAGTTTTGAAATACAACTGGATGAAATGGTCAATGGTATAGGACGCTGGAATACACTTTTACCATTTTTGGTTACTGGTCAGCCTCCTCCTAGCCCTGTCCGAAACATTTTGTTAACTGAGTTACCAGTAAAATTAATTTATCCATTTCCACCTACCTCACCACTCCCCGACCGGAACCTATGACTAAACAACCCTATCTAAGTCCCACCCTAACCTGACAAATGACCGGTGCCCTCCAACTTTGACATTTACAAATGCCACTGCAGCTTACCCCTGGTCCACCACACATTGATATTAATGGTCAATTACAGTTGGCAGACCCTGTATTTGTTTATGTCCCTTTCACCATGACTGATCTGTTTAATTGGAAGACCCATAATTCCTTTACGAAAGCCGACGAGTCACCTATTGCTTTCTATGAGAGATTGCTGGAGTCATATAGATTATATACTCCTTTTAATCCAGAGGCCCCTGAGAACTCTTGAATGAACAACTCAGCATTTGTCAGCCAAACCTAAGGTGATATCAAAAGAAAATTGCTAAAGTTAAAGGGAATGTAGGAATGTCCATATCACAGTTAATGGAAATTGCAAGTCAGGTGTATATGAACAGGGAGATTGAAACAAAGGAGGAGGAAGAACGTAAAATGAGGATGAAGGCAGACATGCTAGCTGTAGCTATCATAAGTGTAGAGAGACAGGGAAGGGAGGTGAATAGAGGAGTTGAGAATAGGCTGAGTAAGGGAGGAAGTAGGAATCACTGTGCGTATTGTAGAGAGGAAGGATATTGGAAAAGTGACTGCCCACAGAGGGAATATAAAGCAAGTTATAGATAAGACAAGAGAGAAGGTTACGAGATGGTTACAGAGGTGGCTATATAGAAAGTCTTGGAGGGAATGACAGTAGTAACAGAGGAGGTGTTCAGGGAAGTAGATACTATTCCCCTACCCAGAGATTAAGGGATAGAGAAGATAGAGATTTTGTCGGTCTGGCTGACACTGTCATGGAAGACTATTGATACCGACTGGGCTCCATCCCCCTTAGCCGAGTGCAGCCTATGGTCGATGTATCAATAGAGGGAAAGAGGAGCTCTTTCATGATTGACACTGGTGCTGAGTACTCTGTGGTAACTAACCTAGTTGCTCCTCCTTCAGGAAGACTATAACTATGATAGGAGCTACTGGGAAAAGTGCTGCTAGACCAATTCTCAGGAGTCATACTTGTATTCTAGGAGGCCATTTTGTTAAGCACCAGTTCCTATATATGCTGGAGTGTCCAGTTCAGCTTCTAGGACGAGATCTATTATCAAAGCTTCAAGCCCAGATAACTTTTAAACCCAACGGATCAACGTCTCTGAAGTTTAATAGATCACCAGGCATAATATCAATATCGGTGCAAAGGGAAGAAGAATGGCACTTCTACTCTATAATAACAAATACAGACCCTAAGAGTGATGAATCCTTATTTGACATTTCAAGAATATGGACAGTGAATAATCCTCCAGGACTTGCTCGCAATATTCCACCAATACACATTGAATTAAAGCTTGGAGCATACCCTGTTAGCCTTAGTTAGTACCATATATTATAGAGGGCTAAGTAAAATATACAAACCTATGTGGATAAGTGTGTAAAGTATGACATCCTAAAATTCTGTACCTCCCCTTGGAACACTCCATTATTACCTGTTCAGAAGCCAGGATCAGATGAGTATCATCCTGTACAAGATCTAAAAGCAGTTAATAATGCAGTAGTCAATATACACCCAGTGGTACCCATCCCCTATAATCTGCTTGCTTTAATACCAGGTGGGGCAGCCTACTATACCTTCCTAGACCTCAAAGATGCTTTCTTTTGTTTCTGGGTTACTGCTGAAAAATTATGTATGGGCATCTACCTTCCATACTCAGTAATTTAGGAGGAGATTTATGTCAGTTTGATGATGGAATTACTCGGCTGTAGGTGGCTGAGTTGAGTAAAACTATGATGAAGGTACAGAAATAGGTGCAAGATAGGTTACCTGTGAACATATATCCACCTGTTCATTCTTACCATACAGGGGATCAAGTGTGGATAAAAGAATGGACCACTGTTCCATTAGGTTCTAAGTGGAGAGGTCCCTATGTTGTTCTTTTATCTACCCCAACAGTTGTAAAGGTTGTAGAAGTGACTCAGTGGATTCATCACTCTAGGGTAAAAACCAGTGGCAGATTCCTGACAAGCTACCATAGATCCAGAGAATCCTTGCAAGATCCGGTTGAAGCGTGTGACCCAGTTGGATTAAAAGTGTTTTTTGCGAAGAGAATATTGTTAAAAGGGAACATCAACAAAGATCTACAAGTAGGTGTTTTGACAGCCACAATAAAGCATGACCACCTATCAACGTTAAGCCAGAGGAAAAACCTCTGTGAAGAAAAGTGAGGATCAGGAAGGACTCCATTCCCTGCAGCCCTCACAACCTGGAAGCTGAGGTGCCATTGCACGGTGGAAGAGCTAGGAAGAAGATGTCAGGAGTGATGTGTTTGATAATGTGTATATTTGTGTTTTTAATTATTCAGGAAGGTAGAGGTACCGACACACCAGGCTGTGAGGTTTGCATTAAGACTACGAAAACAGGCAATCATATTTCCCAGACCCTTATTTGGCATTCACAATATGAGTGTAAAGGACATGTATCTAAGTGAGTATAGAAACTTGAGTATAGATTATAGTGTATGCCATTTAAGAGCAGGAGAACCTAGGTGTTTTAGTCCAGAGTATCAACCCCGTACAATTTGGTTGACTATTCGGAATGGAGACTCACAGGGGACCCTGATAAATAAGACCATACTAGAAACTGTACATTCTTCAGGTGTTCTGCTATTTGATGCATGTAAGGCGATATCAGGTTGTAGGAAACCGTGGAATGTATGTGGTGATCTTAAATGGGAAAGAACGTATGGGTCTAATGATAAATATATTTGCCCCAGTAGTAAGAACAAATACATAGATCCAAAATGCCCAAATAAAGATTATAATTATTGTCCATATTGGTCCTGTGTAGGGTGGGCAACTTGGGGATAGACAGTAGATAAGGATATGATTGTCACTAAGTTGCCTACCAAGCCATATTGTAAGTCTAGGGAGTGTAACCCAGTCCATATACTTATCAATGACCCAGAACGATTCATAGATAGATTTGGGAACTTATTTGGGTTCCAGATTTATGAAACAGGTTTGGATCCTGGGACAATATTATTTATATGAATAGAGACCGATACTGTGGCAACCCAGACTCATCGGGTTTTTTATTCCTTCTATGAGGAGATGAGTGTGGAAAATAAGATCCCCCATAATGTAAAAAATTTAGTTATAGATCTAGGCGAAAACATTGCTGGTAGTCTTAATGTAACCAACTGCTATGTGTGTGGAGGTACTAACATGGGAGACCAATGGCCATGGGAAGCAAAGGAGGTAATGTATTCCGGTTCTGAGACAGTTGAACAGTTAACATCTTCTCAAGCTGATTGTCAAATGAGTGTTAGAGGTAACTCTGAGTGGCGATTAAAGACCTCCATTATAGGTTATGTTTGCATAGCAAGGAAAGGAATAATGTTTAATACATCTGTAGGAGAATTGACTTGTCTAGGGCAAAAATCTTATAATGATAGTACAAAAGATACAACTTGGTGGTCAGCTTCAAATGTCTCAGAACCACCTAATCTGTTTGCAATTTATACCAATTTAAAGGATGTGTGGTTTGACCTATCTGCTACATCTAGTTGGAAAGCCCCAGCAAATTTGTACTGGATCTGTGGTAAGAAAGCCTATTCCGAGTTACCACAGGACTGGGAAGGGGCATGTGTATTAGGGATGCTCAAACCATCCTTCTTCTTGTTGCCAATTGAAACAGGAGAGACCTTGGGAGTTAAGGTTTATGATGTGAATCATAAAAAGAAGCTAGCATCCTTGAATGTAGGTAGCTGGGAAGATAATGAGTGTCACTGGCTACCTTAGCGCGCTTCATTGCCAATAGGAGGGATGTAATATGTGAGGGAACTGGTTAACAGCCAAACTGTATGCCCATGAAGTGTTATTGTAATCTAATACAGGGATTCAAGCCTCATTCTACCATTAGGCGATTATGGATTCCTCTGTAAAGCACATAGCCTTCTTACCAGGTAAACCAGTTGGGCTGTTGATAAAGTCCTCCATTCACTTCCAGTGCAAATAGAAGGAGGTGTATGTGGAAAGTTCAATCTCAGCAACTGTTGTCTGCACATAGATGATGAAGGGCAGGTAGTGGCTGATCTCACAAGCCACATGGCTAAACTGACGCATGTACCGACTTAAGCCTGGAACGGGTACAATTCTAGTAGTTGGCTTGGAAGTAGGTACGAGCAGCTTGGAGGGATCAAGACATTGGTAGGAGGAGTCATGTTGATTATAGTGTTGTGTCTCTTTCTACCATGTTTGGTTCCATTGGTAATTAGGTCCATACAGAGTGTCATAGAGAGCACGACAGAAAGGAAAACAGCTGCGCATGTAATGGCTGTTTGCAAGTATGAACCCTTAGCCCAGAGAGAATATATTCAGAATGAGGAGTGCTGAAGGAAATTGTAATGATGCTACGATGCTTACGAGGTCTGTTCTGATTCATGGCAACTTGAGGTGTAAGTAAGCGATGATTAGGTGATGCATCTGGAATTATTATATATATCAGAAGCATCAAAGGGGGGAATGTGGTGGAAGCTCGGTAGAAATTAAATTTAGTAGGCCGAGATTTCCACGTGGCATATGTGTATGTTGGTGTATCAGTTAGTCAGTTACACGTGGCTAAGATACAATCAACAGTGTACTGAGCAAGTGCAGGAATGCAGGAACTGAAAACACTTCCCCTCCCCCATTGTTCTGGGTGAGCCATGTGGTCTAACAGGTAAGGGAAGTTAGGCTTTGTTCAGCTGATTGGGTAAAGAGTATATGTGGGTAGAGTTAACTATAGGAGGAGCTATATGTCTATATCATGCATTTACACAGTCAGTTCTGGGCTCAGACTTTGCTGTTTTTTGGTGACATTAGTCCCTCTGAGCCCCGGTCGGTGAATCAAATAAAGATCTCTTCCTTCCTGAAGTAACCTGTGTCCAGTTCTCTGTGCTTGGTTTCCGTCAGTTTGTCCGGTATCAGCTGTGACAAACTTTCCTTTTCAAGTGAGTTTGACACGAGTTCCTGGAGGAGCCTGCTTGCCAGCCTCCTGCCCACAGATTATGGACCTTGTAAAATGTGATAAAAAAGTATCAGTTCGTGTATTTGGACTACATGGTTCGGGAACTAAACTAAAGTTGTTTTTTGGTACCTATAGTAACCTTTTAATTGATACTATACCTGCAATAGGAATTTGCCATTGCCCTTGAAGTGACAGATTAAATAGTCCCCATAAAGTGTTTGCTTATCCAATAGGAACATGTGATGGGATTTAAATCTAATGGATTTTGTTATGTATGCATGAAAGATTAAGTCTTATACAATTTTTTTTACCATAAACTGGGCTGTATGTGGAATCAATAAAGAATAATTGTATTTGCATGTCTAGTTTTGATGCCCATTCTTCACCATATACTAATGCTTCATCACTAGTGATGTCGCGAACATAAAATTTTCGGTTCGCGAACCGCGAACTTCCGCAAATTTTCGCGAACCGCCATAGACTTCAATAGGCAGGCGAATTTTAAAAACCACAGGGACTCTTTCTGGCCACAATAGTGATTGAAGGGGGGGGGGGGGAGACTTACTCTCCGGGTGGGGGCCATAATGATAATGAGGGGGGGAACCTACTGTCGTCCCCCCCGACCGGCCCCCACCCCTGGGCGGTGGGTGGGGGCCATAATGATAATGAGGGGGGGGCACCTACTGTTCTCCCCCCCTGGCCCCCACCCCTGGGGGGCGGGTGGCAGCCATAAAGATAATGAGGGGGGGACCTACTGTCCCCCCTGGCCCCCACCCCTGAGCGGTGGGTGGGGGCCCTAAAAATAACAATAAGGGGGGACCTATTTCCCCCCCCCGGCCCCCACCCCTGAGCGGTGCGTGGGGGCCCTAAAAAAAACAATAAGGGGGGGCCGACTGCCCCCCCCGGCTCCCACCACTGAGCGGTGGGTGAGGGCCCTAAAAAAAACAATAAGGGGGGACCTACTGCCCCCCCTCCCGGCCCCCACCCCTGAGCGGTAGGTGGGGGCCCTAAAAAAAACCAATAAGGGGGGGACCACTGTCCCCCCCTGGCCCCCACCCCTGAGCGCTGGGTGGGGGCCCTAAATACAAATGGGGGGGACCCTAGTCACCCCCTCCCCCCAAAAATAAAATATCCCCCTACCTACCCCCTCACCCTAAAAATAATGAGGGGGGACCTTTAACTAAAAACCTGTAAAAAAAAATTAGATAAAAACAACTTACCATTCGATGTTTGGTATTTAGGGTCCCCACCCACCGCTCAGGGCGGACAATAGGTCCTCCCCCCTTTTTTTACTTTAGGGCCTCCACCCGCTCAGGGAGGGGGGGGACCCTTTTTTTGTTTTTGTTTTTTTAACAGTGAGCAGCCACAGGCTGCTCACTGTTTAATAGACATGCCCCTACTCGCGGTATTGCGAGTAGGGGCACAATTTACTAATACTAAGTAATTTTTACTTAGTATTAGTAAATTTGGCTGAAAGACCACAAAAAAAATAGGGGGCGGACCGAACATCGCATATGTTCGCCGTCCATGGCGAACGCGAACACGCTATGTTCGCCAGGAACTATTCGCCAGCGAACTGTTCGGGACATCACTATTCATCACATGTTACAGCACTATGCCCCTAGTGAACAACTCATCCCAACCTAATGCAAAGGTATAAGAAAAAATAAAACATAGTTGCAAAAATAGAGAGACAATTAACCGCAAAATAAACAAAGCAAAATATGTTAAACTCCAGGCAGTTTGCTCCAGTCAGAAACCTTTTCAGGCATAGTGGAATTGCAGTTAATAAATGGCATTTTGGCATAACATTGCTGCACACCAGAAAAAAATTGCATTGTCTTTTAGTAAATTGAATTCACTGTTTTCAGATAATTTAAATGCCACTGAGACATGCTAAGAAGGATCAACTACAATTTACACAAAACAAGAATTCCACTGTGACCATAAACATATTGAAAATTCATTAAAAATACATTTGATACTTGAATGTAAACAATTTTTAATGTGATGATTTTGTGCATTAAAACAAAATGGAAGGATTTAAACAAATGCAATAATTGTATTTTTCAGGGAAAAAAATCATCAGTTCATTATGCTGAATAACAAGAGAAATACAGAACAGGAACAGTATCTTCAGTGATAGCTAGTTAGCAACAAGTTGATGGCTTCTACAGGAGAACGCCTGAGGATATCAAGGCAGAAGCCACTTCAGAGCCAGGCTACTGAGACGCGTTAGCTGCCAGCATTGCTGCAATGGGCTTTGGGTTCTCTCTACCTCCTCATTAATCCTGATTTACAGAAAAAAGGCAGCAGGCTGGAGTCCTCTGAACAGGCTGTCCAGGTTGCTGATTTGCCTTTACTGAAGACAATCGTGCCCTAGAGACCAGGCCACACTGAATTATTCAAATGTACAACAGTAAGGAAAATGGTACATCTCTTACACACAATCTCTCTTTTATGTGTAGGTATGCATCAGTTTCCTTTTTGTACTTTTTTCAGTGAGTTAAGGGTAATGCCTTCCCCCCTGTTGACACTGTAGAGGTCAGACATCACTAGAGGATAGGGATACTGTGCTGATAATTTGTAAGTACCTCTGAGCTTTAATAATGCATCCAAAATGACATTGCTATCAGCATGTCCCTAGAGGGAAACTTTGACAAGAGCTGTATAACCAGGTAATGAGTTCCAGAGATGTATGAGGTGAGGGATACTTACTAATCACAGCACATTGTTAACCAAAGACGTTTCCTTTTCCTGCATAACACAATCACAATGGCAGGTGTACAATTGTACACAAATATATACAATTTTTCAGCATAAAAAAACTGTCATAGCATAACCTTTCTTATTTTCTTTCAGTTTTCCTGGCAGTGCATCTCTAGAAATTTTATATTTTAAACAATTATATAAGTGAACATATTTTTACTAGACACATTTTATTACTATTTTGCATTATTTTAGATTGTTAGTGTCTGCCTGTCTGTCATTCCATCTCTACATGTTTAATGTGCCACATACACTGATATCACTTAAATGTTTGCCATAGTTATATGTTTATAATATGTTTTTGTTATTACAATATATGGTCACTGACTATCAATAAGCAGCAGTAATGATGTATAGATTTACTGCATTCCATCCAGCATAAAAATCACATATTCTATTAGCATTCTTATATATTTATGACTAGCAATTAGGGATGATAACAGGCAAGTCCATTTATAATTACAAACAGTGTTCTACTATATTTGATACATAGCTCCCTAGTACAAGAAAAAGAAAGCATTACTACATCAGTTAAAAAAAAGCACTACTCATTGTTGTGTAACTTTTTCTGAGAATTCATTTTTGCTATTCAAACTTTATGAAACTTTCAGTGCTAGTGGCTCAAGACTAAGAAAACTCTGCAATGGATATATGTTCGATACACTCCACAAATTATTACATATATTTTATATAATGTAAAATATTATATAAAGTAGCAATTGAATTAAATGAATTTAAGACTTAATACTAACACTATTTCATTTACCTCAAACAGATGGAGAGAAATAAAACACATTTATTTGACTCCCTGATTTCTATAAACTGTATCAGTTATAAGTTACCACATTTGTATGTTAAGTTCTAAGCATTTATTTTCAGAGGAGTACTGTACTCCAGATGTAGACAGGGTCAAATTGTGTGCCACAGGTCATGGCACCCGGCGCTTGGGTGCACATACATAGCTGCAGACTAGCGCCCGGTGCCATCAACCTCAGGTTGCAAAGATCAAACCTCGCCCCTCCCCCCCCCCCCACACACACACTGCTCATTTGCTGGCAGCCCACGGGTGCATCTTATGATTGCTCCCACCCCTTCCTCTGTACTCAAGTGGGCAGTAGGATAGTGAGGGACAGAGATGAGAGGGAGTCAAGGATGCCAGACTCTGTCTACAAGCCTGTCACCCACGGAGAGCTAATATCAAATGAAGGCAAGAGGGGTGTGTGTGTGTGTGATTTAAACAATGTGTATCAGCCTGCTTCAGTCAGCATGTTTTTGTGTGCTTGGATCAGTGTGTTTGTGTCTGCTTGGATCAGTGTGTGTGTATGTCTGCTTGGATCAGTGTGTGTGTGTATTTGCTTGGATCGATGTGTGTGTGTCTTCTTGGGTCATTGTGTGTGTCTGATTGAATCGTGTGTGTCTGCTTGGGTCAGTATGTGAGGGTATGTGTCTGCTTGGGCCAGTGTGTGTCTGCTTGGGTCATTGTGTGTGTGTGTGTGTGTCGGCATGGGTCAGTATGTGTGGGTATGTGTCTGCTTGGGCCAGTGTGTGTGTGTGTGTGTGTGTGCTTCGGTCAGTGTGTGTCTGCTTGGGCCAGTGTATGTGTGTGTGTGTGTTAGTCTACATCAATCAGTGTGTGTCAGTCTGCAACAGTCAGAGTGTGTGTGTCTGCTTGGGTCAGTGTGTTTGTATCTGCTTTGGTCACTGCATTGTGTGTGCATTGGTCACTGATTGTGTTAGGAATATAAACCAGTATTCCAAACACCCTAGTGTCTCTGTTCCTACATACATTTTAGCCCCCCTCTGCACTGATTACTTCTATACCTCGCTCAATGCCACAGATGGGTTAACGTTGGTCCAATCCAATGCTCCTCATACAGGAGCATTGGGGACCTGATGCGCCTCAGTGGCAAGCGCTATGCACTTCCAATGCTTCTCGTAGGAATTGTAGTGGAGGCACCTCTAGTAGATTTCAGTGTGAACGCTACTAGAGGCTTGTTTACCTCTTCAAGCTATGTCAATGTTTTATCTTGTGGGGTTAACCCCTTAAGGACCAAACTTCTGGAATAAAAGGGAATTATGACATGTCACAAACGTCATGTGTCCTTAAGGGGTTAAACATACAGAACACCTGTGGAGTGAATGGGGCCGCATATTCTTTTTTCCATCGGCCCTGGATGTAGAACAGTTGAAATGGGGTGCTTTTCTGACGAAAATTAACCATTGAGCTAATGGATTCTGTGCTCTGGGCACACCCAACACCTATTTTAAGATCAGCAGATACTGACTCTCTATCATGAACAGGACAAACTGATCAAGTAAAAATGTCTACAGAATCGTTGTCACAGACCCTACAGCTGTTCTATTAAAAACACACTTTTTTATTTGAAATTACAATACACTGTGTATGCATGTAGTAACAGTGATGGCATATCAACAGTGCAGAGAGCCGTGTTGATACGTGGACTGTGGAAAAAAGACAAATCTTGAAATAATGATTAAAACCTCACACTATCAGCATTATTCAGTAAAGTCCGAATGTCCACACTATTAAACAATGTCTAGATTTTGCAATTCAGGACCTTAATAATCCTTAATTTGGTCTGGATTTTATGCAGACTGAACACCATCAGACAGCTGAAATCCAGTCAAGATGCTTCAAATCTGAGCTAACATTCAAAGAAATCAAAACTATTTTCCCACTGGCAGTGCTTGCAGCCACTGGGCAAATAGGCAAAACCCTTGGCACCAGGAGGGCTAATTATTTGGCGGCTGTCCAGTTCTTGCTAGCTGCTGCCCCTTTAACCCCTTAAGGACTGAGAAAAATGTACACGTTGTGATCAAAACAAAACCTTTAATTTGCGCTATATGTCTGTTCAGGCGTAATCACCTCTTTCATATTATGTGCACCCACACTTATTATTTATCATTTTATTCAGGGGAAACAGAGCTTTCAAATATTTAGGTATTAAACATAATTTAATATGAATAAAATATAAAATAAATGGGAGAAAATAAGAATTTTTATTTTTTTTTTTTAGTTCTACATGATATTTTTTTTTATTATTCTTTATTTTTGAGTGCATATAGGTTAACATTTACACATAAATGTGATCTATTAGTATAGCTGTGTTAGCTACTGCTCAGACATTAAATAGCTTGTCAGAATCTGTAATAATAGAGGTAAGTAATATCTAATATAAGTAAAATCATGTTATATCCAAGTGCTTCAGCTTGTATTCAACACATGAATTGAAAAGAAGTTTAAGTAATTCATTTTTTATTCTATATTAGCTGTTTCTCCTTTTGGATAGAAGACCTCCTGGTACGTTTAGGGTCAATTCCCCTTATACTAAGTTTTACTATTCCAGAGCTCTAATGGGGAGCTCATTTACCAGTTGAGGACTTCCTCTTATTTTATTCTTATATCTTAAAACTTTATTGATTAAACCATTTTTTCCACTCATCCAGGGTAGATTTTTCCACCCATATCTATAACATTTACACATGCCTGTGCCAAGCCCCAACGGCAGGCACCCACTATATAGCAGTAAACATCGTTATTGTGTGGCATAACATAGAAATACAATGCACAATTTTTTGTTTTTTGTTGTAAGTGACTCTTGAAAAAAACATCGCACAAGTAATAAAGATGCAGAACAAAGTTAAGTATAAGCGTATATAAGGTGGTAACTCGAATTGTTATAATTGCAAAATAAATTCACCAACAGTTATATAGTGAAGGCAGCATCTAAAAATGAGACGTTTAAAGCTTTAACTAGACAATCATACACATGGATTTGGACTGTGCTGTAAACGCTTCATGTAGCAGTGTACTGCGGTTCCCTCTTGTGGTATATGAGTTCTACATGATATTTTAACTGTGAATGTCATAATATTGTTTTTCTTTAACCGCAATAAAATACACATATTTGTATTCAGTGATGTCTCACATGTAAAACAGTACCCCCTATGTAGAGGTTTTATGGTGTTTTGGGAATTTACAGGGTCAAATATAGCATGTTACATTTTTCACTTTTTTCACATTGAAATTCGCCAGATTGGTTACGTTGCCTTTGAGACCGTATGGTAGCCCAGGAATGAGAATTACCCCCATGATGGCATACCATTTGCAATAGTAGACAACCCAAGGTATGAAAATGAGGTGTGTTCAGTCTTTTTTTAGTAGCCTCTTGGTCACAAACACTGGCCAAAGTTAGTGTTCAAATTTAGTTATTTGTTTGTGTGTGAAAAACGCAAAAAAATAATTTGAACGCTAATTTTGGCCAGTGTTTGTGAGTAATTGGCTACTAAAAAAGACTGGACATACCCCATTTGCAATACCTTGGGTTGTCCACTATTGCAAATGGTATGCCATCATGGGGGTAATTTTCCTTCCTAGGCTACCATATGGTCTCAAAGGCAACGTAACCAATCTGGCGAATTTCAATGTGAAAAAACTGAAACGCAAGCATTATATTTGACTCTGTAACTTTTGAAAACACCATAAAACCTGTACATGAGGGGTACTGTTATACTCGGGAGACTTCGCTGAACACAAATATTTGTGTTTCCAAACAGTAAAACATATCAATACAATTATATCGTCTGTGTAAGTACCATTTTTGTGTGAAAAATGAAAAAAAAAATCACTTTCACTGATGATATCATCATTGTAATACATTTTACTGTTTTGAAACACTAATATTTGTGTTCAACGAAGTCTTCCGAGTAAAATAGTACCCCCCATGTACAAGTTTTATGGTGTCTTGGAAAGTTACAGGATTAAATATAGTGCTAGCAAATTAAATTCCCTGGACTTTCTGCCTGGGTTGTCAGGCCGGTCCCGCAAATTGTAATTAATAAAATGACCTAATTATGTAAAATTATTACATAAATATATACGTAGAATTATTATATATACATGTGTATATATAAGTGTGTGTGTGTGTGTGTGTGTGTGTATATATATATATATATATATATATATATATACACAAAAGATAGGCAACTTGGCACTCACCCTTTCTCCAATTTGGTAACAGTACTTACGCCTAGGTGCAATCTCACGTTATAAGATATATAGAAATGAAAAAGAGATGCACTCTCAGGACTTTGATAAGTAAATAAAGGAGAATTTATTCCAAGTAAAGGCACTACATCCAATCCAAAGAAACTAGTCCTGCGCTCAAGCTCCCATTATTCCTGGGCAGCAGCAACGACCATAGTACACATCAGCCAAAATACATATAGTAAAAACCAAAATAAAAAAGTTACCTGCGCTCTTTCCACATCCATATGTATTTTTAAACAAATGGAGGTTTTTTAGTTACCTCCAATGGCCATGAGAAGGTATGCCCACCTGCCACGTCAAGGCAGACCTCTTAGGTGGGTCCTACTCTAACCATTTGCCTTCCTTCCTTGAGCTTCTGGCAAAAATATCTCTAATGAGATAGAAAGGGGTATTTTTTATATACATCCCTACATGCTTATTAACCCTTAATAGGGAACACATGGGATGGACAGCAGTATTGCAACCTAGCTGTGTGATACAAAAGTGAATACAAATACAAAGAAACTAGAACTGCGCTCAAACTCCTATTTCTCCATGGCGGCAGCATAGACCATAGCACACATCAGCCAAAATACATATAGTAAAAACCAAAGAAAAAAGTTACCTGTGCTCTTTCCACATCCCTATGTATTTTTAAACAAATGGAGGTTTGAGCGCAGGACTAGCAAATTTGTCAAGCCCTGTAATAAGACAAAGAAAGCTCTAAATTGTAAAAAACTGAAGAAGCACAGATTTGTTAAATGGTTTTGCCTTTGACTTTTTCAATTTTTTCATACTGTTTCCTGTTTTCTGTGTTAACCCCTTCACTAACAAACAGTCTGAGACCCCGCCACCCAGAATCTGAGTATTGTGTATATCCTTGAACAAATATTTAAATGTATTTTTGTTTCAGTATTAATAGATAGCACATTATAAAATGGGAATAAAATAAAAAATATTTGGTTTTATTAAAAAAATTTCAATCATTTACCAAATAATGAAGTTACAAAAATGAAAACTCAGTTGTAGGTAAATACCATTTGTGATGGACTTTTTTCCACACAGCAGAAATATATAGTGCAAAACTGTAAAGTAGTTTTGAGGTAACTGTTAAGATGAATGAAAACAAACTCACATGGTGTAGAGCCTTTAGACTATGGGCTCTAAACTTAATAGCTTGTGTGCCTTAAGGTGGCATGCACACCCCTTTCACTTCTCTTAGATATACAGGTCAAGTTTCCTCCGTATATTTTGCAAGAAAAGGAGACAAGAGATGAAGATATAGCTTCTAAGTGCAGTATAATAGTATAAGGTGATAGTGTCATGCAAATATATGTGAGAGTGCTCACCTTGTTAGGAGCCTTTAAGAACTTTGGTGTCTATTAAGGGTGACACTTGCCCTGATGAACCCGATGGAGGAGTCTGGGTAGCGTTGTAAAATGCACACAGTGTTCTTTATTAAACTGAAGTTTTAAAATAACAATGAATAATTAAAAACAAATTAAAAAAACTAACTATAATAAAAGGTCCTTGAGTCCTCCAATTTCCGAGACGCATTTCTCCTACTTCGTAAGCTTTTTCAATCGTTATGATGTTCCTGCTCTGGGTTTTGATGTTTAAACGAAGGTTCATCCCACCTTTCAGTGTTGTGCTCCAATCAGTGAGCTGGTTTCTTCCTGTGATGTCATCCTTGATCACCTGATGTGATGATTCTGGCGCCAGTTGCCTTCTGTGCTTGCGATGCATCACTTCTGAAATGTAACCGTAACGACAGTGTCCATGGTGCTTTGCGCTGTTTTGCAACCGTCAATAGTGCGTGCCATTTAGTCCATACACATACATACGATCAGGGAGAGAGAAATGGTTAATTATAATGGGAATGTCCACACTTGGATATATGTACAAAAGAGGATAGAGACATTTTCTGGGGCAAACGTTACATGTAAAGGATTTTTGTATAGTATTTAAAATCAATAAAATCAGTTTAACATATCTTATTTTATTGATTCTAAATACTATACAAAATCCCTTTACATGTCACATTTTCCCCAGAAAATATGTCTCTACCCTCTTTTTGTACATATATCCAAGTGTGTACATTTCCATTATAATGCTCTTTATGGAGACGCTGGACATTCCCATAGTGAGGAAAATGCTGATGAGGAAATGCTGATTGGCGCAGTGTGGCATTTTTGCGGTGCATGCACAAAGCCTCCCAGTGCCATACCAGCCCGCTGTATTGTTTATTTGTATTCCTGCCACTGTAGTGTTTACTTAATTATATGTGTGGATCAGCGGTTATGCACTCTTACTACAGCTTATCTATAGACCATATAAGAATCACTCATATAAATGTTTAAAGTTATAATGTACAATTAAAAGTATTAAAACCATGTTTTCTTGTTGCTTTTATAGTACAGTATAGTATAAGACTCCAAATTATGTTTGCATTGTCAGATATTTTAAAGATAGCTCTAAGAAATACACATCTAAAAAAAAATATAAACCATTAAATTGTATCCTTTTTGTCCACTGCAATTATATAAAATTGTTCTGTGGTCAGAAGGAGAATAGTTTGGCAAGGATAAAGCAATCACTATAATTGACTGATTACCATTGCACTGTAAAACCAATGATTAAAATTATGCATTTATAATGTAATCTAGCAAGCATACAACAATTTAATCTTTCAAGAGACCATTAGACACTATATTTTTTTGTTTCCAAAATAAAAGCAAGACATCTTTATATTGTCTTTTTATTTGTTTTATGCTTTAAAACAATTTGAATGCAAGTTTTATATTAACAGCATATTGTTTTTT
This sequence comes from Pelobates fuscus, assembly GCF_036172605.1. Classification (NCBI taxonomy): domain Eukaryota; kingdom Metazoa; phylum Chordata; class Amphibia; order Anura; family Pelobatidae; genus Pelobates; species Pelobates fuscus. The sequence goes on along the minus strand of NC_086321.1, from coordinate 163,292,574 downwards.
TAAGGAACATGCAGAGGGTTATTCACTAAATTGAGATTTGTTTGGAATTCACAGTGAATTCTAATTGTTTTTCAAACTTAAGGGCAAAATAGCTAAACTGTTAAAATTCCCCAAGTCGCCTATGCTTCCAGGTCAGCTATTTTGTCCTTAAATTTGAAATCCAATATGAATTCACTTGGAATTACTGACAATTCTCACTTTAAAAAGAAAGTCTTGCTATGTGAATTTCCTGGAGTAAGCAAGAGAATTGTGCAGTTTTTGTACTATTTACGACAGGTTCTATTGGCAGCCCCTATTTGTCTTCTGGACGCAAGACCATGTGCTGTGTAGTTTATCCCTCCAGGGTGTCAATGTTTGTGGCATCAGCCACCACAATGATGTCATGGTCTGCCTCAATCTGAGCCATCCTCCTATACAGCTATACTGCGTGGGTAGGAGCCTACATTTACTGCAGTTACCTCCTTTAGGTCATCTGCCATTGGTAATGCCTTAATCAGATCTACCCAGTCGATGTAGTCAGTGTAGGCAATTCAGGATTGGTGGTAGGCCTCAAGCAGCACCTGTTATAACTCGAGGTCTGCCAGAGTATAGTTAAATATTGCCACGGAGATGGGGTCATTGAAGGCTGATTGGTTTCTTGAGTCTGTGGTTCTAGAGTGATATCCCAGTATTAGCTTTGTGACAGCAGAAAAGGAATTGAGAGCCTAGGAGTCATGAGGAGCTCCGAGTTAAACATCCACACATCTCTGCAGCTTGATCACACACCCTTTTTATTTACTTGTGTTCTGGATATTCACTAATATGCCTGGTTCAAATTTAAAACATTTATGTTCATGCATGTTAACCATTTGTATGTGATACCATGCTATCTGGTTATGCTTAAATAAAGAATTTAAAAAGGATATAACAGATCATCAGAATCTGCATAAAGCATGCGCACACTTAGAGATTTTAATTAGACCATGAAACTTCAAAGAAAGCCTAAATTAGAAAAAGATTTAAATGAACTCTGTAAAACTTACCCTAAATCTCTATATCGTGTCATACTTTAGAGCTATTATTATTGCCATTTGTATAGCACCAACAGATTCTGTAGTGCTTTGCCATATTATAAGAGGAGGGATTTAACTAAAAATAGAACAATTACTAGAAAACTTACAGGAACGATAGGTTGAAGAGGACCCTGCTCAAACGAGCTTACAATCTATAGGGGTGTAAAACACAATAGGACTGGAAATAGCAATCAAATAAGGTGGGAGGTAAGCAGAGCTGGAAGAGAGAGTAGCGTGCTGCCCTTTAGGAGAGAGCCAAAGAGATCCAAAAGAATCCCGTACGTAAGTACATACTCACCATTATCTTCCCAAATTCAAAATATTATATGTAAAAATTGTCATATCTCACAACTGGATAGGCAGATTTGTTCAAAGATCCACCTATATTTGCACATAAGAGAGGACGCACTATACGAAATATGGTAGTTAAAGCAGATAATCTTGCTTCTAAAAAGCAGACATTTTTATCTAAGCCAGTATTTGGCACTTATCATTGCCTCTCATGTAATCATTGCAACGGGATCATTAAGGGGAGTATTGTACACATCCCAGGACAGGTGAGCAGATAACACTTAGAAGCTTTTTTACCTGTCAGACTGATTTTGTAGTTTACTTTTTGAAGTGCCCATGTGGCTTAGGTTATGTGGGTAAAACTATTCATGCATTAAAAGACCACATATCACAACACAAAACTACTATCCGTAGCCTTAAAGCTGATACTCCTGTAGCCTGTCACTTCAGGGAAATGCGTCATAATGCCTCCCAACTCAGGTATCAAGTCTTGGAAAGGGTACCCCCCTAACAAGAGGGGGCAATAGGGAGAAGATACTATTACAAAAGGAAGCTCGTTGGACATACCTACTGGACACAGTGGCCCCTCATGGTCTTAATGAGAAACTTGAGTGGCACTGGTTCCTGTAGGTATGTAATAGTGCACCCACCGGTTGGCAAATGTTGTAAGTATTTCTACCCTAGTTTCTGGGCTTTTTTTCTTTATCAATGGGGTTCTCCCCACTAACTCTGTCTCTTTAAGACCCTGTATTTCTATCAGTTATTTCCTTAGTTTATGGTCTCTTTTACTCCCCCATTTGTTTGGGGTTGTGTCTGTTCCCCTGTTAGTTTGCTGTGGGGAATTACCTCTGTAAATATATATTGTATTTAATCTGTATATATTTATACTACTATGTTTGTTTTCACCTAATTTTGTTTTGGATTCCTCCATATGCCTTTAGTATTTATTTTTTTATTATTCTAAGCATAATTTTTGTGATTTCTTATTGCATTAGACTTTATTATTCCTATTTTATTAGTTTGTTTGGGCTTTTTTGCTTGCCCATTTATGCATATTTTCATGTTGTTGTTATATTTGCTCTTATCTCTGGTGTATAGATCTCGATCACTGGCTGGCTGATTTCCCTTACAGCCAGGAGACCTGGCTACAGCATTTCCTGATATATTTTTTTTTACTGTTGCCTAGCAACATGGCATGCTGGGAAATCCGGCCAGACCCAGGAGAACTCCTATTCAGCACTGATTACAGAGGGGGGTGGCTGTGGATATTTGTTTATTGTATTTCTGTATTTAAACAGTGAGTGTATCATATGGGGTTGAGGGACATGGTGCATTGAAAAAGGGTTGTACCTGAAACTTTTGTTTATTACTTTGTCCTGCAATAAATTTTGGTAGCACTTTGTTTGTGCACATACCAACATTTTGTGCAGCCTCTATTTGTGTGATTTGTACTTTAGGAGAGAGCAAGAGACAGGTGTGTGAGTAAGAGGTACTCTGGGAGGCCATAAGCTTTCCTAAAGAAATGGGTTTTAAGGCACTTCTTAAATGATTGAAGACTAGGGGAGAGTCTGGTGGCAGTAGGCAGGCTGTTCCATAGGAAGGGAGCTGCCCGCGAGAAGTCCTGCAAGCATGAGTTGGCTGTACGGGTGAGAGCGGTGGACTGGAAATGGTCATGGGCAGAGCGGAGAGACCGAGAAGGGGCATACCTATGGATCTGTGAAGAGAGATAAGAGGAGCTAGAATTGGTCAATGCTTTATAGGTATCGGTAAGCACTTTGACTCCTATAGGATACAGGAAGCCAATGTAAGGACTGACAGAGGGGTGAGGTATGACAGCACCAACTAGAGAGGAAAATCAGTCTGGCGGCAGCATTCATTACAGACTTCTTTGGGAAGACCAATAAGGAGAGGGTTACGATAATCCATGCGGAAATTACTAGAGCATGGACAAGCTGCTTAGTAACATCTTGTGTAAGAAAGGGGCGTATGTGGACTATGTTTATAAGATGGAATCTACAGGACTTGGTAACATGCTGGAGGTGAGACCAGAATCAAGTATAACACCAAGACAGCACGCTTGCAAGGATGGACTGATGTAGATACCACTAACTTGAAGGGAGAGTGAAAGAGGAAGATCAGTATTAGGAGGAGGAAAGACATGGAGCTCAGTTTTAGATAGATTTAATCAATAAGAATTTTACATTTTCAAACAGAATATTTCTCATCTTTGCTGTAGTTTGTGGGCTTCAGCATCTTTAGTATACGAGCTGTTAATTTAAATGTCGAAGATGAGGAAAACAGGTACACCTAAATTCTCAGGCTTAACTGCATAGTAAAACAAAAAATATTACACATTTTAGATCTGCATAGTATACATTTCTATGTTCTTATAATAGAGTCTGAACAAAGTATCTCAAATGGCAAGTATTTTTTTTTAATAATCACCCTTCTATGTTTGACATTATCAGAAGTCATTCTAGTAATATTGTCTAGACCATGCTTCAGCAACATGTCTGCAAGCAACTTACTAAACTGACATCTGAAAACCTGTTAAAATAATTGTTGCATTACCTGTAACATTTGTGAAGAAAGGTAAAAAAGAAAACATTTAATAATGTTAACAGAAGAAAAAATGAAAGGCAATAAAGAAATATGGTTAAAGGTCATACACATGACATAGTTTGTCTTTATTAATAAGTAGGTTTGCCATATACACCATGTTTTCAGGGGCACACATCATTTCATCATGTTACGATGTATATTATGCAGGTTTCCTGATTGATTTATGACTTGATTTACTACCTTCAGCATTTGACTTCTACAAGCTGCAGGGCAGAACTTTCTGTTTGTTTTCCATCAATTTGCATAAATTAGGGATGTGCATGGGCATAAAATTCGGTTCAGTTCAGCACTCCTAAAATTTGTGATTTCAGCAATTCAGCACTTTGGCAATTCGAGACTTCGGCAATTCGGGGCTTTGGCAATTCGGGGCTTCAGCAATTCCCTAACCCATAACCCTACCCCTAACCCTAACATTACCTCTACACTTGACCCTACCCCTACTTCGAACCCTACCCCTAACCATACACCTAACACTACGCCTACCCCTAACCCTACCCCTGGACTAGGTTCCCCACCCCTGGACTAGTGAATAACATAATACATGAACGGTTAAGGTAAAGGCATGTAAGGAACTATGACAATAAACTCTGTAGGAGGTGAAATAATGACATGTTTAAATGCTTGCTACTTTACAATTAGTTAATGTGCAGAGAGCAGTTCATGTGTTCAAAGGCATGGTGTGGAGGATCGGCTATAGTGGGACATGCTTGGCAGGCTGCTGTTTACTGCTTGTGCTCATCCGATCCCTTCTGGGCACCAGGTGCAGACCCTGGGAGTCCCTGATACCTGGAACAACAAAGGCAAGTCTCTGGCTGAGTGCCGGGTTCGCGGCTTGAGGTGGTGGAAGCTTGTTTTGTCGGGTGGTCGGATCTGTCCCGGTGATGCTTCACGTCCGGTGCGGGATTATGGTGGCTTAAGGTGGAGGTGAGTGCTTGACGTGGGGCAGGCTCTGCATTTCTGTTTGTGCCTCCGGTCCCGTCTTCAACGCCTTTTGCGTTGGTGGATTTTAATGGGGACTGCTTCGCTTAGCTGTGGTGGAGCTTGTTGGGGCTGTGGTGGAGCTTGTTGGGGCTTCCTGCTTGTTATTTGCTTCCAAAATTGATTAAAGAGTCTGTCCAGCTTAGACTCAATATCCTGCCATGCTTTTCTGGTACCAGGAGGACACGCGGCTGCCGCCATATTGGGAGAGTCGCAGATGAGTATGTAAGCCTGGGCGGCTGTGATCTGTGCGTCCATTAGCTCCAGATAGCCTCTCAGGGGTGGACCGGTATAACCCCCACCGGTCCGAGGGGGGGTTAACGGAGCTCCTGCCGGGAAGTAGCTGCTCCTGGGCATCCCAGGATCGGAAGATCGGCTGCCTCTCCCGCCCGGTGAGCACCAGGCCACACTTGCCACGCGGAGGTAAGTAAGACTCTGTCGAGTTGCTGACCGCTATTAAGCATGTCGGGTCGGTCAGGTAGGAGCAACATTGCTGGGTCATCCCCTTCTGGGGTGAAATTCACTTGTTGATAGCTGCTTAAAGTGAGATATTGTGGGAGCTCACATGAAGTGCGTCTTTCCTCCATGACAGCTAGGCCCCACCCCCTGGAAGCTGCATTCTTAGTGAGAGGAGGGACAGTGTAGCTGCTGCTGATTTAATAGGGAAATCGATAGCTAGGCTAGTGTATTCAGTGTCCACTACAGTCCTGAAGGACTCATCTGATCTCTGCTGTAAGGACAGCACACCAAAAAGCCCTTTTTAGGGCTAGAACATCAGTCTGCTTTTTTTTCCTGTGTAATCTAATTGCAGTTGCCTGCCTGCCTGCCAGCGTGTGTGTCAGGCTCACAGCGTATACTGTGCCCACTTGCCCAGTGCCACCACTCATATCTGGTGTCACAATAGCTTGCATTTAAAAAAAACAAAACTTTTTTGACTGTAATATAATAGCAGTCAGTTTCCTTCACACGTGTGCGTTTCAGGGCCTGCCAGGGCACAGTGTCACACCAGTGCAACTCATGTCTGGTGTAACAGTAGTGTACATTAAAAAAAAAAAAACTAGAAATTTGACTGTGAAATAATAGCAGTAAGTTTCCTTCACACGTGTGCGTTTCAGGGCCTGCTAGGGCACAGTGTCACACCAGTGCAACTCATATCTGGTGTAACAGTAGTGTACATTTAAAAAAAAAAAATACAGGGGGCTTGTTGTCACCTTTCGGGGACCCTTGGTGTTGTACGTGGCTGGGTGGAGGAAGAGACCTTCAATTACATCAGTGAGGACAAGGAACGGGACATGGCTAGCTCGGTATCCAACCTTGTGCAAATGGGGAGTTTGCGGTTATGAAAATGGACTGTTTGCGGTTGTTTGCGGTGCGTTAAACAGGGAGTTTGGTCTGTCATTGTGAAGCGGGCGTAACCCTTACACTACCTGATCGATACAACATCATACCTGATGTTTTAAAGCACGTTATTCCAAACAATTTAGGAATGTTAGGTGATTTATGCCCTTTATGGATTAAAACCAGACTCTGCATCAACTATGTAATTTTCCATGGGAGTTTTGCCATGGATCCCCCTCCGGCATGCCACAGCCCAGGTGTTAGTCCCATTGAAACAACTTTTCCATCACTATTGTGGCCAGAAAGAGTCCCTGTGGGTTTTAAAATTCGCCTGCCTATTGAAGTCTATGGCGGTTCGCACGGTTCGCCCGTTCGCGAACATTTGCGGAAGTTCGCGTTCGCCGTTCGCGAACAGAAAATTTTATGTTCGCGACATCACTATTGGAGATACTAAATAACCTCCATTTATTTAAAATATAGAAGTGTAAGGTGTGGCGCTTTTTTAAATGCACAAAATTACCCTAACCCCTTAAGGACACATGACATGTGTGACATGTCATGATTCCCTTTTATTCCAGAAGTTTGGACATCAATTTATGTAAATCTTCAAATGTCTACAAAGATAAATGATACAACATAGTGCAAATCTTCAAAAACAATAAGGTGCTAAAATAATATATTCAGGACACTCACAAATGGGGAGCTATAAGACCTAGCTCCAGTGTGGATGACCTCAGGTCTGTTTAGGTGACCAAACACTATGTCAGGTGAATGTCCAATCCTGGGGGAAGCATATCAAGCCAAAATAGGGTAGCACAGTTTTCCACCAATATTATAAAATGGTATGAGTTTTGTAGTTTTTAAGGTAATTTGTACCTTTAAAAAAGTGCTACACATTACACTTCTTCTTTTATATTTATTTGGTATTTGGGAAAGTTACACTATTTGAGTTTGGCTTCTATGAAGTAATATTATTTTCTGTAATTCCCCTATAAATTTTATTTTTTAACAAAAGAGTATTCTACTAAACCATATTTAGAAGCAAAGTGGGCTCAGAATGTAGCAGAGATCTCAGGGAATAAGGAGCTGCAAATTCTGCATCTAGTGTGCTAACAGTATAGATGCTAGCAGGGTCTACCAGTTAAATGCATGTCTAAGGAGGGCTGCTACATTGTAGTGTTGTAAATTTTGGTTTATATAATCTGGATAAAGCAATTCTGCAAGGCAGCAAATTTCCATAAATAATTCACTAATTTGGATGCCAAAGAGATCTAATCTTTTATAAATTTAAATAGGCTCTCTCTCCCCAGCAGCAATATAGACAATGCTGATCAGTGAGCCAGGTCTAAAACGGTGGATATGAAAAAGGAAATTACATTATATGGACATACATATTCACTTAAATGTGGGATATTCCTAATTATTTACATTTCCATTTGACCCATTAAATGATATTCATTGATAGGTTATAGGTACTATGGTGGGGTCTAGGTGAAGAGCTTCTGACTTATTAAAATGTATTGAGTATTCTGTGATATTCTAAAATTCTTGGAAAACATGCAGTATATGTGGGAGGGTTAAATTGGCAAAATAAATAACAATGAGTTAGTTAAACCACTGGTATTCCCAAGAAGCAGTGAAGTGACTCTAAATGGATCAATTTCTAAACTGAAAAGGATAATAAATAGTGGGCAACCCTGATCCACCCCGAAAGCCAGGGCCATGGGTGCTGAGACAAGCCCAATGGTGGTTAAAAGTATACGTTGTAGTTATTAAATAACAGAAAGGTTTAACCAAAATACAGAAGTCTGAGAACTTAAATGAAGTAAGCCCAAGTTATTTTGTCAAATGTTTTTTGCATCCAGTCCAGGAGAATGGGGCATTTCTTGACTGACAACACGTGGGTAGAAGATACAATAGTGGTGACAGCCTGATTCACTCCCACTATGCCAGCCACCAGCACAGCCCAGATGATAGCGGGTTAAAAGGTACGAAATAAAATCTTGAAGGCAATTGGCTAGATGTTTAGAGTGGAGGTTGATGTTAAGAGGACAAAAAAGCTATCGAAGGAAGGATGTTAGAGATTAATGGCATTGTATTAGAAATGTGCAATTCATTTTGTTCTGATTGTACATTCGTACGAATTTCATGCCATTTGGACATTCGGATGATTGTGCCGAAATGACGAAGTGACGAAGTTCGGTAGTTCGGAAGTGCCGAAGCTACGAAGTGCCGAGTGATTCGGATTTCTGAAAAATGGCAAAACAAGAGAGATGGAGGGAAAATGATGTGAATGATGACATGAATCTTAACCAATAAGCTTATTCACTTTGTACAATGTAATACTTGCTTGCCCAATCCGATTTCACTATCCACTGTCCAATGAAATTAGCAATAGACATGTGCAATTCGTTTTGTTCCGTATTTACATTCGTACAAATGTCATGCCATTCGGACATTCGGATGCTTACGAATGTCTGAAGCGCCGTAGTTCCGAAGTGATAACGTTTGGCAGTTCCGGAGTGCCGAACCGAACCGAATGCCATTGGTCTGAATTGCTTCAGCAGACAAATATTTTTACTTACCCGAATTTCCAAACCGAACTGAACCAAATTGTTTGCCCATGCACATCCCTACATTGTATACATTTTAGAAAGAATGGATAATTGAAGTTGTTTTTGGAATTAGAAACTCAGTGCACCATCTTACCTTAAGGTGTAGACAGTTTTTGAAAGGTTTTACACTTAATTTGGCCCTCAGCCATCTTTCTGCACTGACTTTATCCACAGTGTGATGCAGTGGGCATCGGTGATAAGGTCAAACTATCAAATTACCTTCTCAGATTCTCATGAGTACTTTGATCACACTCAACCTTTCATTTGCACTCACTCTTTCCTTCCTGCTCTCTTATGGTGACTGTGCATAATTAACAGAAGACAGTTCAGACAGTCACCCAGGGACCAAAATAAGAGTTAAACAGTGTAACACCTTAAAGGTGTAACACCTTAAAGTAAGATAATGCCCATGGACGTCAGCCTCCAAAACAGCTTCATTGAGAAAAAGTTGTTTTGTGGGTTGAGAAACCCTTTAAATTAAGGGATGGATTGATAAGAAAGTATAATAAAAGAAAAAAATAAATCTATCTTTGTAGCTCAGGTATGTAATGTTAGTCTGTAGAAATCAACTTCATTGAGATAAAATTGTTGTTAAGGTAGAGAGTCACTTTAAGCCAAATCAAATAGCAATAGTCAAAAGTCAAAAGAGAAATGGCCATAGTTATAGGAGTCTCTATGAGCAATGATGCTGCACATACAGAGACAGTGGCGTACTAAGGGGGGGGGCGGGGGGGGGGCGGTCCGCCCCGGGTGCCATCCAGTAGGGGGGTGCCACACTCTGTACCTCCTGCTGGTCGTCCTCTCCCTCGCGGTTCAGGCGCTCAGTGAGTGAGTCAGAGCACAGGGAGGGGATTCCCAGCCTGTGTTCTGAGTCATCACTGAGCACCAGGGATGCTGTTATGGAGTGTGCCAGCAGGGGGCGCAGAGCCTGTATTCTGACAGGTTTCTCCCCTGCGGCCACTCTGCCTGCACCTCCTGCACTGCCTGGGATGGAGAGAGACAGCCCCTGAATCATGGTAAGTTAATATAATTGTAAATTCCCCCTCACCCCCTCCCTCATTCACCCTGTCATCCCCCCTCCCTCAGTCACCCTGTCACCAGTCACCCCCCTCAGTCACTCTGTCACCCCCCACCCTGTCACCCCCCCTCAGTTACCCTGTCACCCCCCTCCCTCAGTCACCCTGTCACCAGTCACCCCCCCTCAGTCACTCTGTCACCCCCCCCACCCTGTCACCCCCCCTCAGTCACCCTGTCACCCCCCTCTGTCACCCCCCTCAGTCACCCTGTCACCCCCCACCCTGTCACCCCCCTCAGTCACCCTGTCACCAGTCACCCCCTCAATCACCCTGTCACCCCCTCCCTCAGTCACCCTGTCACCCCCTCCCTCAGTCACCCTCTCACCCCCCCTCAGTCACCCTGTCACCCCCCTCAGTCACCCTGTCACCCCCCCAGTCATCCTGTCACCCCCCTCAGTCACCCTGTCACCCCCCCCACCCTGTCTCCCCCCCAGTCACCCTGTCACCCCCCTCAGTCACCCTGTCACCAGTCACCCCCCCTCAGTCACCCTGTCAGCCCCCTCAATCACCCTGTCACCCCCTCCCTCATTCACCCTGTCATCCCCCCTCCCTCAGTCACCCTGTCACCAGTCACCCCCCCTCAGTCACTCTGTCACCCCCCCACCCTGTCACCCCCCCTCAGTCACCCTGTCACCCCCCTCTGTTACCCCCCTCAGTCACCCTGTCACCCCCCCACCCTGTCACCCCCCTTAGTCACACTGTCACCAGTCACCCCCTCAATCACCCTGTCACCCCCTCCCTCAGTCACCCTGTCACCCCTTCCCTCAGTCACCCTCTCACCCCCCCCCCTCAGTCACCCTGTCACCCCCTCAGTCACCCTGTCACCCCCAGTCATCCTGTCACCCCCCTCAGTCACCCTGTCACCCCCCCACCCTGTCACCCCCCAGTCACCCTGTCACCCCCCTCAGTCACCCTGTCAGCCCCCTCAATCACCCTGTCACCCCCTCCCTCAGTCACCCTCTCACTCCCCCCCCCTCAATCACCCTGTCACCCCCCTCAGTCACCCTGTCACCCCCCCACCCTGTCACCCCCCTCAATCACCCTGTCACCCCCCTCAGTCACCCTGTCACCCCCCCACCCTGTCACCCCCTCAGTCACCCTGTCACCAGTCACCCCCCCTCAGTCACCCTGTCAGCCCCCTCAATCACCCTGTCACCCCCTCCCTCAGTCACCCTCTCACCCCCCCTCAGTCACCCTGTCACCCCCCCTCAGTCACCCTGTCACCAGTCACCTCCCCAGTCACCCTGTCACCCCCCCTCAGTCACCCTGTCACCCCCCTCAGTCACTCTGTCACCCCAGTCCCTCTGTCATCCCCCCTTAGCCACTCAGTCACCCTGTCACCCCCTCAGTCACCCTGTCACCCCCCCTCAGTCACTCTGTCACCAGTCACCCCCTCCCCAGTCACCCTGTCACCAGTCACCCCCTCCCTCAGTCACCCTGTCACCCCGTCACTCTGTCACCCCCCCCAGTCACCAGTCACCCCCTCTCTCAGTCACCCCCCCTCAGTCACTCTGTCACCAGTCACCCCCTCCCTCAGTCACCCTGTCACCCCCTCCCTCAGTCACCCTATCACCCCCTCCATCAGTCACCAGTCACCCCCTCCCTCAGTCACCCTGTCACCCCCTCCCTCAGTCACCAGTCAACCCCTCCCTCAGTCACCCTGTCACCCAGTCACCCCCTCCCTCAGTCACTCTGTAACTCCCTCACTCTGCCACTAGTCACCCCTTCACTCTGCCACCAGTCACCCCCTCCCTCAGTCACCAGTCACCCCCCCAGTCAATCTGTCCGTCACCCCCTCCCTCAGTCACTCAGTCACCCTGTCACCCCCTCCCTCAGTCACTCTGTCACTAACCACCCCCTCACTCTGCCACCTGTCATCCCCTCACTCTGCCACCTGTCATCCCCTCACTCTGCCACCTGTCATCCCCTCACTCTGCCACCTGTCATCCCCTCACTCTGCCACCTGTCATCCCCTTTTTTTTATTTCAACACCCCTGCCCTCTCTACCATATACACCCCCGCCATATACACCCCTGCCTTGTCATAATATCCTCCCTGCTATAACCCCACTACCTGGTCATAATTCCCACCCTGGCATATACCCCTTTAACATGTCGTATAATACCCACACTGCCATAATCCCCTCCCTGCTATATACCTCCACCGTATCATAATACACACCCTGCCATACACCCTGGCCCTGCCTTGACATAATATCCTCTCTTCCATATAACACCCAATCCCATTGTTCCCACCCGTGACATAAAACACCATACACTCACCACCTCACCTGCAGTCACCTCCTTCAATCCACTGTGTGCAATGGCACACACTGTCATAGTATCCATCACACTGTCCCTCCCTGCCATATACCTTTCTCCTGATAGTAATACTCACCCACTTACATATACATCCACGTTGTCACATTACCCCAGACAGATAGGACAGATATATACTGGAAAGCAGTGAGATTAAAAATTTTTATGGACCATATATGAGTTTGTGTACGCCCTGCAGTAAGCCGGCAGCCGGGGTATGACGTCATCCTGGCATCAGCATCACTACTGGTCGTGCAAGTGAGCTGTGAAGGAAGAGCACAGAGATCCCAGCCCAGCAGCAACCGCTTGTCACTCCCAGAGTAAGGTAGGGAGGTTGGTTGGACCTCTTAATAACTAAATGCATGTGTATATCTGTGGTTGTGTATATGTTTAGTAGATAGCTCCCTAATTTGGTGTCCTTAAATATGTCAATCCCACATAAGGATAACAAATAAGTGAGTTATCTACTAAACAACCTAAAGATTAAAATTAAGAAAAAGGCTTTTTAAATTTTGATCTTTTAGCTGTTTAGTAGAGAATTCCCTAAATTGGTGCCCTTATGTGAGATTCCATATGTAAAGATACCAAATTAGGGTGCTGTTTAGCAGATAGCTCCCTTATTTGGTGTCCTTAAATATGGCAATCCAACATCTCAGCATCTTGCCAACACTACACACAAACACATCCCTGCATTCCAGTGCAAACACTACATACAAACACACCTCTGTATTAAAACATCACCATTATATATAACCACACCACTGCATCTCGCCAACACTACACACAAAAGCATGCCTGCATTAAAATGCCAACACTACATACAAACACACCCATTCATTCACTCACACTTACTCCATACAAAAGCATGCTTACATTGAAACATGCAAGCACTGCTCAATGCTACATACATTAATAAAATTGTGGGTGTTTTGTACATTTTAAAGTGCAGGGGGGAGGGTCGTGCCAAAACTAGGACCTGCCCCGGGTGCCATATGCTCTAGGTACGCCCCTGTACAGAGATATATTTACTTTTGTGCTGGGGGCTAGTTACCACCTGGCACACATAACTTAGGCAGCGGTGTTACAGGTTACATAATATCAATCCAATGCAAAAAAAATAAATCTGTTGTCAGTGCCTACAAGGAGAAGCATTTACCATTTTCTTTTAGTTACACTACCTCCCTCTCCTTACTGGCTCAGAGGGCACACATGTAGTCTGGGCTGGTGAACCAATCTAATTAAATGCTTTTCAGAGGCATTTGACATCACCTCACAACAGGAAGCTTCATTCAGTCCTGGATTTCAGATAAGTTTTAATGTCATTTGATAATGTCATTTTAAGGCTAAGGTTTGAAGACCTAAAATCTAATGTCCAACAGGGAATAATGAGTTAATACAATTAACAAAGAGCATACAAAGGATTGTAGTAAGCCTTTATGTATAATGACATGCCGCAAAAAATTGTAACTGATATTTTGTGTGCCTTTGTATATTTTATCATGCTTTCATTATTCATCTTTATTCATCATTTTAAATGTTTACTCAACTTTCATCTTTCTACCTCATCCATCCCAACTTCTTATTCTATTTAAATCGATACAAAATAACCATTCCTTGACCATTTTGGGCTTCTTGCTTACTATATGAGACAAAAGCATTAATGTTCATTTACAAAAAGTGAATTGTCTGTATAATATCATAAGGAATACCTTGCAGTCCCTAAAACATATGTGTCTCTTCTATTGAATGACATAATACAATTTAAAGAAGAAAGAGCCGTTTGGATATCGTGATAAGCAGTCTAAGGAGCTATATCTGTGCATGCATTTTGGACATTATTCGAAATCAAATTATATTATATCACAGTATTTTAATTTGCTAAGGGTCTTGCACATGTGTCATCTGTATCTCTATTTTTGTTATTGTGTAAGTACAAGGAATATACATTTATAACAGGGAGCTGCATACTAAGGGGAGTAATGGTTTTAGCTACATTATTAGGCATACTCCCTTCTCCCTGAGTTTTAAGTTGCTTGGTTAACACCCACTGCACTTCATTGTCAAGATAGCACATTTCATCTCCAGCCATTTGTACATTGACAATATTGAACGTAAGGACAACAACCTTCTTTCCATGTTAGTCACCGCAATGGACAAGGCAGAGAAAGAGATTTTGGAAATGTTTCATTCATCCTTAAGACTAATGACAACAGCTTCAGATGGGACTCAACATCTATCAGTCTCCTACTGGCCACAGTGCTTGAACATTTTTAGCAAGGTAAATTCTAATCCAGCAATCCCTAATCAATGACCTAGCCCAGGGGTAGGCAACCTTCAGCACTCCAGATGATTTGGACTACATCTCCCATATTGCTCTAACTGCCATAATGTTGACAAAGCATCACGGAAGATGCAGTCAAAAACATCTGGAGTGTCGAAGGTTGCCTATCCCTGACTAGCCACTACTTTTACATCCATGTATTCCAGTATTAACTCCACAGGCTGTGTCCTGAACCTAGTCTTGCATCTTTGCCTCTGATACTCTCAGGCATCACAGCCTGACTGCTACCAGCACAGATCAAAAGGCTAAATTAACCTTCATATGTAGGACAGAGGATTACACACATAGCCCTTTGACAATCCTCAACTAACCAATAAAAACTCCCATTTCCCACCCACTTTTTTTGTCTTGCTATGCCCTGTTCCATGTACATATATTTTTTATACAATATGTATACATTTTCTAGTTTAGCCCTTCTAATCACCTTTTTACAGACATTGTTGGCTACCCTATATCCTATATAGGATGCTTTACATGACCATTATTTATTTTTCATTTATAATATTGTTCTTTTATCCTTATACTTTTTAAAATTATATGTTTTAGTATACCCCATGTGCGTTTACTTTTTCAAGTTTATTTCAAAAGACAACATAATGTGATTAGTATTTACCAAGTGTTCCTCTACTTGACTGTTTGACAAAATATCAACATTGTTTGTTATTATCAGATCCAGACATGAATTCCGTTCTAATTGGCGCTTCTACCAATTGTGACATAAAGGTGTAAGTTAACATATTCAAAAACATGATTGCCTTAGTTGAACTAATAGCCACTCTATCCCAATTTATGCCTGAGTAATTAATATCTTCAATAAGTGTTACCCAGATATATAATTATTCCTAAGTTTCTCTATTAGAATACAACCAGAAATTGCAGGAAATTTGTATACAATATGTAAGTATGCACGGCAACTCTCAAGGGAAATCATCAGACTGCATATTCAAGATGTGGTATTTAACCTCCCTGGCGGTATTCCCGAGCGTGACTCGGGGTTAATTTTCGCTGCCAGAAGCGGTAACCCCGAGTCACGCTCGGGGTAGATAACAGAGCTGGCAGCTTCCAGCCCCCGGAGGTAAGATGTACTTACCTCCGCCGCGATCCGCTTCGGGAGGACTGCCTCACAGCCCAGGCAGCCCTCCCACAGCAAATCAGGCCCCCGGGGGCCATGTGATCGCTCTCAAAGAGCGATCACATGGCCCTCTATAGCTGGCTGTGGATCTGCCAGCAGGGGGACTGTTTGAAATATCAGACAGTCCCCCTGCTGGTGGGAAGTATAAAAAAAAAAATAAAAGACAAGTGTAAAAATAAATTAAATATATTTTTATATATATATATATAATATGTATATATATTATATATATAATATATATACATATTGTATATATGTAACGTCATACAAAGTGTATTTTAATATTAATATAAGTATATATATTAATATTAAAATACACTTAGAATGGCGTTACATATATATAATATGTATATATATTATATATATAATAGATGTACATATATATATATTATATATAAATACGTATAATTAAAATAATAAATAAATAAAATAATAAAATAAATAAATAAAATATTGAAACAAAATTTAATATAAATTATATATGCATATGTAATTTCATTCTAACTGTATTTTGTTATTAATATATATATATATATCGGTAACAAAATACACTTAGAATGACATTCTATATATATCTATATATATATAAAATACAAATAACCGCAAATATATATATATATAGATAAATACATATAATTACATAAAAGATTACATTAGTATACACGTAGAATTTAAATACCTATAAATGCATATATATTAAAATTCTACATGTATATTTAAATAATCTTTTAACGTAATTATGTGATTTGATTAATTAAAATTTGATTGACATGCCTGACAACACAGGGAGAAAGTGCAGAGAATTTAATTCGCAAGCACTATATTTCACCCTGTAACTTTCCAAAACAACATAAACCCTGTTAATGGGGGGTACTGTTGTACTCGTGAGACATCGCTGATTACAAATATGTGCATTTAACAGTATTATGACATTCACAGATAAAATGTCAGACGGAAATGCAAATTTAAAAAAAAATCTTATTTTCTCACATAATAAATTATGTTCCATATATGAATAGTTAATGATAGATTAAAGCCCTGTTTCTCCTGAACAAAATGATATATAATAAGTGTGGGTGCATATAATTTGAAAGAGGGGAACTACGGGTGAACAGACATATAGCGCAAATTCCAGTTTTTGTTTACGTTTTGTTTTGATCAGAACGTGCACTATTGACTCCGTCCTGAAGGGGTTAACTTCTCCTTGCGATCCAGCGATGTCCCCGCGCTGTGATTGCCGGTGAGAGCCCCGGCGGATGCCTCCATCTGACTTCCTGGTTCCGTCTCTGTGAGCCGCAGAGGCTCATGGGGGCGGAACTGGGCGGGTAATTCGAATGCAAAAAAATGGTACCGCTTTTGGTACAAAATTCCTGACATAATCATACCGCCAGGGAGGTTAAGCTGTTATATAGGAATTTGTAGAATCAGGAGAGTTCATGGACAAAAAACTGAAAGGCCAAGACAATGTTTAAAATCTGTGAGAAGTGTCCGAGTTTCTTCTTTGAGAGACCAGAAGAAGTCCATCAAGCACCTGGCTCAGAATCTGCCAGCTTCATACGGATGACAAGTTCACCATTCTATGGTCCAAAGAAGCTTGATCATTAATGGTTTTTGTGGAGGGTACACATTCAAATCTTAGCATATCTTAACCTTTTCACTGTGTCCCACTTCCGAAAAAGTGATTTCTTGGCTCCTACCCTTCCACAGAGACCATTCCTGATCAAAGTGTTTCAGGCTGTAGATGGGTGTATTAGTTAATGTATACATTTTATACTGATGAGGCACAAGTGTCTCTTATTATGTTCATTGGCGTACCACTGATTAGGATAAATCATTTAACTCTCTGGCAAGTGAATTCTTTATTTTATTTTAGTTCAATAAAAACAAACTAGTGTTTGTACTTTTCATCCTGTTACTCTGTTATAAGAGTCTATTACCAGGTGTACACTGTCTGTCAGATGGCAAATCATTGCACAGGTTTTGAGGAATATTTATCATATAGGTTAGGTTGCATGTACCTAACTTTTATCATGATTTGATTAGAAGATATTTTAAAATCAAGTATAAAATAAAACATATATAACAGTTAATCAAATGTAGTTTAGTCAGCCTATGTCTGTGTACTTTCACATTCTGCCAAATTAAATAGACACCCATACAAATGTAACATGTAACAACATTTAAGAAATGCCACAAGCTTAAAAAAGTACAAAATGGTACACATTGAAAATTGTCTTTGTCAAAAAGAATCTGTAAAAATGTTGCATACAGTCACAGGTTTCCCTATATGGGGCATCTTTGAGAACCTACCTGTAGAATCAGGAGAGTTCATGGACAAAATTTTGAAAATCTGTGAGAAGTGTCTGAGTTTCTTCTTTGAGAGACCAGAAGAAGTCCAGCAAGGACCTGGTTTAGCATCTGACAGCTTCATACGGATGATCAACTCACACCCCATCAGAAATGTGGTGTGGGATTAAGGTTGGCAAATCCACCATGTTTTTCTGAACATATTTAATTTCATAATGTTGATTTAAAGAATATAAAAATGCTGCTCTTTAGTATGTAGAAATTTGTTGTTGAAAACATGGTGGATTTGGGAATAAGAAAGGATTCACTGGGTTTCATACGCAGCAGATACAGCAGAATCCCATTGTACAGCACTGCAGTATTTGTTTGTGCTTTGTAAATAATAATAGTGTAACGGCTACCCCAGTGGAGAGGGGGTATCAGCCGTTGGAGACGTCCTTTTTCCTGTCAAGATGCTGTGCAGTAATGGAGTAGCCTTCTTTCTATCAGCTGGATCCAAGTAGGTAGAGAGAGATAGAGCTCTTAAAAGAGCTAGTGATTAGCTGAGCAGGTTCCCTTTCAATAACGAGACAAAGCTACGCTTTGAAGGGTAAAGTAGAACTGAGGTTTAATGACAGGTACTCTCCTTTTATGTGGTGCTCCCATGCAAGGGAGACACCCACAACCAATTAGACGTTAACCAATCAAACAATGGTTACAACCCACAGATTCCCTCCCCTCTGCTTGGGAGATAATTGAGTTTCTTACTGTATCTACTCAATTATCTCCAAGCTTAAACTTATACTTTTTATGCATGTTTATAACTTTCTGATTTTTCATCACACAGGAATATGAACAACACAACTTGGGGAAAAACATATTCAAAATTCGTACAAATCCGTTCAGGGGTTCCAGAAATATTAAAAAATCTCTCTGGACCGACTGCACGCCTGTTTGCATGCCCAAAACAGTTTCACAGATTCAGGCTTTGTGGTCGGTCTATTTCTGCCCTGAAAAATAGTCCCATCCGAAGGTGGCGTTCGAATCGTTGAACGCTCTTTGACTTCTGTCGAAGTGTCGAAGTGAAACCGGGGTTGCGTTTCTGTGGTGTTGAATTGTCTACTGGAGGTCTATTTTACACCCAAAATGACAAAGTCCCGTTCGAACGTGTGTTCGAATCTTCGAACGGGACTTTGTCTCCAGCCACAGTGTCGAAGGGCAGCGGAAGGTACAGGTCAGCGGTGTTCGTTCAAATGGGTGGCCGATTTTCGTTCCAGGGATTTGACGGCACACACCGCTGACCGCGTTCGACTGGATTAAAATGGCCACCGCCACGTGTTCGACTGTCTAATGGCGGCCACTTCGACTACTTCGGCACTTCGGCTGTATCCAAAGTGCCATATCGAAGTACCAATCCTTTGTACAAAACAGTTAAAGGGCCAGACATAGTCTTTGTTCTTTAGGTACAGGCAATGTGGAGGATGATAAAAACAAACAAAAGGTAGAGGTTCCCAGGCAACATGGTAGGGGGTTGTTACAAATAGTAATAATAGAAATCTAGGATTTTTGAAGTAGTACTTAAATGCCCAATCCTAATTTGCTCAAAATTTTATTTTTACAAATGGTATGCCTGAAGGAGGATAAAGTGCAGTTGGAGGCAAAATCTTTGCAAAAAAACAAACGGTGCAAAAAAAAAAATTGGGAACAAAAAAAGGCCTATGCGTCGGGTATCGCTGTAATTAGGGGTTGTAGCAAAATAAAATCTTTGAGTGTTAATAGTAGTTTCACACATCTAAACTTCTAAACCATAATTCACTCATTGCAAAATACATTCCAAATAAGACATTTTAACAATCACTAATAAGTGAAACTTTTTTTGTGTGGCAATTGTTGTGTATAAATTGTATATATATTTTATATTTATATATATAATATATATACACAAACACACACATACATATTTACTTATTTATTTTTTATAAATGACAGGTAGAGTTTTCCTATATATAGAAGGCGTATGCCTGAAGTTGTGGGAGGGATTTTATGGCTATTTAAACCCAGCAAATCCCCTTACTCACCTGTCTGCGACGATTTTGGAAATAAATTCCTCTTCCGGGTGTCGCAGACCTCTGACGTCATTTCCGCCTCGACACGAGTACGCGTTCGTCAGCGTTCAGCAAGTTTCCAATCGTGAGTACTTTTCAAACGCAGTTCGGATTTCGCATTTACTTTCACGCTTCGGAAAATAATTATTTAGAAGAGTTCCTCTTCCAAACTGCCCGGCACCCTATTATAAATCGACTTCTTAACAATCTAACGCCCTTTAACCCACTTTTTGACATCCTTGGCAGTCTATCTCTTAGTGTTTCTGAAACACATATTTTTTATGTATTAACTCGTATTTATTGCGTGCCAGCACATCCTACAGTACTGTGCAGGTTGAAGGTGTTCTTTCACTATACAATTATATTTGCATAATTGTGTTACTGTACTGTACTGTACAGAGTACACCGTCGTGAATTGGAATGCTATCGTGCACTCATTCATACCACACCTTTACCACACTGTGATTTTTAATACTGCACACAACTCAACTGTCTTGGATTTTGTAAGATATATATATGGGGACAGGGCACAAATAGGATGATAATCCCGTACACAAGTATTATATATCCATCATACACAGAGTGATAGAATGATATGTATTATATATCCATCATACACAGAGTGATAGAATGATATGTATTATATATCCATCAATACAGGATAAATGATAGCCCTCTGAGGGCACTTATTCCAATCACATGGAGAACGTCCCTGAAATTAAGGGCCTTATTCACTAAATAATGACCAAAATAACCACGTTACAAAAGTGCAGCATTTGATTTTGTGTTTGCGTATGGATGTAAATCAGCTGTCAGTTCGCACTAATTTACCATTTTACTAACCCCTTAGTGTTTGTGCAGCATGTAATGAATTCTGGGAGAGGAAAAGGGGACATCATTAAAATATTCATTTGAAGCCAATTGTCTCAGCTGTGAAATTACAACTTCAAATGTATCCCAGAACCTCCGTGAGTCCTTTTAATTGGAATTTACCAAACATTAAAAACAATATAAAAACAGAGCTAGAGTCTGTTTTCAGCAATATTTCGCTTTTCCATCCATTGACGTATTAACGACATGGAGTACAGTCCCTCCTATTCAGCTTAGTCCTAACAGTTTTTATACTGCCATCCTTGGTTTGAGCAAAACCCTTCTAAAATGCCGCCAGCATGGGAGAGGTATTACCCCGTCAGGGCCCCACACACAACCCCGACTGTCTTAGAGCGGAACTAAACTAACACAGGTCTACCGCGACCAACTCCTATGCACTACGACCACGCACACATGTACGGCACTGAATCACATCATCCAGCCTCAGCATTCACGATGGCACTGAACCCCTACCCCATGGCAATCAACTGAACCACTAGTCCTCACCTTCATTTAATTAAACCATGCTATATTTAAATCGTTGTTTGCATTTTATAACATAAATTGTCCTATCAACCTTTATGCCATACCGTATTTTATATTCCTGGAATGGTCAGTCTTACACTGGCATTGTATGTTACCACATTCTTCGCATAAAAAAAAAAAAAAAATAAAAAATAAAAAATAAAAAAAAATGAATAAATTTTGCTAATTTAATAATTGTCATTATATTAATATTATATCCCTGATGTTCACGTACGCACACATACGCAGATATAAACACTGATGTACTGATACACAGTGACGCGTATTGACGGTTACGGTAATTTGCCAGCTCGCTTGGTTATGGCTGAATTTTTGGATAATTGGCTATTCTGACTTTCTTTAACCTGCTCATCGTTGTGAGGGTCTTTTGAAGCGATGTATGTACACAGCAAACGAACCATGGTCTGTTCCAGCCCTAATTCACCCTCAGTCAGCGCGGCAATTTGCGTTACGTGTAAAACCCGGCGTACTCCTACGCAGACAAGCACTTGCGTTATTGGACAAATGCGTCTACTTTCATATTGCAGTTCTGGGGAACGAGCCTCGGCTACGGCAGTACGCGTTTAACAATACTACGAACAAGATCTGCATATATATACATATAAATAAACGAATGATATACACGTCTATTCGTATTGCATTTCGAATCGTGGCCACGGTCAGGCACCACGGGCCCCGAGGGCCATTCATACGTTCATACACGCATCCTAGTTCACACGTCCCGACCATCCGGACCCCACATGCTCACTGGGCACTCCGGTTTCGGTCAAACCATACGATCCTAACTCTTTGCTACCCACGTTTCGTTCTGTAGTATGTCCTCTCTCACTAACTACCCTTCCATCTTAGTTAGCAACTGCTGGCTGTTAGGTTCCTAGGTGTCCACTAGTTGTTATTCTCCCCGGCTTCTTCGCCATAGGTTAGTGGTCCCGCGAGGCCAACTCCCATCCTCATACTCGGAGGTACTACGCCCCTCGGGCCAAATCATAGCTAGTCGCCTCGCATTGTGGCATAGAGAGGGCCTCATCCGTCACTCCCATTCTATCTTATGTTTAACTGTCACCGAGAGGCCGACACCCCGCCACCTCATTCAGTGGCCTCGCTACCCCCTCACACCAACGCATAGATAGAGCCTCTCAAGCCGCTTGGCAACTAGTAGGGCCTCACCTGTCACCAACCTAGTGTAATTGTTTCGCCGCTTTGCGGCACTAGCTAGTCAGCCAGCACACACGCACTCACACTCGCGCTCCTAGTCAGCTGGGGGGGGGGGGCGGCACACCCCAGACCCGTCGAGCATAATCACTATGTTTTAGATCCCATAACCGCTCTGGGTATCCTAGCGCTTTATTTCCCGCCTTAGTTTCGATCGTGCGTTACTTACTCCTACATTGATGCAAACAGTATTTCAGAACTATCGTACTCGGCTACTCCGGTGCTTTCAATACGTTATCTCTTACGGGCTATGGCTCTGCTAGATGCTCAGTGCTAGCAGTTCAAGGATTCCTGTATATTTATATATATATATATATATATATATATATATACATATGTTACCCCAACCTGTCGTTCACTGGCGATCCTTAGGTTCCACGTACACTACGTGCCCAGACCAAGCTAGTAGACTCCAAGACCGGCGGTTCCTCCATCAACTTGTTTCAGGCATTTCTTACTTATATTCGGTCGGATTGGTATGTTGGGCCTCACGTTGCCCTCCACATTGCACGTTGTACAGGTTTGGCCTCGTATTGGACCATCGTCGGGTCCTCCAGGCGCTGTCGTGACGTACAGTGACTGCTTCCGGACTCATGTATTACGAATATACTATTCGTTACTTCACAACATTTCGGGGGCTCTTTGGTACATTGAGTTCTAAATTACCGTTTATCGACTCATACTATCACTCAATTTCACGTCGGCGTCACTTATACAAGCAATGCAGGATAAGCTTTAGCGATCCGATTGGACCGGGTGAACAGATTTCCTGCTTGTTTCATATCGAACATCGAGGCATCACTCCGCCTCCATTTTGGCCAAACAAATACCATTCAAATCCTTAATCTACTAATTAGAGGACTTGTCGGCACGCCTGACATTCACAGGGTCCTCCATGCGCAGTCAATTTCATTCGTCACGCATTTGTCGTTGTTCACGCTTCTCTTTATGTAAGCTTAAGTAGTCCATCGGGAGTTACTTTCGGTCATGCTGGATGTTTTAATTTAAGGCGTATCACCTTATGCATCCTGTAGTACAATCTTTTACGATCTCATGCCTACCAAGTAACTGCTATAGGGTACTTGCTATACGAACACATATCGTCTTCAAGTTATGTCAAAGCTCCTTTTCAGGTTCCTCTCTCGTGCAAACTTTTCCCTACGGTGGGTCACGGCTTTGCATTCTATTCTTCGATTCACATCACGGCAGTTTCATCAGGCGCCTGTTACAGTCCTTTTCGCTATGGTTAATGCAGGTAATCGCACGTGTACGGTCAGGTTAACGCTTTTCCACAAGAGGTTAATACCCTGCCGCGCATAGTTGGCACAAGTCCACATGGCCCAAATCGTAGGTAGGGCTTCTCTCAAACACAGGGCTACTGGCACGGCCTCAACTCTTACGGGATAGTCCTTATCTTCACCTATTGGTACCCATTAGCTCGCAGCTCTACTACACGAGAAAGCCCAATGAGCTTCTGAGTTTTGCATAATTTAAACTTATTACGTTTCCTTCCTCCTCACAGCATGCTACAAGAACTAGCTCCAGGTATCGTATTATCTTTAATAAACGCTAACCCTGATGTCTCAAGTCCCCTGCAGTATCCTCCGCTTTAGCCACTTCCGAAGTCCTGAAGTCGGACCTTGCTTAAACGTAACGGTTGAGATAAAAGAACACGCAGTCCAGATTTCCTCTGCAGGTCAAAAGGTATCAATCATGCCTGAAGTTGGAGTTTATGCAGGTAAGATTTGTCTACTAATACTAAGCAAACGTACTCTTCGGCTTACGACAGGTGTAAGTATTGTATGTGGTTCTAGATACTAAATGCATTCCGATTATAATGGTTACTCGTACAATTTTTGCCACATCTCTCAAACAGTTCGTGCTATACATTCGCTCCTTGTTTGTTAGTCTTGGCCTCAATCCGAATTCCTTCTAGGGACATTCATTCCGTGTTAGGGCCGCCACAGCAGCCTCAAATCGTCCAGTTCCAACTCATCTTGTAGAGAAGATGGGTCGCTGGAAGTCCTCGGCATACAACCGGTACATTCCAAATCCAGAAAGAAATCAGGCTCGCTTTCTACAATATGTCTAAATGATTTGATATGTTTAATAAATGTCACACACTTTTTGGCCCTCTTTTGCAGGCCTAACCTCACGTCGGTTTCGGCACACCTCAACCGACTCTCACATATTAAAATTACACACAGTTTAATGTGCGCCCCTTCCATAATCCCGTACACAAATAGAAGGCGTATGCCTGAAGTTGTGGGAGGGATTTTATGGCTATTTAAACCCAGCAAATCCCCTTACTCACCTGTCTGCGACGATTTTGGAAATTCCCTCCCACCACACCCTCTTCATATATCATTATACCTGGGTGGGCCCTCTTTTGCAGGCCTAACCTCACGTCGTGTAAAGTAAGTAAAAAACTGCCTTGGTGCAATCCCACGCTGGGTATGTAAAGCAAGAAGGAAAGAGATGCACTGATCCGATGTATGTTACCTGTTATTAAATAATATCGAGTTTTTTCTACAAAGACCTGAGAGTGCATCTCTTTCCTTCTTGCTTCATATATATATATATATATGTCTATATATATATATATATATATATATATATATATATATATATATATGTATATATATATATATATATATATATATATGTATATATGTATATATATATATATATATATATATATATATATATATATATATATATATATATATATATAAAATTAAGTAAATATGTATGTGTATGTATATATATATATATATATATATATATATAAAAATAGGTAATAGCTTGGCACTCTCCTAAAACAAATATAATAGGATACCTGCCTGGGTGCAATCCACGTTGCGTTGCATATATAAACAGTAAGGAATATAGGATGCACTCACAGGACTTGGTGAAAAAATCTTCTTATTTTATTTAATCCAGGTGTAAACCCAAAACCGACGTTTCGACCTCTGCAGGTCTTTTTCAAGGTGAGTGCATCCTATATTTCTTACTGTTTATATATATATATATATATATATATATATATATATATATATATATATACACATATACAGTATCAGAGGAAAACTCTACCTGTCCTTTATAAAAATAAATAAGTAAATATGTTTGTGTGTGCATACCTTTACATTTGCATTTATATTAGAATTAAAAGAAATTAACATTCCTGATTCATCACAATTAAATTGTATATTGTTGGTACCTTTATAGCTTGAGTTTATTATCACATTTACTATAACAGTTTCTTAGCAGTTGATGAAATAATCCTAAAGCGAATTAGTGATATTAGTTTCTGTGACAGAATGACATTGTATATTTGTATTATCTCTTGTACATATTGTACCTAATTTCTCAGTAAGTACACCCATGCACAAACACACACATCCATTTTTACTTATTTATTTTTATAAAGGACAGGTAGAGTTTTCCTCTGATACTATATACCATGAACAAATACACACATACATATTTACTTATTTATTTTTATAAAGGGCAGGTAGAGTTTTTCTCTGATACTATATATATGTAAATATGTATGTGTGTGTTTGTGCATGGGTGTACTTAATGAGAAATTAGGTAGGTAGAGCACCACAGACAGATGGCAAACGTTCAAAAACTATGGAATTTTAAAAATCCCTCTGTCACCAAGGGGTTAAAAATAAACTACAGAATTACATTTGCTTCATTAAGCATCCATGAAGCATTATTATAATGGATAAAGACTGTTGGACATATTTGGCTCCTGTTGTTGTATGTGCATCTAAATATAGTCAATGATGTTTGTCAATATAAGTAGATGACTTCTGTGAATGCTGACCTTGAATTTGTTGTAGTTTCCATTTACCTTGAAAGTGACCTGTGATCAATATTTGCGTTAACATTATTTCAGATCTCTGTGCAACCATTTATTCAGCCTCATTCTCTTGGACAGTATAGATTATTTTAAACAAATTGAGTCTTGCACAGTCATTCCTTGCACTTTTAAGTGTAACTGTCATTAATGCCGGTAAAAAATACTTAATGTGAAGATATCCAATAGCAAATAAATGCTCAGCACACTCATCATTTAACCTAAGTGAAAATTGCAGCTCAATATGTAATGACGCTTGGTAGTTTCATTATTATGTAGTATGGAATACTCTGAGTGCATTTTAATATTTTAAATGTTAGCTTTGATCTTGCAAAATTTACCCATAATTATAGTTTACGTTTTCTGTCATCAATTGCTGCAGTATACCATTACATTTGCATTTATATTAAAATTAAAAGAAATGAACATTCCTGATTCATCACAATAAATAAACACAATTACATTGAATATTGTAGGTACCTTTGTAGCTTGAGTTTATTATCACATGCAATATACCGGTTTGTTAGCAGTTGATGTAATAATCTTAAAGCGAATTAGTGATATTCGTTTCTATGACAGAATAACATTGTATATTTATATTATCTTGTGTACATATTGGATTTTATTGTATAATAGTATTACCGGGTTTAAATGCATACAATGATTACATACTAAATGGATCCCTTAGAAACAAAAATACACAGTTCTGCAAAATTGTTCAGGATTTACTATACTATAATCTTTCTATGGTTGCCTGAATGCTAAAATCTACTAGAAGACTATTGATTTTTTTAACATCTTAGAAGAGTTCCTTGATTAGCTTAAGTTTCAGACAACTATAAAACAAATAGATGGAACATAATCAATGGTTAGCTTGTATGCACAGTATAATTCAAATGCACTACTGTATGGGGTTTATTCACAACGTATTCATGATGAGTTGCAAAAATGTGGCTAAAACAAGGTGTTATTACAGCTGGGTTGGAATTTGATTTCCTGATTCGTTATTATTGCTGAAGTTTTGAAATTCAGTTTTCAATTTGCTACAATTTTGCATTTAGAAATTAAACTCCCTTTTGTTGGCCATTTATAAATAAAAATTCACTGAAATTATTTCTTGGTTTTGTCCATTGCTTTCTTTTGTTTCCGTTCGTTTGTTCCTCTTTCTTTCTTTCTTGCCTTATCATGACATGTAACAACTGTGTAAACATAGCTGTAGACTATTGTATATGTTTTAAGTTTCATACAAAAATAGACTT
The DNA here is from genome assembly GCF_036172605.1 of Pelobates fuscus. Classification (NCBI taxonomy): domain Eukaryota; kingdom Metazoa; phylum Chordata; class Amphibia; order Anura; family Pelobatidae; genus Pelobates; species Pelobates fuscus. The sequence continues at coordinate 163,264,662 of NC_086321.1, read as the reverse complement.
GGGACATTATATGGATAACTAGATAAAGATTACCTCTGAACAAATCTAAAACACAGTTTTGATATATTTGTCCACTAGTGATTTCCAAGAAAGTAGCTTTATTTCAATCTGCTATATTCATGACTAAAAAGGATAGCAGAAAACACTAAACTATTTATAAAATTTTGAAGTATTACTCTTAGAAGATATATATCATTATTATTTGATGCTTAGAAATGATGATATGCTTGGGATATATTATTGTTGGTTAAGCACTCAGTTGGACTACAACCTTCATCAATCAAATATTAAATTTAATAAAAAAGCATTACCTTCAGCACTGTGATTTGTTCAGTCTGCTCTTACATGTGGCTACACCTTTAAATTTAGACAGGGTCATATGTTATCTCACATAACATTCAGTTCTGTTGTCCAAACAAGAAAAATTGACTACTTTCCCTTTGATTTAAAACCTGTGTTGCCCCCCATGATCATCTAAAATGCCTTAGCTGACACCAGGAGTACAAGTGAAAAGAAATGTGTGCAGAGTAAAATCAATCAGACAGACTTGAGCAATTTAAAAGGAGTATCGACCACTTGTGCCCCTTTTGACCTACTATAGCACCATCTAATATCAAATGATGGAATGAAACATCAGATATCCTTTTAGTTCAATTCAAAAAGCACTAGACAGAATTCAACACAATATACCATTATAGATAATCATATCAACTGTATCTGCAGGAACATTAAGGTTCAATAATACAATTTAGTAAATACATTTTTTTATCAATAACCTTCCATGAAATATGATAATTTATTAACTAAAACATGTATGGAAATAGGAATTAAGTAAAAAGCACTTTGATCTTGTTTGCACAAATAAGAGCTTGAAAATCATCTTTAAGAAATCATGTGTTTATAAATATAGTGATAGTTTGCAAAAAGTCAAGCCTCCAGGGAAATGTAAAGGACCATAGTCTAGTTGAACACAGGTTAATCAAAATAACCCAAATACTGGAGTCAGTTGGATGTGTAGAGAACTGGTGAGAATAAAATTAAAACAAAAACAAATTTAAATTGCCTTGAATGTACTTGGGTAAATTATACAATATGGTATTGTTTCTATTTTATTTCAAATAAATTAATTGGAAAAAGCATGAATTGCAAACAGTGCATCAAAATGTACAGTAATGTATATTTTAATATTTCATACTGAGACTCAGACTATATATTATAGTTTATATTATTATTTTGTAATTTTGGATATCTTAAAAAGATTTTAAAGCGGTTTATAACATCTTTATATCACAGGCATGTCAAGTCATACAATGGATTAAGGGGGGTAAGTTTGCTTTATATAGATATTCTACGCTAAGAATAGTATTATTTCTTAATAATGGCACAAATATTAAAAGGAGTCATTATTTGGGATTTAAATCTATATTATAAAAAGCACCAGTGGTGCTTGTCTCTGAATATGAAACTGTAAAACAACTCTTATTTTCTTTGTCCTTCACAAAAAGTCAAAAAAGTAAAGAAATGGTGAATCAAATGACTTCTTTGCACTCATACATACCAGATGGGTAATCATCAAACAAGCATTCCCTGTCTGGAGATTGTATATTCCTTGACAAGCAGTCATTAAATATTGAGCAATGCTTTAACCTTAAACAGAGGATGTTAACAAAATTGTTCATATAATGTACTTTTTGTAAAAACTGAAGTACCTGTCTTAAGGTGACACTATAGACCTGATTATAATGTATTTTTATTTTACTTTAATATGCACAGCTGTATATTTAAGAGGCAACAAAAGAAAGTGTACAATTAATAATATGGAAAACTAAGTTTTATACAAAAGGTTAAATAATAATAATAATAATAATATATATTCATTAAAGAGAATCCAAGTTATATAATAATAATAATAATAATAATAATAATAATAATAATAATAATAATAATAAATATTGCATTTACATACAAGCACACAGGTTGATGAAATAAATAAAGTGTATATATCCCTTTACTCTTTGCATACTATCATTTATTCTCTATAGCGTATGTTATCACAATCAATGGGAGGATACTCATGCAAGGCTTGGCAGAAACTAATGAACAAGGACATATATACATCCTTCTCCTATTACATATATGCATGCTAATGAAAACTGAAACATTTACTTTTTTATATAAAGCTAATAAAAGTTAAGTCTTATAGGCACCAAAATAGCTTCAGCTTAATGGAGAAGTTTTGCTGTATAGACCATGTGACTTATCACTGATCAATTCTCTGCCAGTTAATCAAGAGTTAAACCACTTTGTTTATACTATCCTAGTCACTAGGACTAGTATCCAACTCCCTGCAAAGTTAATATTTGATTGAAAATGGAACAATTATTTTTCATGCAGGCAGCATCAGGAGAGAATGTGTCATGGCCGTTACCAGTAATTCCTGTCTCTTCCGGGTTGACGGACTGTTGCCACTCCCCCTCTCTGACGCGGTCTCGCTGCGCTACATAATGCGACCGCGCCAGACAACAGACGCTGGATTAATGAACAGCGTACCGCGGAATTATACCGGCTGCAACTCTTCTCTACAATTTACCTGTGTACCGAACCGGACTCGTAATCGACTAACCTCCTTCTCCTTCCCTCGACCACGGCTAGTACTTTGACTCCTCTCGACCTCTCTCCAACGGAACCTCCCCGGAGGGCACTCTGGGACCAACTTCAATCCTCTGGAAGCTAAGTTACCTCACTGTGTTACAAACTTTTCCCCTGACTACTGAGCTCTCAAGCTTCAGCCTGCTCGCACTGTCTCCTATCGTTATAGGAGTAATTCCTATTCATTAACCCTTCTGCCTCCATATGAGATGTTTTCTATCAATTAAGCTAAATCAAATCTCTGCAAGTTAGTCTGCATTACCTTCCTTCATTTTATTGCTGCAATTCAATTGTATAAGATAGTCTAAGAATCCACTCAGCAATCCTGAAGTATTTAAAGATACAGTACCTATGTTTCTTTAATCAAATATATTAAAGACACAGTATCAGTGAACTCCTGGTGAACTGTCATCTCTTTATTTCCTCAATTTATCACATTCGCATCTAACTAATCAGAAATCTGCAGTTGAGCTCCATCAAACTCTATGTGAACGTGACAGATTAATCCAGCCTTTGTAATGGATCCAGCAGATTTCGATTCAAAACTCAATATGCTGAATCAAAGAGTCGATACACTTGCTCAAGGCATGCAAGATCTCTAGGTTACAAATGAACGGATTCTTACTTATGTCAGAGACTTACAAACCCACACGCCTCATACCATTATGCACTCAGCCAGTGACCCTGCTGTCTGTAATCCCGAGAAGTTTTCTGGAGATAGATCGAAATACAGGGAGTTCCTTAATTCCTGCAAACTATTGATTGCTCTAAAACCTCGATCCTATCCCACTGAAAGATCTAAGGTTTGTTCAGTTATCTCCTTCCTAAGAGGTGAACCTATGGCCTGGGCCCACTCCTTCTTGGAAAATGATGATCCCATCTTAGACTCATTGGACGAGTTCTTTGAAGCTATGTCTCTCCTTTACGAAGATCCTAATAAACAGTCTACAGCTGATCTAACCATCCGAACTCTCCAGCAAAAACAGAGACCTGTCGAAGATTACATAGCTGAGTTTAAGAGATGGGCAATAGAAACTCAATGGAACGATATAACCCTGCGCAACCAATTTCGAATTGGGTTATCCGAAGGAGTAAAGGATGAACTTTCTAGAACTGAACTTCCTACGACTCTAAACGCTCTTATTCAACTATCAATCAGTATTGACAGAAGGCTTAGGGAAAGAAAGGCCGAAAAAGCTCTCTCAAGTTCATCAATTAGGAAACCAGCTGCTCCTCCAAAACCAGCTGTAAAACCTTCATCACCTAACGAACCTATGGAAATTGGCACTATAAGAAGTCCTCTCTCACTAGAAGAAAAAACTAGAAGACGACTACTTAACCTTTGTATGTACTGTGCCTCCCAAGATCATTTAATCCCGGACTGCCCTCTATTGAAAAGACCACGGAGTGGTAAGCATGCTCATACCACTTCTATACTGAGTGCACTCCCTTCTAAATAAACCACTCAATTTTTCTCCATTTCTCTCATATTACAGTGGGACAAAAAAAGAATAACGACTGATGCCATCATTGACTCTGGGGCTAACGGGGTGTTCATCGATTCATCCTTTGTAACCAAAAATAAAATTCCTTGTGTCCGCAAAAGCACTTCTGTTTCTGTCAGAGTAATTGATGGCTCCCTCATAGCCTCGAGTCCTATCACAAAAGAAACTATTCCTGTACGAACAACCTCCCATAACACTCATATCGAATATCATATTCAATGTTATCTCTTCTCCCCTTTATCCGGTTATCCTAGGAATCAATTGGCTAAGGGACCACAACCCTCAAATTACCTGGTCTCCCTTTTCTCTCGCTTTTAACTCTGAGTACTGTAAGGAAACATGCTTACAACATATTCCACTCCTCCAAACTATTGAAGAACCAACTATACCTTCCTGCTATTCTGAGTTCTCTGATGTATTCAGTAAAAAGGAAGCTGAAACACTCCCACCTCATCGTCCCTACGACTGCCCTATCGACCTCATACCTGGTGCCTCCATACCTTTTGGGCACATCTATCCTCTCTCTGAATCTGAATTAAAATTCCTCAAGGAGTACTTGGATGAAAACCTCCGTAAAGGGTTCATTAGACCCTCCAGCTCACCTGCTGCCTCCAGTATGTTTTTTGTGAGGAATAAGGACCAGACCATCCGTCCCATCATAGATTACAGAGCTTTAAATAAAATAACAGTGAAAAATCGCTATCCTCTTCCCCTGATAAACGAGCTGATTGAAAGGTTGAAAACTGCCACTATCTATACTAAACTTGACCTCCGTGGGGCATACAATCTCGTTAGAATCAAAGCTAACGATGAATGGAAAACTGCCTTCAGAACTAGATATGGTCTCTACGAGTATCTTGTGATGCCTTTTGGCCTCTGCAATGCCCCTGCCACCTTTCAACATTTCATAAATTACATCTTCAGGGATCTTCTGGACGTCTGTGTCATCATTTACTTAGATGACATTCTTATATATTCTAATACACCTGAGGAACACAAAAAACACGTGAGATGGGTGTTATCCCGACTTAGAACTCATAAATTATACGCCAAACCAGAAAAATGTCTCTTTAACGTCAATGAAATAACCTTCTTGGGTTACGTTATCACTCCTCATTCGATTGGAATGGATAGCTCAAAAATCAGTTGTATCCTCAACTGGCCCATCCCTTCTAACGTAAAAGAATACAACAGTTCCTGGGGTTTGCTAACTTCTACAGAAAATGTATTAAAAATTACTCTGATGAAGCTCATTCCCTTAATTCACTTAACAGCAAAAAACATGTTTTCAAATGGAATGAAAAGGCCCAAAAGGTCTTTGATGAGTTAAAAAGAAGATTTACAACTGCTCCTATCCTTCAACTCCCTGATCCCACATGTCTATATGTCCTTGAAACAGATGCTTCCGAAACTGCCATCGGAGCTGTTCTCTCCCAACACAAAACTCCTCAAGATCCTCTTCATCCTGTTGCTTTTTATTCCCGTTCCATGTCTCCGGCTGAAAAGAATTACCCTATAGGAGAAAAAGAATTATTAAGCATAAAATCAGCCTTAGAAACCTGGCGACATCTTCTGGAAGGAACACAAACTCCTATAATAATTTATACTGACCATAAAAACCTTGAATATCTTCACTCCAATAAAACTCTCTCTGCAAGGCAAGTAAGATGGAACCTCTTCTTCTCCCGGTTTAATTTTCAAATCGTTTTTAGACCTGGGGCTACGAACAAAAAGGCGGATGCCCTTTCCAGAATCCACCAAGAACCTGAATCAGAATCCCCACATGCAGTCATCGGAATTGCCACATCCCTTATAGATGACATAAAAGGCCTTCATCCAGATGCTCTTGAACTTCCTAAATCAACTAAATTATCGTTGAAGGACGGTCTCTATTATTTTCATGATAGAATTTACATTCCTCCTCCATTTAGAACTAAAATACTTGAATTCATTCATGACTCTCCTCTGGCAGGTCATCCAGGTGTAAAAAAGACCCTTGAATTATCCAAAAGATATTATTGGTGGCCGCGCCAGGACATCACCATCGAATCCTACGTGAAAAACTGTTCAACCTGCCAAAGATCCAAATCTGACCATCATCAACCCTTTGGTCAGTTGATGAATCTACCGGTTCCAGAAAGACCTTGGCAATCCATTTCCATGGACTTCCTGGTAGAACTTCCCCCTTCTCAACACCATTCTACCATTTTAGTAGTAGTGGACCGATTCACAAAGATGTCCCATTTCATTCCTTTGAAGAAATTACCTTCATCGTCAGAACTTTCAAAAACATTTCTCGATAATATTGTGAAACTTCATGGACTCCCAGATGAAATCATATCAGACCGCGGAACCCAGTTTACCTCTAAATTCTGGAATGCATTATGTACTTCTCTTCGTATTCAACGTAAACTATCTTCTGCTTATCATCCTCAAACCAACGGGCAAACTGAAAGAGTTAACCAATGCCTAGAACAATATTTACGTTGCTATTGTTCCCACCTACAGGATGATTGGATGACGTGGTTACCCATGGCCGAATTTGCTTATAACAACTCAATTCATACAAGTAGCAAGATGACTCCCTTCTTCTCCAATTATGGATTTCATCCCTCCTCATTTCCTTCTCAAATAATTCCTTCATCTAACCCCGCTGTCTCGGATCAAATTTCTCATATGTCCTCTTTATTTCGACAGTTACATGAAAATCTCGAGGTGGCATCCTCTAACCAGAAGAAGTTTTTTGATGCTAAGAGACAACCTTCCCCCACTTATAAAGTTGGCGATTTTGTCTGGCTCTCCTCAAAAAACATCTCCACCAACCGTCCTTCAAAGAAACTAAGTTCCCTGTATCTTGGTCCTTTTCAAATATTGTCTATCATAAACCCTAACGTTGTGAAATTGAAGCTTCCACCTACTTTTAAACTCCACCCGGTCTTTCATGTATCCTTGCTCAAGCCCCATCATCCTGACCCTTTCCAAAGAGATGTAATCACCTCTCCTGATCCTATCTTGGTACATGGTAGTGAAGAATACGAGGTCCAAAAGATTCTTGATTCAAGGATCCATCGTGGCTCTTTACAGTACCTCATTAGATGGAAGGGTTATGGAGTTGATGAAGATTCATGGGAAGATTCCTCTGAGATTCATGCCGACAAATTGCTTACAGCGTTCCACAAACGTTATCCATCCAAACCACGTGGATAGCACCCGGTGGGTGCTCCTTACAGGGGGGGTACTGTCATGGCCGTTATCAGTAATTCCTGTCTCTTCCGGGTTGACGGACTGTTGCCACTCCCCCTCTCTGATGCGGTCTCGCTGCGCTACATAATGCGACCGCGTCAGACAACAGATGCTGGATTAATGAACAGCGTACCGCGGAATTATACCGGCTGCAACTCTTCTCTACAATTTACCTGTGTACCGAACCGGACTCGTAATCGACTAACCTCCTTCTCCTTCCCTCGACCACGGCTAGTACTTTGACTCCTCTCGACCTCTCTCCAACGGAACCTCCCCGGAGGGCACTCTGGGACCAACTTCAATCCTCTGGAAGCTAAGTTACCTCACTGTGTTACGAACTTTTCCCCTGACTACTGAGCTCTCAAGCTTCAGCCTGCTCGCTCTGTCTCCTATCGTTATAGGAGTAATTCCTATTCATTAACCCTTCTGCCTCCAAATGAGATGTTTTCTATCAATTAAGCTAAATCAAATCTCTGCAAGTTAGTCTGCATTACCTTCCTTCATTTTATTGCTGCAATTCAATTGTATACGATAGTCTAAGAATCCACTCAGCAATCCTGAAGTATTTAAAGATACAGTACCTATGTTTCTTTAATCAAATATATTAAAGACACAGTATCAGTGAACTCCTGGTGAACTGTCATCTCTTTATTTCCTCAATTTATCACATTCACATCTAACTAATCAGAAATCTGCAGTTGAGCTCCATCAAACTCTATGTGAACGTGACAGAATGATACAGAGGGAGAAGAGGGAGAAGAAAGAGACAGAGGAGGAGAAAGAGACACAGAGGGAATGGGGGGGGAGAGACAGAGGGGGAAGGGAGACACACAGGGGGAGGGGGAGAAAGAGACACAGGGAAGAGAGAGAGACAAGGGGAGGGAAGAGAGAGACATGGGGAAGACAGAGGGGAAGGGGAAAAAGAGACAGAGGAGAAGAGAGAGACATGGGGATGAGGGAGAAAGAGACAGAGGGAGGAGAGAGTGACACAGGGAAAGGGGGGAGAAAGAGGCAGAGGGGGGAGAGAGATACACAGGGGAAGAGGGGAAGAGAGAGACACAGGGGGAATAGAGAAACACGGGGAGGAGAGGGGAAGAAAGAGACACAGGAGCAGTGAGGGGGGAGAAAGATGCATGTATAAATATATATGCATGTATATTAATGTGTGCATTAGTAATATATATAATGATACCTATAATATCTAGACATATATTAATATACATTTATATATGCATAATGCACACAGAAATATCATTAACATATAACATATATGTAATGAGCACTTATTGGCCCAGTCTTTTTGCTAGGTGCATACTCAAGCACATTAACATATTTAAAGTGAAGAACACACTCGCAGGACTTCAAAATAAACAAGATAACTTCACATTTAACAGCTGTGCAACCACATACATTCATTATTTCAGTCCCATTACCAAACTTTCCTTAATATGTCAAGGTAGTTGGACTGAAACATTGATTATATGCAAATGCTGTGTCTGCTTAAAATAAAGCCGCTCTTTTATTTATTTTGAAGCCCTATGAGTGCTTTCTTTCATTGCAGTAATAGTTTTCAATTTGAAGTTATATTTTCCACCACTATATAGGAACAATATGCTGGCTTGACGCATTACTGGGTTGGTAGAGAATTCAAGGGCCGCTTTTATTTCCCAGTCCATCCTTGCTTAGAATAGCCTTAACCAGCCATGCTCTAAAACTAAGATTCCAAACTTGTCCTTAAAACTATTTAATCATGCTGTAATTATAGAGATGTACCCTAAAGGTACAATGCTCTACCCAACATCACTATACTAAAGGGTACAAGAGATTATTCAATGTTCTAATAAACTTACACATGTGCTTCCGCATTCAGCTGAATTGTGATTCAGACAAATTTCGTTACCCCGAAGCACAATGTGCATGTATAACTTAGAAAACAACTAGCACCATGGCAGAATATGTTTGTTTGACTCAGTATTCAAAACTCTGCCCACCGCACCGAAAACAAAAATAGATGATTGATGGGTAAAAAAAGATGATTAATGGATAGGGTACAGCCACTAAATGTTGATTTTATTCACAGATTAAGTGAGAAGCAAAAAAAGGAGCAGTAAAAAATTATATATATTCTATATGTATTAATAATACAACACATTCTAGTTGTGTGCTTGTTTTAGGTCAGTTGGTCAAACTGATATATATACTGTAATAAATAAATAAACATATTAGTAGAATGGAGGTTGATTACTTCCCTTATGCCCACACCTCCCAAGAGGCTGCTGGGGGTATTTCTACTAAAATGAAAGGCTAGCAACTGGCATTCTACCCAATAACTAGAAATATCTCATCCCATCGGCCTGTAAAATAATATGGGGGCATAGTCCCCTCTACTCCCACCCATGGATATCAGGTGAGGGCTTAAATCTAAACAGTGGACAGACCACTATTAATAACAAAATAAGGGTGAGTGAGTGTGGGCTACTTTCTAAATGGGTCACTATTATTAAAAACAAAATGATGGTTGGTTGGTCACTAATGATTATATAAAATAATAGCAAATAGTAAATAGCATATTTAGTGTATTTGGGATTTTAAGGTGTGATTAAAGTTCACACTGGTGGTCAGTGTGGGTTAAAGTCCCTCAACTACCAAGGAGAGAGAGTTAAAACCTCAGATACGTCAGTATGTGTTTACGTCCCCAACTGGCAAGGAAAGGGTTTACAGTCCCTTTCAGAGGCGTCAGTAAGAATTAAATGACTCTTAACTGGCATAAGGAAAATCGTAAAATCCTTGCTCTGTATAAGAGTACATGCAACCACTGGAGGACATTAGGTATTATTAAGGTATAAGTGATAAGCTTCATTTTTGCAGTTTTTACAGTGTTAAGTTTCCTTTTCATATTTTGTAGTAGTATAGGTTTTGTGACCATGGACAGGAGAATAGCAAGGGTTAATTAATTACCTGTACCTGCCTGGCCTTTTGGACACTCAAAACTGACCGGTCGTTTGAAGGGTAAGCCAGTCCATTATCACTTGGTAATAGTTTCAAACCTTTGAGGTGCAGAATGGTACAAGGAAACGCTAGTTATGTGTGTCCTGCTAAACAATGTGTGTATGGTTTATGCTTTAGCTAACTGTCCCATCCTTTAAGAAGAATTTTGTTTATTGTACATGCAATATGAAAAGCAAGTCTTAAACTGAAAATTGTGTCCACCATCTCTCAAAGGGTGATGCAGTAGTGGGTTATTTGTAAACAATGAGGTTGAACAAGGAAGGCAGTTTAACCCCTTAAGGACTGGACTGTTTTTGCGATGTTGTACATTTGCAACCAGGCATCTTTTTGCACTTTTGTGGTGTTTGTGTTTAGCTGTAATTTTCCGCGCTCTCATTTACTGTTCCCATACAAATTATATATTGTTTTTTTCAGGACAAAAGGGGCTTTCTTTACATACCATTATTTATATAATCTCATGTAATTTAATTTTTAAAAAAGGAAAAAATATGCTGAAAAATTGAAAAAAAATACATGTTTTTTTACTTTTATGTGAAAAATCTTTTACTCATCTACAAAAGCGAATGAAAAAAACTGCTAAATAGATTAAAAATTTTGTCCTGAGTTTAAAAATACCCAGTGTTTACATGCTTTTTGCTATTTTTTGGCATGTTATAGGGCTATAAGTACAAGTAGGATATTGCGGTTTCAAAACATACATTTTTAAAATGTATCAATAGTGACATTGTAACACTATTATCTGTCATAAATCGCTGAGTAACACCCCACATGTACATATTTTTTTTAAAGTAGACAACCCAGGGTATTCAATATGGGGTATGTCCAGACTTTTTTAGTAGCCACTTAGTCGCAAACACTGGCCAAAGTTAGCGTTCACATTTGTTTGTGTGTGAAAAAAGTAAAAAACTAAATTGAACGCTAATTTTGGCCAGTGTTTGTGACTAAGTGGCTACTAAAAAAGACTGGACATACCCATTTGCAATACCTTGGGTTGTCTTCTTTCGCAAATGGTATGCCATCATGGGGGTAATTCTCATTCCTGGGCTACCATACGCTCTCAAAGGCAACGTAACCAACCTGGCCATTTTCAATGTAAAAATATTTGACCCATATATTTGACCCTGTAACTTTCAAAAACGCTATAAAACCTGTACATGGGGGGTACTGTTATACTCAGGAGACTTTGCTGAACACAAATATTAGTGTTTCAAAACTGGAAAATTTATCACAACAATTATATCATCAGTAAACGTGCTGTTTGTGTGTGAAACATGCAAAAAAAGTCACTTTCACTGACAATATCATCGCTGTGATATGTTTTACTGTTTTCAAGCACAAGACCGGGAAATTGAGTGCGGGACATCCGATATTTTATTACCCAAGAGAGCTCGTATAGCCAGGGCTCATTCCACGCAACAGACCCAGGAGAGTTACGTTTTTTACAAGGATTTTCTTTGATGGAGGAATTCTTGACCAGAGCAGGAGCGTTTGCAGATCATGCTGAGGTGCTGCAATTTTCTGAAGCAGAAGCAGCAGCCATACAGTGGCCCCAATCGGACTCGGACCTACCTGTCTCATCTGAACCACGGGACATCGTAAGAGAATTGCAAAAGCTGAAACAAAGACAAATAGATCTTGAACTACACGCTACTTACCTTTCAGACTATTACCGCATGAAAAAAATTCCCAGAGGCTTTCGTATTAAGAATGTTCCTACTATTGGAAGGAATAACCCCGAGGTCTGTCGTAAGTGGATCGGCATATTAAATAAATGTTCCTTAGATTTAATGTTGGTCGTGATTGAGGAGGTAGGTCGAGAATTAAAAATTACTAAATTAAAAATTTCCGATTATGAAGTATCACACTCTACTACAATAGCGGCACCCAATTGTGACTTGCTGATTCAGAAACTAACCGAAGATTTGAAACGTTATAAAAACGATTTGGTTAGGTTTAAGAGAGAAAAACTCGCAAAGGTTCAGGCAGACTATTCTGAACACAGAGTATACAGATGGCTGTCTGGAGATAACAGCAGACCTGTATACAGAACCTATAAGCCTCGCATCAGAAAACCTATTGCATCCACGATTGATTTTACCTCAGGCGAATCGGCGTCTGACTCTGAACAGAGGAGCTTACAGAGGGAGAGAGCTTATTCAAAAAATTCTGAACAAAGTGATTCATCTTTTTTAGAACCAGGACTTGGTCTGGTGAGAGAATCAATCAGTGGGGGTCACTCCGGCATAGAGCACCCTCCAAACATCAACACTACACTAGGAGGGGGCAGAAAGGGAAGAGGCACTGGACACAGAGGACGACCACCACGGAGACGTTAGAAGATCCGATTATTCATTTATCAGCCAGAGCTCTCACTGACACAGAAATTATGTTGCTAAAAAAATGTCTCTCATTTGTCCCTTCTTCCAGAATTCATAAATTCCAATGGGAAATTGATCAGTTCAAGTTCAATAGAAAACTCAGTTTAGTAGACTACTTCAAAAATTATAATCAGCAACAACAAACCAAAGAGGAAGGAATTGAACGGTTCAAGCTGCGAAGCTCGTTTGACCCCATTACTTCTAATGCCACACTTAAAACTTTTTCTCAAATCCTCAAGACTGATACTACTGAAGTACTGATGAACAAAAGGCAGTCCAGATCTAATATTTCCAAAAGCGAAAGAGAAGCTCTACAAAGTTTGGCTAATGACATGTCAATTATCATACGGCCAGCAGATAAGGGTGGTGCATTAGTCATTCTACAATATGAAGACTACAGGGCAGAAATTCTTAAACAATTATCGGATACGAGGGTCTATGAGTACACCCTCATAGACCCAGTTAATGAATTCAGTAAGGTTATTCAACAGACACTTCAGAGGGGCTTGGAATCAGGCTTCCTCACTACTGCTGAGTTTGAATATTTATTTGAAACCCACCCGAGGTGTCCGATTATTTACGCATTGCCGAAAGTCCATAAAAACTTGAAGCACCCACCAGGCCGACCAATTGTGTCTGCAATTGGCGGCCTCTTGGAACCCATTGGAAAATTCACCCAAAGAGGACACTCAAGATATATACTGGAAAGGGCATACTCTAAGGCATTGCAGATATATACAGATGGACCCACGGCAAAGAATACACAGACAAGATTGATTTTTCCCCAAACTTTTCACTCACAATCTAGGGATATATCTGAAAAGTTACGGAACAATTGGGAGGTACTCAGAAAAGACAAAACATTACCAGTGATATTTCAACAAAGTCCTATGATAAGCTATAGGAGAAATAAGAACTTAAGGGATTATTTGGTTCACACGGATATACAAACCTCAGGTCGATTCATACAACAGAACCCTGGCTGCTTCCGTTGCCTAAAATGCACAGCTTGTAACAATATGACGCCTGGAAAAAAAAATTTTCACCCTCACTCTGGCAAAGAATATAAGATACGACAACGGATTACCTGTACCACAACACATGTCGTTTATCGGATTACATGCCCCTGTGGCCTTATGTACATTGGGAAAACGTCTAATGACTTAACCCCTTAAGGACACAAAGAGGACACTCAAGATATATACTGGAAAGGGCATACTCTAAGGCATTGCAGATATATACAGAAAACGTCTAATGACTTAACCCCTTAAGGACACAAAGAGGACACTCAAGATATATACTGTAAAGGGCATACTCTAAGGCATTGCAGATATATACAGATGGACCCACGGCAAAGAATACACAGACAAGATTGATTTTTCCCCAAACTTTTCACTCACAATCTAGGGATATATCTGAAAAGTTACGGAACAATTGGGAGGTACTCAGAAAAGACAAAACATTACCAGTGATATTTCAACAAAGTCCTATGATAAGCTATAGGAGAAATAAGAACTTAAGGGATTATTTGGTTCACACGGATATACAAACCTCAGGTCGATTCATACAACAGAACCCTGGCTGCTTCCGTTGCCTAAAATGCACAGCTTGTAACAATATGATGCCTGGAAAATCTTTTTTTCACCCTCACTCTGGCAAAGAATATAAGATACGACAACGGATTACCTGTACCACAACACATGTCGTTTATCGGATTACATGCCCCTGTGGCCTTATGTACATTGGGAAAACGTCTAATGACTTAACCCCTTAAGGACACATGACGTGTGTGACATGTCATGATTCCATTTTATTCCAGAAGTTTGGTCCTTAAGGGGTTAAGGGAACGAATGAGGGGACACAGGTCAACCATCAGAATAGCACTCTCCAGCGGCACTGCATCTACTCCTATAGCCAAACACTTCCTTGAGATGGGACATACACTACCAACTCTGAAATTTATGGGCATTGAACATGTTCCGACCCCTGTGAGGGGAGGGGGGGGTGATAGAGACACATTGCTTCTCCAGAGAGAAGCCTTTTGGATTTTTACACTGGGGACATTGTCTCCAGGGGTACTAAATGAGATTAATCCTTTGACTTGCTTTATTCCGAAAAGATAATGATGTGTTACATTTTTGTTGGTTTAAAAAGTCTCATCGTATGTAGGATAACATAGTAACTTTTTCTTTGTGTTTATAGATTATGTAACTCAAGCATTGTTGATACTGCATATATGTTACTTAATATCGAGGACTGTATCTCTCTAGGTCTCTGAATTCCTTTTGGGGCATTGGTTGGCTACCCTAACTGTTATCATTTAACTATTTTGCTTTACATGTGTATTTACTCCTTAGATCTCTAATAAGATCTGTATTTTGGGGAGGCATCCTTATCCTCCTTTTTCTAAACATCATCCTTGTATTTTAAAGATGTCCAGGTATGTGGAACCTCCATATCTCGGCAATTCATTTTCTCTATATTCTATTTACTGTTCACACTCTATAGGGTTAATCTCTATCTGGGATAACGCTTTCTGACCTCTGACATAGCACTGATTACGTCACAACCTCTTTTTCGTATAGTTCACTCTCCAATCAAAACTCTGCTTTATCGTATTTAAATCACTATTTTTCCCGCTATTCACTGTCTTGATAAAAGTCCTTCGAGGACTGAAACGTCGACTTGATCGTCTTTGAATGTTTGCACGTTTGCAAAATAAACTGAATTGATTTTTTCTAAGAAGTCCTCTCGAGTGCACTCCTTTCTATTTGTTTATAATAATATATATATATATATATATACAATATATATAGTTATTATATATATTATATATATACGTGTGTAATTTAATTATACGTGTATTTTTATATTAATATATGTACATATTAATATAAAAATACACTTAGCATGACATTATATATATGATATATAGACATATATTATATAGGTATAATATATGTCTATATATATATATACACATATATAATAATATTTTTTTTTTATTAACATTAACTTTATTTTATTTTTAGGATTTTACACTGGCAGGGAGACTGCCTGTCAGCACAGACAGTCCCCTTGCAGGCAGACACATGGACACCTATTGTGACCATGTGGTCGCCCTGTTGAGCGATCACATGGCCACAGGGGTCCTAATCCGCCATGGGGAGACTGTCTGGGCTGCAGGCAGTCTCCCCACAACGGGAGCACCGCCAATCGCCGCCGGGGGAACGACGGCGATCGGGTAAGTACATTTTAAATTTAGGACGGTTCAGGACCGTCGTCGGTCGGCAAGGGAAAAATGCCGATGACGGTCCTGAACCGTCTAGCGTCCTCAAGGGGTTAATTGATGCTTCCCCAGTTTATCCCATGAAACTAAATGTAGCATTTTAAGTATTTTGTATTTAAATAGACAAAATTAATCAGGAAAAATGCAAATACATGGCGACTGATAGGATCCTGTAACATCTTCATTTCTACAAAGAATTTGTTTTCAGGGTTAAGACCCTGTGTAGCCAAAATGGCCTGCATATATGCAATGAGTAAATACAAGTTGAAAACATAATTCTAAGGGGAAAGACCACTGTATAAAGGAACCCTTTTGATTCTAAAACATGTGACACTGAATTAAGTATAATACGATGATTAAAAGCATACAATGAAACATGAGTGGAAAATTAGATATAACATGTTGATATAATGGTATTAAAAATATAGGAAAAACTAATTCTCCAACACAGGCACCCTAATGGGTGTTGTGCCGAGAAAAAGAAGTACAACCCTGTGGAAATGTACTTATAAATCAAAAATATATACAGATTATTTATTGATAAAGCTAACAACCATTGCCTACTTACTAATAGGCAATCTAGGTACCGTATATACTCGAGTATAAGCCGACCCGAATATAAACCGAGGCCCCTAATTTTACCCCAAAAAACTGGGAAAACTTATTGACTCGAGTATAAGACTAGGGTGGGAAATGCAGCAGCTACTGGTAAATCTCTAAATAAAATTAGATCCTAAAAAAATTATATTAGTTGAATATTTATTTACAGTGTGTGTGTATGAGTGAATGCAGTGTGTGTGTGTGTATGAGTGCAGTGTGTGTGTATGAGTGCAATGTGTGTATGAGTGCAGTGTGTGTGTATGAGTGCAGTGTGTGTATGAGTGCAGTGTGTGTGTATGAGTGCAGTGTGTGTATGAGTGCAGTGTGTGTGTATGAGTGCAGTGTGTGTATGAGTGCAGTGTGTATGAATGCAGTGTGTGTGTATGAGTGCAGTGTGTGTGTATGAATGCAGTGTGTATGAATGCAGTGTGTGTGTATGAATGCAGTGTGTGTGCATGAATGCAGTGTGTGTGTATGAGTGCCGTGTGTGTGTATGAGTGCAGTGTGTGTGTATGAGTGCAGTGTGTATGAATGCAGTGTGTGTGTATGAATGCAGTGTGTGTGCATGAATGCAGTGTGTGTGTATGAGTGCAGTGTGTGTGTATGAGTGCAGTGTGTATGAGTGCAGTGTGTATGAGTGCAGTGTGTGTGTATGAGTGCAGTGTGTGTGTATGAGTGCAGTGTGTATGAGTGCAGTGTTTGCAGAGGCTTGGTGGGGGTGGGCATTTTTATTATTTTTTTTATTATTTTAATACTAATTGTTTTTTGTTATATTAACTTTTTTTAATTATTATTATTTTTTTATTTTTTTCATAATTTTTCATTATTATTATTATTAATACTTTTATTATTTTTTTTTATTATTATTATTAATATTTGTATTATTATTTTCGTCCCCCCTCTATGCTTGCTAGATGGCCAGGGAGGGGGGCTCTTACTCCCTGGTGGTCCAGCATTGGCAGTTCAGTGGGGGGAGAGGGGGCTGGCAGAGCTGTAACTTACCTTTCCTGCAGCTCCTGTCAGCTTCCTCCTCCTCCGCGCCGTCCGGTCATCTCTTCTGTCAGCTCACACTGTAAGTCTCGCGAGAGCCTTTTTAGCGCTTTTTATTATATTTGATTTTTTTTCACATTGCTGTTAGAGTGTTGTTTTTCTAATGCTTGTAACTAATCAGTTGATTGTTATCTATATATATAGACAGGGATACCAGCGTAATAACTTATTTAATACCTGTTTTCTGTGTTTGGGCTGTTGCATACTATAGCCATTGATGCCACTCAAGAGTAGTGGGATTTTTAGATCAGATGAGGAGACAAACAATAGGATAACGGGTTAATGAGTCTATGTGTAAGATTAGCAGGCCCCTCCTCTTCTTTTAATTTCCTGTGTGACAGCTGACCCTCTGCCAAATTGGAGAGAAAAATGCAGATGTCATCAAAATACATTAACACGGCTAAAAAAATAAATAAAAATGAACTTGTGATTTTGTTTAAAACTAAAGACATTTGTTAAAGATCCTGTTGATGTTTTATTCGTGATATGAAATCCAGAGTAAATTAATTAATTCAGAATAATGAGAAAAGGTTATATACAAAGTTGCAAAGAAATTCTCATAAGGTAAGCTACACTAGGATGCTTTTTTTGATTACTTGGTGATGGCATGCTCTGACTTGTCTGTTTTAAAAACAGAGTCTAAGCTACAGAGTTCAACAACAGAGTATCAGACTTCCTATTTTCTATTTTTTAAGTTTTTTAAGTTGCAGAGTTTGTGGTCAGTTGGTATAATCCATTGATATTTGATGTCTAGTAATCATTTTTATTGTAGTAGAAAAAAGGGAGGGTTGAACTCAGTCACAAGTTATAAACACATGGTGCTACGGGGCATGGGCCACAAACCCCAAGGAATCCGTATAAGTGAAAAAAATCTCAGGCACTCACTGTGATTGCTTCCAGGCAGATTAATTACAACGTTTCCACCTGTAACCAGGTCTTTATCAGGTCTTTACCAGATCTTTATTAACAATGCAGAAGAGCTGAAGGCCGCTATTGAAGCATCCTGGTCTTCCATAACACCTCAGCAGTGCCACAGGCTGATAGCTTCTATGCCACGCCGCATTGAGGCAGTAATTGCTGCAAAAGGAGCCCAAACCAAGTACTGAGTCCATATGCATGCTTATACTTTTCAGAGGTCCGATATTGTTCTATGTACACTCCTTATTTTATTGATTGCATGTAATATTCTAATTAACTGAGATTGTGGATTTGGGCTTTTCATGAGCTGTAAGCCATAATCATCGCACTTATGACAAATTACGGCTTGAACTATCTTGCTTTGCATGTAATGCATCTATCTCATATATTAGTTTCCCCTTTTACGTCGCATTACTGAAATAAATTAACTTTTGCACGATATTCTAATTTTTCAAGTATCACCTGTATTTCCATTATATAATGCATTATATTACCACCTGCTTAATCTGGGCTACTCAAACATTTTTGAAGAGTGAAAGCTTCACTCATCTGTAAGAAAGCACTCTAAGGGGAAGAGATGTGAAATTTTGTAATAGACAAATTGCATGCAGTACAAACCAAGCTGAAATAAGTCCATGATACACAACCTAGAGGTCTAAATTGGGTTTTTACTGGACTTTTAGTCTAGGTAATTGGTTAATTAACAAAAAAAAAACATATCATTGTAGAAATTATTTTTTGTGATACTGAGGCTTCTGCTTGCGTGTTGTAGTGACCGTCCTGGAATGTTTGTGCTGCCTGATCTTCAGGAGCTGCTTGTTACCAATCTCTTCAGGCTAACTCTATAACTGACGTTGAAATTGCGCTTGTTTGGCCACACCCCATGCCAGCCAAGGATGCTGAGATATTTATGAGGACATAAACTGAAAACACAAGTATTTTGAGAATCCTGAAAGTTTTGTATAATGCCGCAAGCTCTCGGAATAGCCTTCTTGGAATCTGAAAGTAATTTACGGAGCTTTGTGGTGAAAGTCCAGCAACAAAAAGGAATGCCGATAACATGTGGAACCTGATATTGAATTGTTGTCAGCCATCTTGCTACGGTCATCAATTTTATGGAGTCTAACCAATGGAGTACAGACTGTGTTTTCGACTGCTGTTTAGCCCCTTAAGGACCAAACTTCTGGAATAAAAGGGAATCATTACATGTCACACATGTCATGTATCCTTAAGGGGTTAAAAGACACTTTTTATTTTTTCTGGAATGTGTTTTTATAACATTTATTAAAAAAATTTTGTTACCTTTTTGTAGAGTTAGCTGGAGAGAGAGGAAGTGTTAGCAGATCCAAGGACAGGTGTAGGATTGAGTCTAGTATGTGTGATTTTGATATAAGCGGGGTACCTTGAGTCTAGATTCCATTAATTTTCAAAGCTTGTTGGAATAATAAGGCTTACCTTTTCTACTTTCCCTTATTTTAAGTTGCATTACGTCCTATGGTTAGTTGAGAGGTGACTAATGGGAAGGAGCCACAGAAGGCACCTGTAATGACTGGAATAAGCCATTTGTGTTGGCCTTATATGACACCCAACACCTAACCCTCTACCATATAAAATCCATAATGAGTTATTCTTACAGAATAAAAGAATGGAACCGAAAGGGTTACATTTTTTATACATGACTACTGTAAATGGGCAGCTTATTCTTGAAATAGTCTAGTTAAACATCAACTTAAAAATTAACCTGTTGTAGACCATCAATGAGAACCTTTTTGACCTCACTACCAGAAATACATGTTGTTGGTTTCTGAATAAGCAATATCGTGTTTAGCTGATGTGATCTTATCATGCTACTTTTGCTGTAGCTTCTGTCTATAAATATGTTTGCCTGACCCTTAATACACTGGTAGTAGCCCAATTTGAAACACATTGTCTGTGTATCACTGAAAGGCTCTCCCCGAGCGTTCGGTCCAAAAGTGAGGTGCATGGAACGCTTTGCCCAGCAGTGAAATATGACCCCAACAGGGAACACATGCCTTTTCTTTTTTAAATTCTTTATTTTTGCACACGATAGTTAAGGCAAACATAATACAACTTGAAGGCTTGCGCAGAAGCCACAATATAAAATAGCAGACTTATAAACACAAGAATTGGCATCAGCCCATATGACAAACTGCGTTATAAAATCTGAACAACTTGCCCCCATCGAGGATTTTATATTTTTTATAGCTATGTTATCGAAATTATGCATGCTTGCATAATATAGGCATGGTAATAGTAATATGACTGATTGGCTTGCGCCGAAGCCGAGATGCATAAGATCAGAGTTGAGTACCCAATGGACGCTATCAGTCCAAAAGTCAAGCCTCAGCATGTAGGCCATTCCACCTGTCTCCCCTCTATGATTTGTGAAAAATAATGAGGCTGCGTATCTTTAAGAGAAGCCCCAACTCCATCCATGTGAGGCTGTACTTCAGGCATCCTCAACTCTCTATCGGTATACTCACGCCTGAGTGAGAAAATTAAATATGGACAACATAGCCGAAAAACAAAAAGAAAGATGCAGCACCCTTGTGAGTCAAGGGTTTAGTAATAACGGAAAAGGAAATCCAGAAAGGAGAGAAAAGTAGATGAAGAAGGAAATGTAAAGTAGAAGGAGGGGGGAATGATGAGGATAGAGGTTGGGGGGGGAGGGGGAGAGGCGTACGAGGTTAAAGCAACTCAGTCCTGCAATGACCCCGTAGGGTCAGATCCCGAATGAAAACCGAAGACCTCTCACCTCAATCGTTACTGGAGCCCATTATGCTATTGTCCCAGGGTGCCCATGTCCTCTGGAAGGCTATGGTTGTACCTCTCATTCTAGCAGTCAGATCGTCCATAATCCTGCTTTCCTTGATCCTAGAGATCACCCCCCCAAACTCCGGGCCATCAGGTGATAGCCACGCCATCGCTACCGCTCTGCGTGCGCTTAAAGTTATCGCCCGTACTAGTTTCTGCCCTCCTCTCGTCCATCCCTCTATAGTCCTATTTAACAAGTAGATCCATGGGTCCAAGGCCAGTGGTCTGCCAAAGATCTGTCGCATCAGGTCCTCAAGAGACTTCCAGAAACCGTGGATTCTTGGGCACTCCCACCACATGTGGAGATACGTCCCTCTGAATCCGCATCCCCTCCAGCACTCGTCTGTATCTATCTTGCGCATTTTGTGGAGAGTGATCGGAGTGGTATACCACCTAAGCATGGTTTTCCATGCCTGCTCCTGTTGCGTGACACATATAGGAGCGCTCTTAGTGGCTTCCCAGATCTCCTGCCATTCAACTCCCTCCAGTCTCTCCCCTAGGTCCGACTCCCATCTGTCAGTATACTTCAAACTCCCCCATTCTTTAGTTTCCGTGCTGAGGTGAGCATACAGGAGTGTGATCATTCCCTTGGGAAAATTTCCCTCTCTACACAGTCTCTCATAAAAAGTGGACTGTCTCTGGGCTGCTGCTTTTATATGGGGTTTCCTAGCGAAGTCCCTGACCTGTAGATATCTAAAGAAATCTGCTGGAGTAAGGTGGGTATCTTGCTGGAGGTCTGCAAAGGGTATGATATCCCCTCCTCTATATAGTTGGTAAAGGCGTTGTAGTCCAGTCTTTTCAATATTCCGAAAGTTCCTGGGGGCCATACCCGGTGGAAACTCCCTATTTCTGAGTATTGGTGTCATAGGGGAGGGGTGTGAGGTGAGTCTGAATTTAACGCTATTCACATCCCATAATCGGAAAGAGTTCAGGATGGCCGGGCATGTCGCTCGAATCATGGGCCTGTGTTCTTTAGAGACCCACAACGTAAATTGGGGTATATCTAGTCCTACCATCAAGGATTCAAGGTCTACCCACCTCCGTTCCCCGACAGGGGAGTGCCACAGGGCCACCTGAGACAGCTGTGCCGCTAAATAATAGTAATACAGGTTCGGAAGGCCCAATCCCCCTCTGTCCTTTCGCCTATACAGGATTTGTCTGGATATTCTGTGTCTCTTATTGTGCCACACAAAGTCACATATCGCCCTCTGCAAGGGTATCAGTTGAGATTTTGAGACGCGGACGGGGAGGGCCTGGAAGAGAAACAATATGCGCGGGAGAATATTCATCTTGACTGAATGAATGCGCCCTAGCCAAGAGATTGGTTTGTCCGACCATTTTTCTAAATAACTCATCAGACAAATGCCTTTTCTATAGCTCTAGCAGCAAAAAAAATATAGCCTTTCCACATACTTGTTTCTAAGAGCAGCAAGACCTTCACACTCAACTTCTGATTGCTTTGTCAAAGTAGTCCTTCCAATTCACAGAGGTAATACAGTACTAACTGGGAGTCACCACCTGCTGTTACTATATGCCTGTTGCCAATAGCTCGCCTTATTCTCTATGTGGTCTCTGCGGCTATGTGGAGACTTGGAAATTGATGGTTCACTAAGTGTATGTGAGTGGGAGGAAAATATTATGACAGGCACCCAACGTATGAGTGGTACTTGCCTCAGTAGTGAGTCATATGATCACTACTTACTACAGCAATAATGAGACAGGATAAGGCTTCCACTGCAGTGACCAATAATGGCTTTTTTGGTGACGATTATGGCACTTCCAGTATTTTTTAGCAACTCTAGACCAAAACATGTGTTAGACATCATCTCTATATTTCAGTGTACTAAGTTGTTTTTCTTTGCTATCTTTTATAATAAAGTAAAATGTTTTAAAATAATTTTTAGAAAGATGAAAAGTCCGAGTTAAAGGAACATTATAGTGTTAGGGATACAGAGCTGTATTGCTAAAACTATAGTGTACATTAAAAGACTAAAAGGCCGATTGGATCACGGCCTGAGGACATCCGATATATAATACGTACTTTAGTGGGAGGAGAATATGCTCGTTTGAGAAAGCCCCAAGAGGCGGGGCGAAACGCGTCACGTGACCACGGGATCGACGCACACGGAAGTAATCAGGAAAACATCCACCGGCGAGAGGCACTTCTGAACAGGAGAAAGACTTTAGTCATTGCTGTCATTGCTTCAGATCTCCATATGGTGTGGTGAGCTTGCGGTGGACTTATCCGTTTTTTATGTTTTGCTGCTTGGAGCTTGTTTTAAATCAATAAATTTCTTGCGTCTGACACAGTGGTCACTAAGAGCTTTTCTGTGGATCCCACGTA
Source organism: Pelobates fuscus (assembly GCF_036172605.1). Taxonomy (NCBI): domain Eukaryota; kingdom Metazoa; phylum Chordata; class Amphibia; order Anura; family Pelobatidae; genus Pelobates; species Pelobates fuscus. The sequence continues at coordinate 163,240,842 of NC_086321.1, read as the reverse complement.
CCCAAGGGGCTGATCCTCCCTGGGCAAGATAGCCGTGAGTGGGGCTTATACCACTCTACACTTGTGAGTTTTTTATCTACAGGGATATTTATATATGTATTTATATCTCTATATTTTTAACTTTATTGCACTAGAAGTGCCTCCTGTTGTCCCCCCTCCCTACTTTTTTGTCTCCCTTATTACAGAACCCAGCTGCCATCCCTGACAGGCTATAAGTATATATGTGTCAGTGTTTGGGTGTACACACTTGTTTCTGGGTTTCTTTTAATACCACTATTTGCATTTTGAGAGTCACTTTAATAATCTGGAGGTGTCTCTATATGTTTTATGCGCACTAGCACTTTTCTCTTTTTCTGTATCATTGTGTACCATTTTTACCAGGGTATATTGCTGGTGCTGCTGCTTTTATTTATTGTCTATTTTTAAAGATTTTGCGCCAATTTATCTTACTTGTATACTATAGTGCACCTCCACCCCCCCACCCCTTCCGTTGGCTATCAACAGGTTAAAAAAGCCTAAACCCTTCCCTTATTCCAGCTTGTGGTCCCTCTGCACTGGCTTCATCTTTGCCCCCTCCAAAGCTAGCAAGGATGGACCATGTGCTGGAATAAGGTAAGTGTTTAAAGTAATGATGATGCCACTAAAAACATACAGTGCACTATACAAAAAAACTTCCTAAAAAGTGTACCCTCAAAAACACTTCAAACACAGTAAAGAAAAATGGGGGTGAAATGTAGAAACTGCAAAAAAAGAAACACCAAAATAAAATGAATAATATAAATACAACCTTATGATGGGGATATAATTAACATGAGTATTGAATAAATTATACTATGAATCAAGTTTGGTCTCCCTTTAAAATGGTTGTCTATATATATGCCGCCATAGTGTTGTAGAATGTATATTGTATATCTTTTTAGGACATATAAAGGTAGAGAGGAGAACAAAACCAAATAGTGCAGCTGGTATAAACGTATAACATGTATTATATAATAGTGCACTTACAAGAAGTAAAATCTGATAATGCCTGTCTCCACATCCAGTGGTATCCAGTGATATCCAAAAGGGCTAAGATCCAAAATCCACAGATGGAGGGCAAAAAACAGATAAAAGCAAAACACATATAAAATAAAACTAAAAACATAGTTAATCCAATGCATTTTGTTACCAAGGACTTCTTCAGCGATGTATGTGTGATGTCTGGCGTCCTCTCCTTAAATAGCAGGCTTACAAGTAGGTGATTCTCTGCACCTGTTTCTAGTGCGTTTCACAGTGGAATGCACTAGTATTTCTGGGTTTTAATCATCATGTCCATTCAATAAGTTCCGGCAAGTTCGTAGCATCATATCCGTTTTGCGGATTTGGCAGAGTAAAAAAATATATTAAAAAAACATAAAACATGTATATTGTAGTGGTACTCTGGCTGGGTACCTCCGCCAAGGATTGCTTCCTAGCTGGAACCAGGGAAAACCTCAGGTCTTCTGCCCCCAGTTGCTGGAATCCTCCTGTAGTCTCTCCATCCTGGAACAGGGTAGGTGACTAGCTCATTTTCCTTCTAGGGACTGGGTGACACACAATTCTAGGAGCTACAGTAGTTACAAGGACTTTTCCCACTGAATCCTCCACAAGCTGAAACAACATGCTTATCAGTGAATAGCTCTTTTCCCTCCCAGTAACTGGACAACACATATTTCTGGGAGTACAACTGATTTTAATGAGCCAAACTATGTCTATTATGCACAGACCCCAATACAAGCCCCTCCCAGGAATCTCTGGGAGATAATCGAGTTAACGACTGGTAAGCTAGTTTTCTCCCAGGGACAGAGAGCCAAACATAAAAACATAAAAGTACCCCAAAACATCATGAAATAACCCAACAAGTCCTACATCCCAAAACAGCCCAGATCTGAGTGCCCAAGTTGTCTAAATAGTGCTCAGACCCTTGCAGTGTAGGGGAAACACTACCGGGATAAAGTTCTGACCGGCCACACACGTGGTCCTATTCCAAAATAGTTGCAAAGTGTTTGGTGCTTTTGCTGGTCAACTTTTAGGAGCTGATGTTGCCAAAATACTGGGTGCTCCCCCTGGCTCTCAGGGAGTGTTTGTTCCCATTAGTCTCAGGCACCTTCCCTCCAAAAAGTTCTCTCTTGGCCGGTTGCAAAATGGTGCAAAACAACCGGAGCAAGTTGCCCGGAAAACTGCAGTCACCTTGCCGTGTGGAATTATTTGTTTTTATCTCCATGTTGGAGTATTTTTTTATTTTCTGTAATAAAAAGTTTTTTGATAAATCCATTATCCTCTTGGACAATCTGTTCCATGCTGATTTAAAGGGGGTCCCTTGCCACTCCAGATATTGGCAAGTAAGTGCACAAACTTGGAGCCAGTTATTTATAGGCTCCAGAATCCGGTGAGCAACTTTCATTTTATCTTTCAAGTTGTAACCTAAAGAGTCTATTACCATCTGCACTACTTTTTGCCACCTGCTTATGTCTTCCATGTACACCTATTCCACTTGAACCAGTGAAGGGGGCAAATGAGAAGGTTACTGTTGCTACCTTAAAGGCCCAGCAAGCGCATACGTTCAGAGCCATAACGTCTAAAAGGCTCTTGATTTGTGAGCATTAATTTCTCTAATTTTTAGAGTTAGTTTTTTTTAACAATATTGCACTTTACGTATTTCTCTGTTTATATTTTTTTTCCGGTTATATATGAGCAACGCCTGTGTGTGTGTATGAGTGCAGTGTGTGTATGAGTGCAGTGTGTGTGTGTGCACTGTGTGTAAATTAAGGGGATTATCATCTAAACTTATTTTTCACACAAAGTGGTGTCTATGTATATATGTTTTTCTGGGTTAATAGGAGGACCCTAAGAGTGCTACAGCTGTTGATAATTAAATTTATATCACACCCCAAGTATTAAGTGCCTCAATTCACACGTATAAGAAAAACTGTGTTTTTTCTTTTCTTTGTTTTAGAAATATAGAACTTTAACTCTCAGGTCAAATAACTTTTTGCATTCCTGGTACTGCTGTGGACCCTATTATGGATTATAATTCATATAAATTGAGATAGCCCTGGGTTAAGCCAGAGGCTGAAGACATTTAATTTAGCCAAATACATTATTGCTGAACCTTTGCACAATTAGTATCAGTAGAAAAAGTCCAAAATGTCCTTATACATTTAGAGAAATGTTTTCATTAACAGGTTGTGTTTCTTTGCAAGATGTGAAGGTATCAAATTATACATTTACAAAACAACATGCACATCGATTAAAATGTTTTGACTCAATTATTCTTTGAGGCAGGGCTGTGCTTTTTTTATGTACATTTATATTTTGTTGCTTTAAGCTAAAGCATTGTATTTTAGTATTACTAACTGATTTAAAGGATACAGGTTATCCTTTGAATTCCATCTGTATGTAGCTTTAGGGTTAGCCTCAAGCCAAAACCAGGTATGGACAACTAAAATTAGATACAGAATATCTTTCAGAAATGTGAAAATAACTAGTGCCAAATTGTACAGCAGATATTTCATTAGACTGAACAAAAAGTTTGGATCAATAACACTTTAAAACCAGTAGAGAAAATAGCAATTTCATACATTTTTACAATAGATACCCAATCAATTAGTACCAGTTCTGGAACAACACTTGCCAAGCGAACCTAAAAAGTGACAGTGATAAGTGATTTGAGAAGAGGAAAGGAATATAAAAATCTAGGGTCCCTGGGAACTCTCACCTGACGGTGTAAATGTGAATGAGAGTGAAAAGAAAAGAATGGAATGGAAAGGAGAGGGAGATGATGAAGGAGAGGGAGAGGAAAAAGAAAGAGGGAAAGGAAAGCATTTGTGAGAATGGTAACTCTCACCATAGGTTAGGAGGCAAAAGTAACCTAAAGGTTACTGCCAGCAAACACCACAAGAATGTATATATGCAAATATATTCAAACAAAAAGCTAGTTAGTGTGTGAGAGTTCATGTTTTAAGACTATAGGCTTAACACTGTACATCTACACCTCCTCTTATGTAGAATGAGGAAAACATTGAATTATTTAGTTATTATCAAATCAATTGGTTTTCTGATTTTTGGCTCCCTTGGCTTGGTTATGTTATGATACCAGTGAATAATTCTCCTTACTTATGACATTTTTCCAAGTTTCATGCCCGTTATCACACCATTATTTGTGTGTTATTGGGCATGTACACTTTGCATGCCTAAATAAAAATTCTACCTTTGACAGAACCTTGCCCTGTCATGGTTACCATGATCCAAGAGTGCTTTGTGTTCTAATTGTTTTCTAATATTTTACCTTGGATTGTCCTTAATTGTTTTCAAATTTACTATTCTTGACCTTGGCTTAATTTCCCAATTTTGTGCTATTCTACATTGCTTGACCTTGGCCTGCTTAGCGACTCTCCCTTTGCTTCCTTTAACTTAGTTTCACGTTTCTTGCTCAAACATTACGCTTATGCACCCACCTGATTCAAAAAAACTACTACAGACAAAAATATACTTACCAACCCAGTGCTCAATATCGCCAGTATGTCCATGGCCTCAGTGCGCATGCGTGTTCATTGGTGTGCCCCCAATTCATTTTTTTCCTTAATATGTAAGTTTGCAGTCCACATCTGATTCTTTTTAAGTTGAGCACCCCTCCCCTCCCCTCCCCCCCCAGCTTTGAAGGTGTCCACAGGAAAGTATAAATTTAAGGAGATTTAGGATAGTAATTTTCACTTGGTATAAAGCAGATAATGCATTGTGAGTATATACATCAAAGCACTCTCACTTTAACTGTTTAGTTTTGACACTGCAATTTTTATTGCATTTTTATCATATTAATTTTGCATTATACATATAATCACAATTCTCTTATGACAAATTATTTAAGTACACTTTAGCTCATTTAGCACTGGCATTTTAAAATGTATCTCCAATGTGGTAATTAGTGTAGAAACCATTGATATTGGGATACTGTGAAGTAGTGGTGGGCTCTACACAATATGGCCATATGGTAAAATTGAACTCCCATATTTGTTTGCTGAGATAGGTTATTTTAAGTAGCTATCCAAATTGTATGTGTGCGTTGTTACATAATCTGTATTATGTGTAGCGGAGTGCAATATTAAAATCCACGATCTCCGCTGGTATAACAGGTACGTCCACAGTCAGCGCTGAAAAGTACGGCAATGTCCCCAATCCTCCCAATAACCGGACGAAACACAGTTTGGGAGTCAACTACTGGCTTTATTCACAGCTGGCATATTTATACAGTTCCCCATGCAAGGGGTTTCCATACAGTGAATCCAGGGGATTTCTCCCATCATGCAATGTAATTTTCCCAACAGGCTGTGCTGCACGAGAAGGATACTCGCACTAAAATGGACGATTAAGTGGATTATCCCCTCGTGCAGCAGAACTGACAATCTGTATTAAAATACGGTTTTTACGTTTTATCCGGCAGATTTGAGTGACCGAACGTTCGGTAGATAGCTGAGATCCGAGCGCATCTTTTGGGAGAATACCGCTCGGCTCCCAGCTGAACTGACCGAACGCCGCATGAAATACACTTAGCCATCGAGTTCGGTTTAAAACTACCGAACACCGATGGGGAACACAATGTGATGAAAGCGGAACTCCCGAACGCTCTGGAAGTCCGGCGGTGTTCGTATCATTGAGTAGCCGTTTTTAGTACCAGGCGCTCGACAACCGAACACCGCTGGAGAGACAAAGGATCCAAGATGGCCGACCGCCGCATGGTCGGTAGTCGAACGACGGGCACCTAGGAGAGCCTTTAATTACCAATTGCAACATTGTTGCAATCGGTTAATGAGCGCCACACGCCTCTAAGCGTGTGGTCTACCTGGGGAGCCCGTATTCGGTTGGCGAACGGCCCGGATAGACGCAATTCGTCAAACGAAGGGTTTGCATGCTGGTAGCTTAGGGCTGCCAGCATGCGAACGGTCCTAGAGAACACACATACAATATATAATATACAGTCCCCCTTTTCAGCCTACGGACAACCTCGATATATCACAGTCCAGAAGTGGCTAGGTTTGCCACAATGCTCCCCCAGAACCAAGCCGGCATACACAGTCTGATCCCAACGGATCGGCTTGGGGATGTCCGGGGGAGTACTCACAGATAATTTTTCAAGTTCAGTTTGTCTAGATAACCCGTCGGCGTTACCGTTTTGCTTCCCTGGGCGATAATGGATTGTAAAGTCAAAGGGCTGTAGCGCCAAACTCCTGCGCAACAGCCTGGCATTGTCCCCAGCCACACGGTTCAGCCACACCAATGGGTTGTGATCTGTGAGTAGAGAAAAGGGTTGTCCGTACAAATAAAGTTGCAACTTTTTGAGGGCCCACACCACGGCCAGGCATTCTTTTTCAATGGCGGCGTAGCTTACTTCCCGGGGTAACAACTTTCGGCTCAGGTAAGCTACGGGATGTTCTCCGCCATCTGCTCCCACTTGGCTCAGCACTGCTCCCAATCCAAACATTGAAGCGTCTGTGTGAACAAGAAATCTTTTAGTTGGATCAGTAGTGGCAAGTACGGGAGCATTAGTCAAAGCAGTTTTGAGTTGTTGGAATGCCTGCTCACACTCTGGGGCCCAGACAACCTGTCGGGGAAGGTTCTTGCGGGTCAAGTCAGTCAGGGGTTTGGCCAGGGCACTGTAATTGGCCACGGCTTAAATTTTAGCCGGCTCGGGTTTCTGCTGCCCACACCCCACCCGGTGACCCAAATACTGCACCTCTGCCATCCCGATATGGCACTTGCTGGGTTTCAGGGTTAGCCCTGCCTCCCCAATCCGGTCTAGGATGGCCCCTATATGCTGTAAGTGCTCCTCCCAGGTCTGGCTAAATATGGCAATGTCGTCTAAGTACGCACATGCATAACTTTGAAAACCGTCCAGTAGCTGATCTACCATCCGCTGAAAGGTTGCCGGAGCGTTTTTCATCCCGAATGGCATGACCCGAAATTGGTACAGGCCAAACGGGGTGACAAAGGCCGACTTGGGGATGGCGTCATCGGCTAGGGGAATTTGCCAGTATCCCTTACACAAATCTATGGTAGTGAGATACTGGCCACGGGCCATCTTATCTAGCAGCTCGTCTATCCGGGGCATCGGGTAAGCATCAGACACGGTTTTGTCATTTAGCCTCCGGTAGTCGACGCAGAAACGTGTCGTGCCATCCTTCTTAGGTACCAGCACTACCGGCGATGCCCAGGGGCTATCGGATGGCTCGATAACCCCTAGCTGCAACATTTCGTCCAGCTCAGTCTTCATATGTGTCCTCACGGATTCGGGGACACGATATGGAGCCTGCCGCATAGGTAGCTGTCCCTGGGTTTCAACTCGGTGGGTGGCCAGCAGAGTGTACCCAGGTAAATTGGAGAAGGTAGCTCCTTTAGCTACAATCAGCGCTTGTACCTGGGCACGCTCTTGAGGGCTTAGCCGCTCCCCCAGTTGAACCCCCTTGGAGGGCTCTGTCTGTTCCTCCGGTTCTAAGAGGTCAGGTAGGGGCAGATTCTCTTGATCCTCCGAGGCAGAGGCGCATATCGCCGCCACATCCTCTATCCTCTCATGGTAGGGTTTGAGCATGTTCACGTGGAGCATGCGTCTTTTCCCTACCCCTGAGCAGGGGCCAATCACATAGGTGGTGTCACACTTCTGTTCCACCACCTGGTATGGGCCCTGCCAGATGGTCTGCAGCTTGTCTGTGCGGACTGGTTTTAAAATCAAAACCTTTTGTCCTACTTGAAAGCTGCGGTCTCTGGCCCCCCTATTGTACCAGCGGCGCTGGCGTTGTTGGGCCGCCTGGAGATTGGTGTGCACGGCCTGAGTTAGTGCCTCCAGTCGGTCCCTAAACTCCAGCACGTAAGACACAATAGGGGTCCCATCGGGACTAATCTCCCCCTCCCAGTGTTCCCGGATTAAGTCTAGCGGGCCTCGTACCCTCCTCTCGAAGAGCAATTCAAACGGGGAAAACCCTGTGGACTCTTGGGGCACTTCTCTGTACGCGAACAGTAAATGGGGTAAAAACCTTTCCCAGTCTCTATGGGCCTCTCCAAACGTGCAGAGCATCTGTTTCAGTGTACCATTAAACCGTTCACATAGGCCATTGGATTGGGGGTGGTACGCTGAATTTACTATCGGCTTAATGCCACATAGTTTCCATAATTGCTGGGTGACCTCAGCGGTAAACTGGGTGCCCCTATCGGATATGATCTCTTGGGGAAACCCTACCCTGGAGAATACCTTCATTAGGGCCTCTGCCACTGTTTCGGCATAAATATTGGTGAGGGCTATAGCCTCGGGATACCGGGTGGCATAGTCTACTACCGTTAAGATGTATTTTTTCCCGGAGGGACTGGGTTTTGGTAAGGGCCCCACTATATCTACGGCCACCCGACTAAAGGGTTCTTCGATGATGGGAAGGGGGCAGAGTTTGGCTTTATGGCGGTCGCCCCGCTTGCCTACCCGCTGGCAGATGTCACAGGAAGTGCAGTACTGTCTCACGTCCTTAGAAATCCCTGGCCAGAAGAAAGCGTGGGTCAACCTATATCGAGTACGGGTCATCCCTAGATGTCCAGACAGGGGGATGTGGTGTGCAATCCTAAGTAATTCCTGCCTATACTTCTGGGGTACCACTAACTGTTTAGTCGTTACTGTGACCGACCCTCCTACTTCCCGTTCAGCAATGCGATACAGTAGCCCTTTTTCCCACGTGTATCGCTCCCCCTCTGACCCTGTCTGGTCAGCGTGTACCCGGTCCCTGTATATCTGTAGCGTGGGATCTGACTTCACCTCGGCCTCAAACTTAGTCGGGGTATCCCAGGATAAACGTGTCGGTGGGGGTCTTGGTCTCTTACCTGAGCCTCAGAGTGTGTTGGTGGAGCCATGGTGCGAGCCTGTTGCCGTGTGGTCACTGGATGGGTTTCCTGGTAGGGAGCCTGTGGGACAAAAGCAGAGGTCATCTGGCCCAAATCATTCCCCAGAACAACATCTGCCGGTAAATTCTGCATTAGTCCCACTTCTACTGTCCCCTCTCCCGCACCCCAGTTCAAATGTACTTTCGCAGTGGGTAGTCGGTATACTGCTCCCCCGGCTACCTGGACTGCCACAGATCCGCCAGTATGTGTCCCCTCGGAGACCAAATGGGGGGCTATCAGGTTTAAGGTAGCTCCCGAATCCCGCAGCCCCTGAACCTCTTTCCCCTCTAGGGTTACTAGCTGCCGGTGATGTTGCCGGTTATCGGTGCCTCGGACTGACATTACTTCATGTAATATACCCAGAGGTTCCTCTGCATGAACACTCCACAACTCCTGAGTGGTCGGTTCCCTTTGATAATGATGGGCAGCAGCCCTGGGTACCGGGTTTGGGCGCCTCTGATTCCAGGCGGGCTTGCCACGGTTTTGGGTACATTCCCGGGCCATATGCCCCCATTGTTTGCAGGAGTGGCATTGGATGTTGGCCCGCCCGTTATATCTGGACGGTGGAGGTAAATTCCCTTGGGAAGGACGAAACGGGGAGGCTGTGGGCGCTGGAGGTGGTAGAGCGCTAGGTAGTCCTGTGGGTCGAGGGTAGCTTTTGGCTATAGGTCCATGGTGTCTCCGTGCATCAAAGTGTTGGTCGGCCAATCTAGCTGCTTCAGTTAGGGTGAGGGGTTTCCTGTCCCATACCCATTCTTGTGTCTCAGGGGATAGTCCATCAAAAAACTGCTCCAGCAACATCAGCTGGCGCAACTCTTCCATGGTGGTGGCTTGGCTGGCCTGTATCCACCCTTGGGAGGCCTGATCTAGTTTGTGCGCCCATTCAGCATGCGAATCTCGTGCTGGTTTGCGCAAGTGTCTGAACTTGCGTCGGTATGCCTCTGGAGTAATGGCATACCTCTCTAATATGGCTCGCTTCACCTTCTCGTAGTCCTTGCTGTCCTCACTGGGCACAGCACGGTAGGCTTCGGCTGCCCGACCTGCTAGCTTGCTTGCTAGCAGTTGCACCCATACTGTCCGCTCTAACTCATGCAAATCACACAGTCTCTCAAAGTCCTGCAAGTACCCATCAATCTCATCCTTTTCCTCGCAAAATGCTTTGAAGGCCTGATACGGGATTTTGGCTTTTTGCACAAGCTATTAATTAGACATGTGCAATTCGTTTCGGTCCGAATATGAATTCGGACGAATTTCGGGCAATTCGGACATTCGGGTACTTCCGAATCGCTGAAGTGCCGAATTGCCGAGGTCCCGAAGTTCTGAAATTACTACATTTCCAAAGTGTCAAGTGCCGAAGTTCGGAAGTGCCGAAGTTCGGAAGTGCCAAGTTCGGAAGTGCCAAAGTTCGGAAGTGCTGCAGTTCCGAAGCACAGTATTGCCTAAGTACTTATATACTTACCCAGTGGAAGAAGAAGAATGTTACACTGTATACAATTTTAAATAAAAAGTATACAAACATAGCCAGGATTCAGCTGTAAGCATTTGCAACACTTACAACAATCAAGTAACATATATTCATATAAAATGTAAGTTACAATCTAATGACAGGAATGAATGAGTAGATAACTCCCTAATTCCCATGGTATTAGGGAGCTATCTACTAAAAGGCTGAAAGACCTAAATTTACTTAGTACTAGTAAATGATGCCCCTACTCGCTATACCGCGAGTAGGGGCATGTCTATTAAACACGTCCTCCTCCCCCTCCTAACCTGAAGGGGGACCTATTTCCCCCCGGCCCCCAGCCCTGAACGGTGGGTGGGGGCCCTAAAGTAAAGTGATGGGGGGACCTATTGTCCTCCCTCTGGCCCCCATCCCTGAGCAGCGAGTGGGGGCCCTAAATCAGAATAAGGGGGGGACCTAATGTCCTCCCCCCTGGCTCCCACCCCTGAGCAGTGGGTGGGGGCCCTAAATTAGAATGAGGGGGGACCTAGTGTCCTCCCCCCTTGCCCCCACCCCTTATCGGTGGGTGGGGGCCCTAAATATTGATTAGGGGGGACCTAATGTCCTCGCCCTGGCCCCCACCCCTCAGAGGTGGGTGGGGGCCCTAAATATTAATTGGGGGGGACCTAATGTCCCCCATCCTGGCCCCCACCCCTGAGTGGTGGGTGGGGGCCCTAAATACTAATTATGTGGGGGACCAAATGTCCTCCCCATGGCCCCCACCCCTGAGCGGCGGGTGGGGGCTCTAAATAAAGAAATTAACCCCCCCTCCCCCAGGTGACTAGGGGTCCCCAAACCCCTAGTCACCCCTCTCCCCCAAAAAATTAACCACTCACCCTAATTAATGAGGGAGGCACCTTTAACTAAGTACCTGTAAAGAAAATAAATCTTACCATTCAATGTTATCTTTCTTCTAAAATCTTATTTTTTCAGCCCCAAAAAAGGCCAAATAAAAATCCATAATAACTGATGCAATAAAAAAAATAAAAATAAATAAAATAATAATAATAACATTAGATTCCCACCCCTTATTCCAATTTAGGGCCCCCATCCGCTGCTCAGGGGTGGGGGTTCAGGGGGGAGTACATTAGGTCCCCCCCTTATTAGTATTTAGGGCCACCACCCGCCGCTCAGGGGTAGGAGCGGGGGGAGGATATTAGGTCCCTTCTTATTCCAATTAAGGGCCCCCACCCGCCGCTCAGGGGTGGGGGTCAGGGGGAGTACATTAGGTCACCCCCTTATTAGTATTTAGGGCCCCCACCTGCCTCTCAGGGGTGGGGGCCAGGCGGGAGGACATTAGGTCCCCCCACTTATTCCAATTTAGGGCCCACACCCACCGCTCAGGGGTGGGGGCCAGTGGGAGGACATAAGGTCCCCCCCCCTTTTTATTACTGTAGGGCCCCCACCCGCCGCTCAGGGGTGGGGGCCAGGGAAGAGGACATTAGGTCCCCCCTTATTAGTATTTAGGGCCCCACCCACCGCTCAGGGGTGGGGGCAGGTGGGGAGGATAATAGGTCTCCCCCATCATTTTACTTTAGGGCCCCCATCTGCCGCTCAGGGGTGGGGGCTGGGGGGGCAATAAGTCCTATTTTTTATTTATTTTTAAAGCCACAGGCTGCTCACTGTTTACTAAACATGCCCCTACTCGTGGTATAGCGAGTAGGGGCAAAATTTACTAATACTAAGTAATTTTTAGGCATTGATGCTATGGACTGGCCCACCCGTTCCCCAGACTTGAATCCAATTGAGCACATCTGGGACATCATGTCACAGTCCATCCACCAACGTCACGTTGCACCACAGACTGTCCAGGAGTTGGCAGATGCTTTAGTCCAGGTCTAGGAGGAGACCATCCGCCACCTCATCAGGAGCATGCACAGGCATTGTAGGGAGGTCATACACACTACTGAGCCTCATTTTGACTTGTTTTAAGGACATTACATCAAAGTTGGATCAGCCTGTAGTGTGTTTTTCCACTTTAATTTTGAGTGTGACTCCAAATCCAGACCTCCATGGGTTGAAAAATTTGATTTCCATTTTTTTATTTTTGTGTGATTTTGTTGTCAGCACATTCAATTACATAAAGAACAAAGTATTTCAGAAGAATATTTAATTTATTCAGATCTAGGATGTGTTATTTTTGTGTTCCCTTTATTTTTTGAGTAGTGTATATATATATATATATATATATATATATATATACATGTATGAAAAATAAAAGTTAGAAGGCACTCACTGGTTTGAGTTCTGAGAACCACGAAAATATTTAGATAATATAGCCTCGGTGCTCCACAGTGGAGCTATAATACAATCACTCTCAGAACTTTGTTATGAAAACGTGAAAAAGTTTTTAATTGTGCAGCGTCAAAGTTTCGGAACCAATCGTAGTTCTTTCTCAAGATCTTGAGAAAGGATTACGAGTGGGTCCGAAACGTTGACGCTGCACAATTAAAAACTTTTTTACGTTTTCATAACAAATTCCTGCAAGTGTCTACTCCTTTCCAATGTTTGAAGAATATATATATATATATATATATATATATATATGTGTATATATATATACACACACAAAAAATGAAATATAGGGAGCACTCACAGGTCTGAAAATAGTCGTGCAAATGGTGTTTTGCCTCCTTCAAGCTGGATGGTTTGCGCTTGTGAACAGCAATCTTTAAGTCTGACCACAGATTTTCTATTGGATTGAGGTCTGGGCTTTGACTATGCCATTCCAACACATTTACATGTTTCCCTTAAACTACTCAAGTGTAGCTTTAGCAGTGTGTTTGGGGTCATTGTCCTGCTGGAAGGTGAACCTCAAATCACTCACAGAGTGATACAGGTTTTGCTCAAGCATATCTCTGTATTTGGCACCATACATCTCTCCTTCAACTCTGACCAGTTTCCCAGTCCCGGCTGCTGAAAAACATCCCCACAGCATGATGCTGCCAACACCATGTTTCACTGTGGGGATGGTGTTCTTTGGGAGATGTGATGTGTCTCATCAGACCCGAGCACCTTCCTCCATACATTTTGGGAGTCTCCCACATGCGTTTTCGCAAACTCAAAACGTGCCATTTTGTTTTCTGCTAAAAGTAATGGCTTTCTTCTGGCCACAATGCCATAAATCCCAACTCTATGGAGCGTACGGCTTGTTGTCGTCCTATGTACAGATACTCCAGTCTCTGCTGTGGAACTCTGCAGCTCCTCCAGGGTTGCCTTAAGTCTCTGTGCTGCCTCTCTGATTAATACCCTGATTAATCTTTAATGAAGATTCTGATAAGTGATAGTTAAATGATGGATTTCTTAATTGTCATTTTCTCAGAGCAATATCCATTTCAGAAGAGCACCAAATATAGAGTCACAAAGAAAAAAAAGAGAAGTAAAACAAATCACTTTTCTGTTGGAAAGAAGTGGTGTAAAGATTGATAAATCTATTGTGTTACAGAAAAAATGTGTATATTTGAAAATAAAGGTTAAGGCCCAGAACTAGCAACAGATACAAAAACCAACAGATTTAATAAAGTGCACTGAAAATTCTTTCATATTAGGCATTGATAAATTTCACCCATTGTCTCAAACTTTTCTCTTTATGATTCATTGATTGTTTTGCACACCTGGAGCACATGATTCTACATATTGTTATCTATCAGAAACATGATAGTCAGAAGCACCATCTTACTGAAATATGATTGTCAATAAATGCCAAAATAGGTATCACAGCATTATTTATTTATTTTCTAAACAAGATAATTAGCACTTATATAGTTCACTTAAGATAGCTTTAAAATAGAATACGTGATACATTATATAAATACTTTTTTTTTTTCCATGTGAATGAACTTAAACCAATCACACTTTTTATGTAGTAGTTAATGTTACAAATCAGACATTCAAAATTTTTCAAAGTAGCTGCTCGGAATTTATGTCAAGGACGAAGCAGTGTATCCTTTGGGTAAATATAGCTGGCACAGCTGTGAAACTAAATTTATTTCTTGTTTGTGGTATTATTTTTAAAGCATGCCAAAGAAAAAGATTTAAAATCAAATTATAGCATGCAATAAAAAAAACTCAAATACCATATCAACACAACAATATTTCAGTTCTAAACACATTTCTTAACACTATTTTAACTACATTAGTACAGCAAAAACTATTATTTAGCAATGTTTATGCTGAAGGGAGGGATACTTAAAGGTTATTTGCATTAAAACTATTTTGTTTCATTAACATAAGTAACTGCAAGAATGGGGGTCAAGGGCTGCGCTTGAACAAAAGAAGTAAAAAGTGTATAAATATATATATAGATAAAATAAGCAATAATAATAAAATCAAGTAAAGTTCATCCGGATGTATAGAAAAATAAATATAAATGAAATTGAAACAGTCTCACTGGTGTGTAATGATACGGTAATAATCCTCAAGTGTTGCTCCGTCCGTATGGTAGGTAGTCCATATATGTGAAAGTATTATTTTACTATAGTTTTATTATTACTTTTTATCCTTCTATTTTTTATTTTTTATTCGGAGTGTATCCCGTCAAAAGAAATCCTTAGGTGGGGATAATTCCACCAGCGCTGTGGCAATAGAGCAGTACCTGTCTGCTCTATTCTTGTAAGTATAACTCTTTTAAATATATTACCTTGTTGTTCACACTGAGAGCACTATTTGCTGTTTTATATATATTCCGTGGACATCTACCATCCAATACCGGAAAGGCGGACCTATCTCCCCAGCATTAAAGAACAACGCATATCTGAGTAGGTCCTAGCCTACACTACAGGAATCCCAAGCCGGATAGGCGGACCAACCATCTAAGTACATCCGATAGTGGGGATCAAACCACTAAGTGTCTTTTCTCCTAGAGCTGGCTAAAGCTCCAACAAATGTGAGTGAAATACATTTCCTTTGAATATATACCACATCTGGACATACAATATTTCACAATTGGCAGCTTTTTCTTTTCTCTTTTATTTTCACATATATGGACTACCTACCATACGGACGGAGCAACACTTGAGGATTATTACCGTATCATTACACACCAGTGAGACTGTTTCAATTTCATTTATATTTATTTTTCTATACATCCGGATGAACTTTACTTGATTTTATTATTATTGCTTATTTTATCTATATATATTTTTAGACACTTTTTACTTCTTTTGTTCAAGCGCAGCCCTTGACCCCCATTCTTGCATTTTCTTGTTTTCAATAAAGGGTTTCCCGAGGGATCTCCCTTTTAGGGTTGCTGCTTAATTGAATTAGCGCAGACTCTTCCTCCTTTTTGTCATTAACATAAGTACCAGATCCATGCAGATCATAGTTTGAGGGTTAAATAAATAGATACTTTTAAATTTCTAGGATCTCAATGTTCATACAAATGTTCTATTCACATAATTTAGAGAAGAAATATTATGTGAGTTAAAAAAAAAGTAATCCTTTATTACTGAAGAACTGGTAATGTGAAAGACGGTGAACATAAAATATTTAATGATAAACATTTTGCAATCTAAAGCTGCTTATTCTCCAAACACAAATGCATTTTAAATATAAAAAAAACATATATGAGTTACACATATTGTATAAGACTTCGGACCATATGTCATATAGTTCACATTGGTTTCAGTTAGGGCATCTTTGACTGTTCTTGCCTGTGAGTTGTTATAATGTTCTTTCACTAACAAAGAAAAAAAAATCCCCCAAAAATGCATGTCAAAAAAGTTATAAATTGATTTGCATGTCAGTGAGTGAAATAAGTATTTGACCTTTTCGACTTAGTACTTGGTGGCAAAAAACATGTTGGCAAATACAGAGGTCAGACATTTCTTGTAGTTGGCCACCAGGTTTGCACACGTCTCAGGAGGGATTTTGTCCCACTCCTCTTTGCAGATCCTCTCCAAGTCATTAAGGCTTCGAGGCTGACATTTGGCAACTCGAACATTCAGCTCCCTCCACAGATTTTCTATGGGATTAAGATTTGGAGTCTAGCTAGGCCACTCCAGGACCTTAATGTGCTTCTTCTTGCCTTGGCTGTGTGTTTTGGGCCATTTTTATGCTGGAATACCCTTCCACGACTTATTTTCAATGCCCTCGCTGAGGGAAGGAGATTCTCACCCAAGATTTGACGGTACATGGCCCTGTTCATCGTCCCTTTGATGCGGTACAGTTGTCCTGTCCATTAGCAGAAAAACGCCCCAAAAGCATAATGTTAAAAACGCCCCAAAAGCAAACACGGCGAGTTGAGTTGATGCCAAAGAGCTCAATTTTAGTCTCATCTGACCACAACACTTTCACCCAGTTCTACGCTGAATCCTTCACATGTTCATTGGCAAACTTCAGACTGGCCTCTACATGTGTTTTCTTGAGCGGGGAGACCTTACGGGCGCTGCAGGATTTCAGTCCTTCACGGCATAGTGTGTTACCAATTGTTTTCTTGGTGACTATGGTCCCAGCCCCAGAGCATCACTGAGCCACCATTTTGCTTAACTGTAGGCATAGTGTTCTTTTCAGTGTATGCTACATTCTTCTTCCTCCAGACATTCCGCTGATCCATAGGGCCAAAAAGTTCCTGTTTTGTTTCATCACTCCATAGAACAGAATCCCACAAAATCTGTGGCTTATTTATATGATTTTTAGCATACTGGAGCCAACATTTATTGTGCTTTTGGGTCTGTATGTTCTGGAGCTCGTGTTCTGGAGATCGTGTCTCTAGGAACAGTCAGTGTCTTCACTAAATTTGGGGATCTTGTTCCTTGTTTGCGAAGGGCAATGATGTCTTCTCTTAACTTTGTAGACCATTCTTTTGACTTTGCCATATTTTTAACAGTCAAATGTGACAATCAGCAAACCCCTATACATACTACATACTACATACTACACGAAAACCTATTTGATGTAACAGGGCATACTGCAGGGATGAGATTAATAAAGTAATAAAGAACCAAGCTTTGGGAATGTCACTTTTTTCAATTATGTGCAATGGCCTAGGTGGGATTTTGTGTTGGTCACAGCAATTGTAGGATGAGTGACGTCAACTATCTCATCACAGAGAGGCCGGTGTGGAATATAGCAATAAGATTTAACCAGTGGGGTTAGTGAGAGCCTCGTAAGTCGTGCTCAGCTGTCCAGGGGGTTAGTCGAACGGTATGCCACTAGAGGGCCTGGTATGCATTGTCTAGCCAGATCTCTTGCCATACCAGGGTCTCTAGTCTTATCACCCACTCATCCAGGGGCTGCTCTCCCAATAGATACATCCGCATCGCCACACGCTTCTGTAGCCGCTACTCATCACTGGGGAGACTCTCACCTCGCCGCCACTGGGCATCTTCCAGGGCATCATACCAGAGTTCCTTTCTGTCTGCATCCCTGTAGTCCGCGGCCGCTTCCTCCTCCTCATCATGGAACGCTGTCCGAAAACTAGCCAATTCCATCCTGCTGTAGCCAGGGGCGCTGTACGGATACTAGCGTTGCCCTCAATTTGTAACTCCAAATGTTACCAGTGTCTCCTTGCACTAGGACGCCATCCCAACGCTTGCCACCAATGTAACGGATCGACGGGCACCCCGACTGGGTACCTCCAATGAAGGATGCTCCTAGCGTCTCCAAGCACTGCAGCATATACCACAACCACCGAACCGGAGAAGCATACGAATGCTCTCAAGCATATGAATGCTGTAAACAGCTGAACAGGAAAAGCATACAATCAGCTTACACTCCTGGCAATTAGCATACAATCCAATTCCCCCAATAACGAGACAACACTTAGTTTTGAGGTCAAGCAGAACTGACTGTACTGGCACATACAGCCTCTTTTATTCACAATCCACAAACATAGTACTGCCCACAGGGTTTTGAAACCACATATCCAAATTCACCCAGATCCATTCAGTGGTTTGGAAGATACAGTTTAATGCAGATTCCGCAGAACATATACAGGCTATATAAAAATAATTACTGTATAATGTGTCCCCTGTTGTATAGTTTAAAACTACGGCACAATGTCTTTGTGCACCAAATACCGGCGAGATGGCACCATGTAGAAAAGTCCAAACAGTGTCTGTGAGTTAAAATGGCCGCCATCCATTGTTCTCACCATGTGCTTCATCCATTGTTCTCACCATGTGCCTCTGATACATGAAATGGTGGCCACCCAGTAACTCCACAGTATGTCCCCAGATGGTTCTTAAAGGGCCAGCAGCAGCATAATAAAATACAATATGCCCAAATACTGTATTTAAAGGGCCAAATCTCCCAGGGGCCATAGTCAGCAGACAGGAGGCGGGCAAACAGGATTCTCCAATGCCTAGTGGTGAGGTTGGTTTTGCCACAAGGGGTTTGTACTTCATACCAGAAAGGTTGTATCTCAGCACATGACCACCAGATGTGTAGTAATGTGCACTCCTCTCTGTCACATCTCCAGTAACAGGCAGGTACTGTTGGTATATATCTATGGATGTCGACAGGGATACGGTACGACCTGGCAATCAATTTATAATTTGCCTCCAATAAAGATTCACTAGCGTGTGAGTGAGAGATGGTGTAGAACATCTCATACCAGTCTTTATCTGTCCGGGTGGGGTCATTATGATTAGGCATATTAGGCCTTGTGAAAGTGTTGGATGTGTTATATGTTGGAGTGATTTATAACAGTTAGTTAAAAATGTTGGTACCTGTTTAGTGCTAGAGCATAACGTTTTTTAAATTTAGATTCTGGACGAAGTACCGTGGGAGGGATTTGGAGTGATTGTACAAAGTGTTTCAACTGTGCATATTGATAGATTTGTAAGAGGGTCGGATGAGCGTTTGAGGAGAGATCCATCAACATTTTAAATGTTGTGCCAAACAACTGTGATAAAGGGATGGACGGGCATTGCTGTCATTGGATCTAGCAGGGAGCAAAATACCTTTAAGGCCAGGTGGGAAATGAGGGTTATGTCATAGTGGTTATCTGGGGGGGGACCCAAGGTGAGAGGTCTGGAAGTTTAGCTATTTTTGCCCTTATTTGTAGAGCTGGGGTGTTTGGAGGGTGTCGGGCAACTTATGTTGAATGATTATGTGATGCCAACCATGGGAGGTTTGGAGCGGAACATTGGTATGGGTTTGTTCTAGCATAATCCAGGGTTTATCATTTGCTCTTGTAGACCAATTCACCAAGCATCCTAAGTGAATTGCCTGGTGATATAGTCTCATGTTAGGTAGGCCTATGCCTCCTTTGTCTCATGGGTGGGTGAGAATAGAAAAGTTAGTGGTCTACCATTACCCCAGACAAATTTTGTAAACACAATTTGGAGTTGTCTGAAAAAAGAGCTCGGGATAGTGATAGGTAGTGTCGACATTAGGTACAGTATTTTGGGAAGGGTGTTCATAGTGAGAATGTTCACTCTGCCCAGCCAGCGTAGTGCGGTTTATTCCATTTCATGAGGTCTTATGAGATCTCTCCAAATAGGTGTGGAAAATTAGCAGAGTATATGTCCTCTAACTTTCATTTTCCTTTCTAGTTTTTATCTTTTATTCCCCCCCCCCCCTTTTTTTTGTTATCCTGCAACTAGGGTGTCTACTGGGGCATAGGTGGGAATGTGAAAGGGGGCTCGTATATGTTAAGTGTCTCTTTGTTTAGTGTATAGGGCCTCTCCTTTAACCCCTTAAGGACACATGACATGTGTGACATGTCATGATTCCCTTTTATTACAGAAGTTTGGTCCTTAAGGGGTTAAAGAGAGAGAGGGGGAATCAAGTCATCCTGTCTGTGAGGTTATGGCAGAAGACTATAAGGGTGACAGTATGTGGAGAAATAACATTTGTAGTAAAATAAAATCGTCTTGTATTGCTATGAAACATAAAACATAAAACTGAGAGGCAAAACAGAGGAAAACAGAGGAACCTGCTTTTGTGACAAAGTAGGTGAGAAGGCATGACAGGTATGTCCTGGGCCAAAGTCTCAGGTGTCTCTCGTGTCCGATCTTGGTGTCCGATAAGAATGAGGTTCGGTCTGTGAGGATCGTGCCCCTCTTTTCCCCGCAGGTCTTCTCCATTTCTGCTAATGCGACAAAGCCCGGCTGGGAAAACAATAAGACAGGAAAAAGTAGGAGGGGGAAAGGCACATACAACCTGAACAATCAATACATTCAATGCAATACATATAACTAAATCATTTAAGGAAACATACAGGCACTTATAATAACACAATATAAAACAGCAAACCATGAGCCTCTGAACCTTGCGAATTTGTAGGCTCCACGACACTATGTAATATTAAATTATGCTCATTCAGCCCAGCCACTCTAAGGACCAGTAAACATGCTTACTTTTCTCTGTCCCTCTCTGGTGGGTTTATATTCTGTGTTTAGGGTCAGAGAATCATGACAACCTCTCATAGCTTGCAAACATGGCTTTACTTTTATTTTTACTGCTACTTATGGTTTCATATTTCTGAATATTATGAAATATGATACTTAAGATATTTATACAAGAAAGCTGATATGAAAAAAAAATCTGAGCCATCAATACATGTGTATTGTCCTTTCAATGATTACACATCATTCCATTTTTTTTAAGACCAGTTTAGAAATCTGAGATACATTTTGGTAATTTGAGAAAAAGTAAATGTTTATGAAGAGTGATTCGCTGAGGTTGGTATATATAACCCCTTAAGGACCAAACTTCTGGAATAAAAGGGAATCATGACATGTCACACATGTTATGTGTCCTTAAGGGGTTAAAATGATTACTATGTTTTATTTAATGCTTTATCTTTATAGAGGGGAAAATAGTGCTCTTTGAACCAAACATCTAGTGGCTTGATGCTCCCACCAATAACCTGAAAATGGCAGGACAAATATACTGTCTAGATCATATAGACTTCCATTTATCTTCATATTTAATACTTATTGATTGATACTACAACCAAGCACCAATTCATTAGGAGAGCCTATAAAGAGAATACAATCCTCATGTCTTTGCTTCAATAGTTCCAGCAATATAAGAGGATTTGTCTCACGAAATATTATTAATTATACTGCACACAACTTTATATGAACAACATGTTCTTGCTGTTGCAATCACTCTCCTAGCTCAATGAAATTTTACCATATGGAAATTGTTGTAACACAATGTCATTATTTAAGGACTGTCCTTGGATAATATGTCTTATGTATTCCAATTTAATCAGCCTCTGGTAGCACTTGGTTGAATACTATTGCCCTAGATGTAACAAAATGAAACCCAAGTCAAGGATTTAGCAGAGGAATACACATGGTTTCAGATAAATGCTTGACTGCCCTTTTAAAAACTAAAATACATATCTTCTACTTACAGTGAACACATTCTTCAAATATTGATTTAATTCTGTGCCTTACTTTAAAATATCTATAATTAGGTTGCATAAGAGGCTGCAACCTAATTAATTTGATTGATTAATATTTTAACCTTAATGACATTATGCATATCTCTTCCAGCTAATGGCATGATGCATTCTAAATTACTATTAATTTTATGGCATTGTGGTTTATGCTGAGATATGAAATGCATTTTATGGATGTACCTGAATGCAGCTGCAATTGGTTCATATGCATAAATTAATCTAAATATGGTTTAATGAAGAGTGATGCACAAAAGTTAGATTAAAATAAAACTCAAAATTCACCAATGTATGGAACTGATGTATAATTTAGACAGGTCAAAAATCTTAATTGCAGTATCTATGTGTTGGTTGATTTCTGGAAAATTAAAATAAATTATTAATAGGGATCATAATTAAAATACAATACTTATTAGGAATAAAACACTTATTAGTAATCTATAAATGTTATTATAGGACACCATAAGAATTTTTTATTGGATTGTATATACCCTGGTTGGGAATAGAGAGCATCCATGTCTTTACAAAAGACATAACCTGTGGATGTTGACAGTAAGTCACAACCAATGTTTACTAAAAAAAAGTCACTATTTTCTCCTTACTGTAACTTATGGTATCGTCAGAAAAATAAGTCAATTTTCAATTGTTCAAACTCATTACTATGCTATGAACAGGAGAGAAATATGACATTTCTAGTACAACAAAAGCTTAAGAACTAATCGACTGAAGAAAAAAAAAAGGGGGGGGGCGGGGCCTGACCGCTGAGCTGAGCAGACGCAGGAAAGTGCTGCTCCTGCTCTTCAAAGCAAACACTGGCGACTATAAGCCACAAAGAGCCCTTAAAAACTACAAGTGGACCACCAACCGCGAGGTGACATCAAGGGGCACATAATTGCACCAAGCAAGCAGCCTACCCTGCAGGGATCACCGATGCGACACTCAAGGCCTACACACGTGGACGGCACGGGGAAGGCGGCCGCTCCCCTGCTGCCCACAAAGTCAACAGTCTTGAACAAGGGCCCCCGTTCCCCCCCATGGACCGATGGGGGTTATCTTGGTCCCAGGGGAGCCCCCCACCGAGCTGGCTGTCAACGACCCCAGGCGAAACTCGCTGACTCCAAAATGGAGGAGACCGCCATCAGGCAGAGTGACCTCACTCAAGGGCTTGACTTCCAAGTACGGCTGGATGCCGTATTTGCAGCATTCTGGTGGAAAATTGAACAGAGAGAACGGCAGGCACGTACACAGACCCCAGATGGGTGCTCATCCGTGACACTGCCCTCCTGCTCTAACCTGAGAAGCTCACATGCCCCGACGAAGCAGACCTATAGACAGCGCCCTACACGACGATGCTACACACCCGCCAGCAAACGCACTCGCCCATGCAAAGAAGCGGCTGTTATCCGACTACACAAAGCGAAACCCCGGTCCAGCCTACAGCCACCGCCATACATGGGGACCCGGAAAAACCTAAACTCCTACTCACGTTGGTTTGCAAAGATAGCGATGGGGACCCGTCGGGACCCGTCGGGCCACGCCGGACTGGACCAACTCCGAACATCCTCAGACATACCCTCAAGCCAACGAGCAGACAGGTCTGATACCGGAACTCCCCACAGAGCCCCCTCGGGGCATTGGCTGAACTTAGCGACAATCAGCATAAAATATGCTCTTACTATACTTTTAGTTACTTCTCAGCATTTGATTTTTCTGTTATTTCTACACATTGTGGGACTCAAGACTGTTTAATAGGGTCACACTATTACCTCTAACTTGACCACCGGCGTGTAGGGGGGCTTCCCTGATAATACCAATATTGTTAACCAGGTTATTCATCCTGCAATTTAGCATGAACTAAACCATTGTACCTTATACATGCATAATCCATAGTACTTGTCAGTTCAAACGGCATGTCATGTTACATATTATTCTAGACAATACTGCTATTTACTCTTGTAACCTTAACTATTATCTCAAAAAAAGAATCTACCATTTATGTTTCCGTATCTCATGACGTATACTAGTCAGCCATGTATAATATAAAAAATGTGCACATTACATGTGCCATGATAATGTCTTTGATGAAAAACATATGTGTGCTATTGTGGCACGTTAAACATGTCTGTCAATCACTTGCACAGAAAAATAAAGAATTGAAAATAAATAAATAAATAAATATATATATATATATATATATATATATATATATATAATAGATGAAACATGCCCCCATATATATATATATATATATATATATATATATATATATATATATGGGAGTCTAGCCAACTCCTTGGTCTTGCACCCCTCCCTGTTACAGGTGCCTCATCTCAGGTCCCTATTTAGCCTTGTACTGCAGAGAGCCTCAGATGGAATTTTTTCTCAAGTAAGTGGGTTAATTTCATAAGAGCAGACATTAGACTGTGAGAGTAGGACCTGCCAAAGATGGGGTACATTGACGTTGTGGCAGGCTTATGCAATGTATGATCATATAATGTAACTAAATCCCTTTTAATTTTTTATCCCTTTTAATTTTTTTGCCTAGATTAGGTGTTTTTAAAAAAACTTTTAAAAACTAATAAAATCTGTCAACATTGAAGTTGCTGTTTAGTAGATAGGAGAGTGCGCTGGATCTTGTGTATTGTCCTGATGAAAGCTCCTGATAGGAGCTGAAACGTTGATGTGGTTTCTCTGAATAAAGAAGACTGTATTTGAAAATCCCAGGAGTGCCGGTATTTTTTTCTTGTATATTACTCAGCCACCAGAGCAGCGGGTATTTTTTTTGTTCTAAGGTTGGAGTGCAGGAGCTAAGTTTGTTTATATATATAGATAGATATAGATATATCTATATATCTATATATAATATATAAGCATATATATATATATATATATATATATATATATATATATATATATATATATATATATACACATTATCTATATACATATCTATAGATCAGTACATTCAATAAATTATCACATACCAAATAAGTTGTGGTTGGGAAAAGGGGGGGATTAAAACCCCTTCCACCTGAAATAAGTGGATAGTTAATGCAATGTTAAATGTGCATACGCCTACCCAGGATTCCTTGCAGTAGTGAGAGCACTGTTAAAGTGAGATTTCTGTGGTAAAAGCAAGTCTTATGGCTTGCCTGGTGTGTGTATTTGTGTTTAACATTGCATTAACTATCCACTTATTTCAGGTGGAAGGGGTTTTCATCCACACTTTTTCCCTACCACAACTTATTTGGTAAGTAACGCCAAGCCTCCATAGCAAGCTAGTAACCTATCTCATGCTGATGAGTTGAAATAACAATGAAACAGCTGTCCATGAGTGGTTCACTGGCATTGCACCTCTTCCTGAGTTGTGTTTCAAAGCTGTTGTATGCAGAAGACACATACTCCAAGGAATCCATGTATAAAGTGAAATTATGAGGCTGGAATTATGAGCTAATTTGCATGCACCTACCAAGAATCTCTTGCAGTGCAGAGATTTGTGGACAAAATATTAACTCTACTAAATTTTTTTTTGTAAAATGTCTATTTACTCTGCATAGCTATAATCAATATTAATATTAATCATGAGCTACTTAAGATGGCCGCTAGGGAGTTTCCCTTGTCATCGAATAACACCCTCAATTAACAAGACGTCAGTGACGTCACACCCGGTAGGATGAGCAATTGATGAACCACTTAACACCTAACAAATTATTGATGTATATTCCTCTATTATCTATAATTATGCATATGATGTATTACTGCTTTATAAGGGGCCTACCAGCCCCCCCGGACTTTTTCATTAACCTAGAAACATGTGTCTGGTGTGAATTATTCAGGAAGCGTGCACACACATATAACCAATTTGGAAAGGGGCAGATACACAAATGTATCAAACATTTGTTTTTATCCCTGACAGTACATACCAAATAAGTTGTGGTGGGGAAAAAGTGTGGATGAAAACCCCTTCCACCTGAAACCAGTGGATATATATATATATATATATATATATATATATATATATATATATATATATATATATATATATATATGTTTTTGTTTTTTTTATAAATGCAGTTGTAGGTTACATTATTCTATAATGTGTCACTTGTAGCTTGCATAAAGTTTAACTGAACTCTGACTGCAACTCCAGTTTGAAGAAAGAGGTGAGAAATGTAACCTTAATATAGCGAGTCCCAACTCAACAGAAAAAAAGTGTATATATATATATATATATATATATATATATATATTATTTTACTGTCTTTTTTTAACACTTCCATCTAAAAAACATCAGAAATTGAACCCATAAAGACCCACCTACAATCTCCCTTTGCCCAGATACTTGTTTCACCCTACAGAGAAAATAATTATCTACCAGGCCTTCATTATGCTAACATAGAGACATTAGCTTTACATTCTGATGTCATTTTAGAGTGCTGCATGGCTAAAGATACCATCAATGCATTATAAATAAGCTAAGCAAGCAAATTGTTCATTCTTTTTATACATTTTTGTCAAACCTGCTGTTTATTTCTGTTTCTGTGTTAATAGTTTGATAAGGACAGGCAGTCAACTGTGAATAAGCTGGGTCAATCAGAATACAGAAACACATGATATGAAAAACTCAGAACAGACTGCAACCGTAAGGACCTCAAACTGTCAATGAACCTGAGGCCTAGGCCTGTGGTATCAAAAGAACATGACCCTGAGTGAGTAGAACTTGCCCGAGTGACATCAATAACCAATACAGTCATAGAGCAAGCGACACCAACATTTCTAATAGTAAGAGGCAAGCATCAAAAAAAGGATGCAGACTCATGAATTTATGTAAAAAAATATGCAATCTCTTGTCCCTTTTGGGTAGTTCTCATCATCAAGAAAAGCAGGCCGGCATCTTAAGCTTGCATTGCAGCTGTGCCACAGCTCTTCCCATCTCAGTCCTCAGTCCTGGTTAGCATTACTTGCAATGGAGGTAGAGCCCCCACATCCTAGTGACATCATAGATGCACGCACTCCTAAAAAACTGCCTTTTAACCCCTTAAGGACCAAACTTCTGGAATAAAAGGGAATCATGACATGTCACACATGTCATGTGTCCTTAAGGGGTTAAAGGGATGGGAGGCATAATGAGTAGAGACCAGTTAACCAACAGAGTGGTAGAGGTGTGGACTCTGCCCTGTATACATAGGCGTGCGCACGTAGGGTGTGCCGGGTGTGCCTGGGCACACCCTAATCCCTGCGGCACGCCTATGGATTGAGTCCTGCAGGAACGGAGTTCCTGCACTTTTTTTTTAGCAGGAACACCATTCCTGCAGGCACTCAGCGCCCTCAAATGCCCCCCTTCATCCCCCCCATGTTCCCCCTGTCATGGGGGTCCAAGAGGTGATGGACCCCCCCTGTCGGGTGCCTGTTTCCATATCAGTGTGCTCTCTGCTCCCTTGCGCCGCGCGCCGTTTGCTGATGCCGGGAGCTGATGCCGGGAGCTGAAATATGACGGCATATTCCGGATCCCAGCTACTGTAGACAGCCCGCACGGCGAGAGGGAGCAGAGAGCACACCTTTCCCTCGCCGCGTCTGATATGGAGACAGGCGCCTGACCCACTGGACCCCAGTAACATGTCCACGCCAGCTCTCCAGGTAGGGAGGCTGGGTGGACATGTTTTAATTTAAAAAAAAAATTGTGAGTGTGTGTCTGAGTATGTGTGTGTCTGTGAGTGTATGTGTGTGTGTCTGTGAGTGTATGTGTGTGTGTCTGTGAATGTATGTGTGTGTGTCTGTAAGTGGGTGTGTGTGCCTGTGAGTGTGTGTGTCTGTGAATGTGTGTGTGTCAGTGTATGTGCGACTGTGAATTTATGAGTGTGTGTCTGTGAGTGTATGTGAATGTGTGTGTGTTTGTGTGTGCACGTGTATATATATATATATATATATATATATATATGTGTGTGTGCCTGTGTATGTGTGTCAGTGTGTGTGTGCACCCGTATATATAAATATATATATATATATATATATATATATTTATATACACACACACACACACGAGTGTATTTTTTTTTTGGGGGGGGTGGGAATCTTGGGAGAGTTCCCACACTTTATTCCCCAGATCTCCCCTGTCGGCTCACACAGAGCCGGTGCTATCTGAGTGCCAGCTCTGCTCTAAGCCTCCATGGCTTAGATCTACCTCACCGGCCCACAGCAGCATGGATGGAGGCAGGAGAGGACCCGGGAAGCTCTAGACAGCCGCGGCAACGCTCAGATCTCGCGAGAGTTAACTCTAGCCCCGCAGGCTAGAGTTCACTCTCAATTGGACCACCAGGGATGGCATATGGCAACAAGGATCCCCCCTCCCTACATAAGGTAAGAAGGGAGGGGGGATATTTACTAATCTGCTCCTACCTCCACAATCCCTCCAAACATACAGCGCACACACACATACAGCACCCACACACACACAGCAACTACACACATGCAGCACCCTCACACAAACAGCACACACACAGCACCCTCACACACAGCACACAAACAGCACCCACACACACACATACAGTACACATACAGCACCCTCACACACACAGCATGCTCACACACACAGTAAACTAACCGCACCCTCACAAACACACACAGCACCTTTACTAACACACAACACCCTCACACACAGTACACTAACAGCTCCCTTACAAACACACAAACACACACACAAACACACACACAAACAGCACCCTCACAAATACACAACACCCACACACATCACACAAACAGCACCCTCACACACACACACACACATCACACAAACAGCACCCTCACACACAAACAGCACCCTCACAAACACACAAACAACCTCACCCACATAGCACACTACCAGCACCCTCACACACACATCACACTAACAGCACCCTCACAAACACACAAACACCCTCACCCACATAGCACACTACCAGCACCCTCACACACACATCACACTAACAGCACCCTCACACACACACAGCACCATCCCACAGCACACTAACAGCACACACACACACACACACACACACACAGCAGTGTTTGTATGTGTGTGTGTGTATATATGTGTGTATATATATATATATATATATATATATACACATACATATACATGCGGCGTGTGTTTGTGCTCTAGGGTGTACACCCTAAGCACGCCTATGCCTATATAACAGCATCTAACATTGCTCTCAGTGCTCAGTAATACTGTTCTGTAGACTTCATAATGATTTCTATTGTCTCCTTGAATCTTGACCTATTTGCCTGTTATTTTGTTTATGATCCTGTGCTACCTGCCTCTGACCTTGGCTACCCCTGACTACGAGTTTGCTAATCCCCATTTGGTACTTCACCTTTTGGTGTATTTCTGATATCTAGGCTCCTCCTGTCAAGACCGTAACAAAGACATAGATTCCTAGATAAATGTCCGGGTTATTCCTGTGTTACACCTATCAATCATTTAATTACGAAGAATTACGGTACCAAGAATCTAATGAGTCTAAAGGTGATTAGCAAGGTAATGCAAGTATTAATTTTGTTAAAATACAACTCGCTGTAAATTGCTAATCTGGTCATCTAGTGAAGACTTAATTAACTATCACGATCAAAACAATTTATTCCTCAACTTACACTGAAAAGAATATTAAACCATCTAAAGTTTAGAGTTTAAAAGTATTATTGATATTATTCTTTACATACAAAAAAAAAGTAAATAAAAGCATACAAAATACACTTTTAGGTGAATTGTGTAACCCTCAATCAAGACAAAAAGTTTATTTAATGAAATGCACATTATGTAAAATTGACTAGGAATTTGTAAATATAAATTATAAACCAAAACCAATGAAATTATATTTTCAATTAGAACATGCTATCAAAATATGAGAACATAGAGAACATCTACTTTGGCTAACATCCATTCACCATAAGTTCTAAGATGTCACAGAATACTAGGCTTTTAAAAAAATGAAATAAGCTGGTTTCTGTTGTCACTACTTGCATTTTTCCACGCTATTTACTAATTACTTTTCCGTGATAGATCAACAGTTTTACCTTATGCGATTGCAATTTGCAATACTACTGACCATTTAATTTCAAAATATAGGATACGGAGTCCTATGGTTAAATGTAATTTTAAAGGGACACTGTAGGCACCCAGACCACTTCTGCTCATTGGAGTGGTCTGGGTGCCAACTCCCACTACCCTTAACCCTGCAAGTGTAATTATTGCAGTTTTTCATAAACTGCAATATTTACATTGCAGGGTTAACTCCACCTCTAGTGGCTGTCTATTAGACAGCCACTAGAGGTCACTTCCTGGGTTCTAGCACAGGTTTCCTGTGCTAGAGCGTCGCTGGACGTCCTCACGCTGTGTGAGGACCTCCAGCGTCGCTCAAAACCCCATAGGAAAGCATTGAAATGATTTTTCAATGCTTTCCTATGGGGAGACGTAATGCGCATGCACGGAATTTCCGCGCATGCGCATTAGGTCTCCTCGGCCGGTGAGCGAGATCAGTCTCGCCCACCGGCCGACGTAATCACTAGGAGGAGCGTCGCGGAGGCGGAGACAGCGTCGAGGGACATCGCCGCTGTCCCAGGTAAGTCACTGAAGGGGTTTTCACCCCTTCAGTAACCGGGGATTGGTGGGTGGGAGGGAGAGGGACCCTCCAGTGCCAGAAAAACGGATCGTTTTTCTGGCACTGGAGTTTCCCTTTAATGTCTGTCTTTCAAGTTGATCTACAATCCTGAGTTTTACCCGTATCTGATTTAACAGGTATATGATTTATAGGTTCCTAAATTTAATTATGAATATCAAACTGCATCTGACAGAGTCTTACCAAAAAAACCTAATTAAACTAAACTTGGAGATTTGTTTTAGGCTGAACTGCAATTTGGCCAAATCCATGCCGATCAGCTTTCCAAACCGCAATGTGGCAGGATCTTAGGGGATCCAACTTCTGGCACCAGAAATAAACAGATATAAAAAATAAAACCATGTGAGTTAAAAATATATATAATATAAAGGGCTGCTTCACATTAGTTAGAGCGACACAGACTAAAAAGAGAACACTCTCTTAAAAAAATAATAATATAACTGTATGGATATAACTGCATATCAGGGTAGAGCAACCATGATTGTAATGCTGTGAAAAAACAACTACAATGAATGAATGTATGTAACCTGGATGTCAGAAGATAGACAATTTTCAAACATGACCAAAAAGACCAAACTTGTACCACTCACTAGAGGAGAAGGGCTGTTCAATTAAATTGTGAAAAGTATGATGTAAAAAAACCAAAAGACAGAAATAAAATAAAATCACACCACTATAATGGACATATAAACCCACCATGCATAACGATAAATAATAATCAGTGACAAGCTAGCAATCAATTATGCAGGAGTACAATTCAATGTCTCTGAATAGTCCTTTTCCATGGGGGGTCCCCTCCACATTACCAAAAGACATGGAAGGGAGAAAAGGCAGTTTTTCTGTGTTTTTGGGGGGCGAGGGCAAGTTATCTGCTTAGTTTCCTATGATGAAAAAGAGGTCTGCCAAATCATCTGTGCTGGATCTTCTGTCCATTAAGAGGTAACACAAAAAGGCAAAGGTTAGGGCACAGGCACTAAATGTTGACTTTATTCACAGATCAAGTAACTTGACCAATAGAGGGTAAAAATGAGGAGCAATAAGTGGAGTGGGAGATAGCTTGGGTCATTCAGTCCAGTATGAGACTTGGTTAAGCTTTCTACTGTATCTAAGGTATTTTGTTATTGATCCTAGTGAGAGACTAAGTTACCAGTATACAGTTATTACACTAACCCTGTAACATGCATCCCCCTCAACCCTTTAATACTCACCACCCCTTATCCTGTCACACTCACCTCCCTCATATTGTCACACTCACTACCCCTCAAAATGTCACACACACCCCTCAATCTGTCACAATCACCACCTAATTTTATCATACTCGCTACCCCCCTAAAGCTGTCACACTCGCTCCCTCACCTTGTCATAACTTCTTTCTAAACTCTGTTACATATCCTTCCTCGCCCTGCTACGCTCACCCTCTTCACCCTTCCACACTTGTGCCTCTCACCTAACAAAAGTAACCCCCTGAAGATAGTCATTGTCATACACACTCTCCACCCACACATGTACACACAGACAGTGTGTGGCATGATTTACAGGGGTTACTGTTGACAAAAGATGCAAAATCTGGAAATTGTTCATAGTATTTAAAAATGTCCTAATTTTGCAATTCAGCTTCCAAATGGCCGAAATTGGGTCTGCTGAAATCCATAGCAAATACTGTAAATATGGTCCCTGAGGCTTCAAATCCAGGTCTGGATTAAAAAGAAATTCAAACTGTTTGGCAGTACAAGGGTTAATTATGTGGAGGCTAGCGAGTGCATGAAATTTGAGCACTCCCAATTACATAGTTTAAAGGCATGGGTGGGGCTTTTGGGAACACTATGTTCTCCTCCCTCTTGAGTATTATAATTTGGGCCCCTACCTATTACCAATTGCACTTGAAGGGGCCCATCGGGTGGTCCATGCTGTTAGGGCCACTTGATGACTATGGATTTCCAGGGGGAACGGTCAGCGCTGTGGCACTTTTACAGCGTGATGGGCCAATCCTATGGGGAAGCATTGTGATTGGCTCAAATAATCACTTTTGATGATGTCAGCCAAGCAAGCAGATCAGAGGCAGAGCCAGCAGCTGCAGGCTTGAATAAAAGTAAGATTTAACTATATTTTTACTATGGGGGGAGCTGGGTGGATTTTACACTATATAATCATGAATACATGTTTGTGTTCCTGACCCTATAGTGTCCCTTTAAAGTTTCTGGACTTTCTACGTGTATTGTTAGGCAGGTCCCTCAAATTGTAACTGTAATTAATCAAATCACTTAATTATGTGAAAAGATTACATAAATATACACATAACATGTAAATATATATAATTAAATATATATAATATGCATTGGCAAGTGAATTGGCAATTTGTGAACATGTATCCTACTAATTCATTCAGTCCCTATTCCGTTTAAAATTGGTGCTTTGGGAATCCTCTGAATACTATACCTTGTACAGGATTCGGATGTGAAAGCACCGATTTTAATGAAGAATAAATCTGGGCAATTGATACAGATTTGATTGGGCTGACTGAATTCTGACCGCATTTGTCAATATCAGAATTACAAATGAAGTCATAGTTCTGTCATTTTCACTGGATTTTGTCCATCTGGAAAAAATCTGGTATTTAATGAATAACCCCGCTAGACATTTTGTGATAGGTAATGACTTATTTCAACTTTTTTTTGTTGTAAAAAAGAATAATAAATGTTTTTTTTTTTTTTTTTTTTTTTTTTTTTACATTCATTATATTTATAAGCAAAGATAAAGGATATTATGGAAAAAGATATTAAGGAGAAATATTTATAAGATGGAAATCTGAAATTAAAATGATGTTGCTTTCATTTTAATTCTTCTGGTTTGGGAATTATTGTGAATGCTTCCTTCTGCATATAATGTCTTCTTTTGAATTATATTTCTTTTATATTATCCACATATTTCTAAGATAAATCAGAAGTTCGTCTCCATCTGTTGAGAGTACAGACAGTAGCAGTGGCACCTAATTCATAAGTATTCCACTTGTAAGCTCCCAGACGTATCATATACACACTAAACATCACTGGAAAACCTTCAGAGTCTTGTCAGAATCTTTCTTTGTGCTTGAAATACTATAATTTGTATTAAATTATTCTGGTTTTATAAAAACTCAAGCTATCTAAGGAACGAAATCTATTTCTTTAATGTTCTAAATTACAGCAGTTCGATGTCAGTTATATTTTTCATGATAAATACTAAAACATAGACATTTATTTCATACTAGTAATGAAAATGTGTATTTTCCTGTATTTTAAATATAGATATTACCTACTGATATTAATGATTTTTTTCAGTACATTGCATGAGTTATATTGCACACATCTCTCTCCTCTCTCTCTCTCTCTCTGTAATATATATACACACATACACACACTTTTTTCATTTAAAGTGTTCTATTAAGATAGTAACATAGTAATACAAAAATCAAATGCACATGCTGTAAACAAAAAAAAGTTCCAAGCATGCTTGAGTAGGCTTCTCTCTGCCCCTAATGTTTTACCACTTTGTATTTTTTGTTTTCTGTGATTAACTTAAATTATTAATATACTAATTGAAAATCAAAGTACAAGAAATAACAAAACATAAGTACAATAAGTTTCAGTGTTTCGTGAGTTTTATCAACTTTGTTTTTCCTGAACATCTTTTGTTTTGACATACATTATACTTTTGAATTGTAAGAGTAAGAGCACAGCACTTTTTTGTAACAGTGCTTTCAATGGTATGTTAAAACCAACAGTCAGGTTTTGCTTGTACCTGTAATTTAGCAATAATTTACTTTTATAACTACAATAGGGCTTGTTTATTCTTTTTTTCTTTACACCTAGGGGAGCACTATTATGGAGTACTATTAGGCTGTTAACTTTATTTATATATGTTTTTATCTGTTATTCCCTCTTAGTAATAGACAGTGACTATAGTCGTTATTTTTGTAACTCTATTAGCAATTAAGATCCCATGGCTAAGTAGGTATTAGAAACTAGTGCTGTTCACCTCTTTTATCTATTTATTTTGCTTAGAAATTATACCTGGAGACTGAGGTATTAAATAAGGTTTAGGATCCTGTGGTTAAGTAGGTCCCAGTACTGCGCCTGAAGACTGAGGTTCCTTTTACTTTATTAGGGATAAGGACCCTGTGTTTAAGTAGGTTCAGATATTTCTCTTTCATTGTATCCTGGTTGGCTTCCAGGTAGTTCTGATCATATACCTGAACTGTGCCTAGACTGTGCTGCAATATTCTCACAATGTAGCTCCAACAGTGTACATAAGAGTATTTGTGCCTTTATCAATGCAAATTAAAATGCTGTTTGACATATAATTTGTCTCCTAGAGATTATACTAATAACAATACACACCACAGTGACGTGGAAATTATTCTGTATATACTTTTTATCTGCTGCATTTAAAATTTTCAGTAGAACTTACAACTCTGAAGACACCTAGCTGAAGTATATTTAACATATTAGACACTATGGTTATGCACTATGCAAGTCCTAGTGCTGGCTGGACATAAGTGGGTTATCTTTAAGTGGTATTGCCAGGCCTTTTTGCAAGATGGGCAAATCCCTGATGGGCAGTGATGGCCATGGGCCTAGGAAGACATGTTAGATCACAGGAGAGGAGAGAGAGGGGGACCAAGGGGAGCTCTAGCCTGCAGCTCCATCTGGCTCCTCTCACTAGGATGGAGCATTGCCATGGTGTCCATGGCAAGACTCTGATCTCACAAGAGTGAACTCTAGCCAGAGGAGCTGCAAGCTAGAGTTCACTCCCCACTAGGACCACATGGGCTTCAACACCGGACCATCAGGGCTTGCTGGCAATGCCCCCCTCTCCCTAGGCAGAAATAAGAAGGGAGGGGGGATATAATCTATATTTTTTTTGTGTGACATGTCATGATTCCCTTTTATTCCAGAAGTTTGGTCCTTAAGGGGTTAATCAAACACACACTGCACCCCCCCCACACACACACACTGCAACCCCCCCTACACACATACTGCACCCCTCACACACATACACACAAACTGCACCCCTCCCACACACTGCACCCCCCACACACACTGCACCCCTTACACAAACACACTGCAACCTTCCATACACACACACATGCACACACACTGCACCCTTCATACACACACTTTACCCCTCATGAACACACACTGCACCCCTCATAGACATACAATAGTGCAGCTCATGCTCACATAACTGCACCCTTCACACACACACAATTGTGCCCCTCACACATACACAAATGTGCCCCTCACACACTGCGCCCCTCACATACACTGCACCCCTCACACACATTGCATCCATAATGCACATTGCACCTCTCACACACTACATTTCAGACATACACTGCATCCCTTACACTTGATCCTGTACACAACTCTGTATCTACTACACACACATACACACACTAGAATCTTTATACACACTCTGATTCCTCTACTCACACTAAATCTCCTATACACACTCTTTGTCCTCTACACAAACTCGATCCTCTACACACCATAGATGCATTAAGAAGAAAAGCTCAAGGCATAGGTAATAGCAATACCTAAAGGGTTACATTATATAAATTATTTGAGCTGAGCTGCAGCCCCTCTCACTGTAGTTCCAGCAGTGTACACAGGCAAACAGAAAAATTAGGTAAGTGCTTTCAGTTAAAGTGTGCACAAAAAGTGCTACCATGAATTTATTTGAAGGACAAAATAGAAAAAGCAGACTTTTCGGGCACAAGCCCTTTTTCAATGCACTGTTTGCATTGAAAAGGGGCTTGTGCCCAAAACATCTGCTTTTTCTATTTTGTCCTTCAAATAAATTCTTGGTATAAATTTTTGTGCATACTTTAACCCCTTAACGCCGTTACAGCATTCTATGCCGTCCCGCATTAAATGGGCTTTCAAGCCGTTGCGGCGGCATAGAACGCCGTAACGGCTTAAGCCCCCAGGAGCCTGCAACTACTCACCTCCGCCGCGATCCTCTTCTGGAGGGCTGCCTGACAGCCCAGAAAGCCCTCCCCCGGCAAATCAGGCCCCGGGGAGCCATGTGATCACTCTCAAAGAGCGATCACATGGACCCCTATAGCTGTGGATCTGTCAGACAGTCCCCCTGCTGGAGGGGAGTAGTAAAAAAAAAAAAAAAACATGTTAAAATAAATTAAATGTATTTATATATATATATATATATATATATATATATATATATATACATATATATGTAACGTCATACGTAATGTATTTTAATATTAATATAAGTATACATATTAGTATTAAAATACACTTAGAATGACGTCACATATATATAAGATATATATATATATATATATATATATATATATTTATTATTTATGATACATCTATATATATTTTATGTCTTTGTATTTTATACATATATATATATTTATTATTTATGATACATCTATATATATTTTATATCTTTGTATTTTATATATATAGAATGTCATTCTAAGTGTATTTTGTTACCATATATATGTATTAATAACAAAATACAGTTAGAATGAGATTACATATGTATATATAATTTATTTACATTTTTAAAAAAATATTTTATTTATTTATTTTATTATTTTATTTATTTACTATTGTAATTATACGTGTATATATAAGTATAAAATATATATAGATGTATTATATGTACAATATATATGTACATATATGTTTATAATATATATGTACATATATGTTTATAATATATATAAATATATATATATATATATATATATATATATATAAAAATACATTTATTTTATTTTAAACTTGTCTAATAATATTTTTATTATTCTTCCCACCAGCAGAGGGGACTGTCTGCCATTTCTCTTTAAGAGCGATCACATGGCCCCCGGGGGCCTGATTTGCCGGAGGAGGGCTGCCTGGGCTGTCAGGCAGTCCTCCCGAAGAGGATCGCGGCGGAGGTGAGTACCACGGACCTCCAGGGGCTGAAAGACGTTTCCTGCCTTCTATGCCGCCGCAACGGCTTTAAAGCCCATTTAATGCGGGACGGCATAGAACGCCGTAACTGCGTTAGGAGGTTAATCACTTTTTTTGCAAATATTTATTTGGGCATGTTATGAGTTAGAGTGTATCACTATGTTTGCAGTTAGTGGATACTTGAGGAATGTAGATTAAATGTGGAAGCTTTTGTATTTAGATGATAATCATAACATACATTGCTGTATTGTGATTGGTATAAGAGATCAATCACTTACTTAACCATCTATTCCTCCACTTGGAATTTTCTGTTCCCCTTTATTCATTTATTGGATAAGTGACTCATAAAATCTAATTTCAGTCTGCATATCACCAGTGGGGCTGTGTCTATATTTGTCAAATGGTATTTGTTCAAAGTTAGAATGTTTATAATTAAAGAAACACTATAGTGTCAGGAATACTCACATGTATTCCTGACACTGTAGGTCTAAATACCATTTAGGCTCGTTACCTCGGATGAGAAAGGTGATTTTACTTTAAAGTGCCACGCGGGTCTGGCTGCACCTGTCACCACCAATACTCCGACACCAAAATTTGATGATCTCAGTCAATGCAATGCTTACCCATAGGAAAGTATTTTCCCATAGGAAAGCATTTGGAGCATATCACTCATGCACATCAACTCAGTGCATCTCTATGGTGAATGTTTAGCACTTCCATGCAAAATGTGAAGACTTTGAATGTAAATTATCCTCTTTACCTCTGATGAGAACGGTGCAGTTCTTACCCAGGACACACCTCAAATGGCCGTTTGAGTGGCGTGTCCCTAGGCAGCAATAAAAAGGTGTGTATACATTAAAAATTCTGCAGGGACAGGATCTGGACACCAGAACAACTACATTAAGCTATAGTTGTTCTGGTGGGTATAGTACTTTGTTGCACTATTGAATTGATCCTTTCCAGTAATGCTTTTTTGTCCATCCTTAATTGTATCAATTAGTTATATAATTTTGTTGGATGAATTTATAATAGAGCTTACTAATGTTAGGATCCTTGTGTTTTATTAGGTGTTCTACCCTACCCACTGCCTGCTAAAAGCTTTTATAGCTTTATGTTTTTTTTTTTTTAATTCCTTTAGATTTTTGTAAGTCCCATTTCTATATATTGTTGATTATTTTGTTATTTTTCTTTACTCTATAGGGATTTATCATTGTCTACCATTCTACATAGACTTTGTTGTTTAACATTTGTGTGACGGACCGCTGTCACTAAGTACCATGCCCATTGCTTATTCGTGAGTTTTTTTCCCTTGTATTGTGTGTTCCCACTTGTACTTATTTATTTATTTATTTATTTATTATTGCCATTTATATAGCGCCAACAGATTCCGTAGCGCTTTACAATATTATGAGAGGGGGATTTAACTATAAATAGGACAATTACAAATAAACTTACAGGAACAATAGGTTGAAGAGGACCCTGCTCAAACGAGCTTACATTCTATAGGAGGTGGGGTGTAAAACACATTAGGACAGGAATTTACAATCAAATAAGGTGGGCTGCCCTTTAGGAGAGGGCAAGAGACAGGTATGTGAGGTAAGGGTTAGTCTTGGAGGCCATAAGCTTTCCTAAAGAGATGGGTTTTAAGGCACTTCTTAAAAGATGCAAGACTAGGGGAGAGTCTGATGGCGGTAGGCAGGCTATTCCATAGGAAGGGAGCCGCCCGCGAGAAGTCCTGCAAGCGCGAGTTGGCCGTACGAGTGCGGACAACGGACAGGAGATGGTCACGGGCAGAACGGAGAGACCGAGAAGGGACATACCTATGGATCTGTGAGGAGATATAAGAGGGGCTAGAGTTGTTCAGTGCTTTATAGGTGTGAGTTAGTACCTTGAATTGACTCCTATAGCATACAGGAAGCCAATGTAAGGACTGGCAGAGGGGTGAGGTGTGAGAGAAACGACTAGAGAGGAAAATCAATCTAGCAGCAGCATTCATTACGGACTGTAAGGGTGCAGTACGGCTATTGGGGAGACCAATCAGGAGAGGGTTACAATAATCCATGCGGGAAATTACTAGAGCATGGACAAGCTCCTTGGTAGTATCTGGTGCAAGAAAGGGGCGGATGCGGGCTATGTTTTTAAGATGGAATCTACAGGATTTGGCAACATGCTGGATGTGAGGCTCAAAGGTGAGACCAGAGTCAAGTATGACGCCAAGACAGCGCGCTTGCAAGGATGGACTGATGTTGGTACCACAAACTTGGAGGGAGAGCGAAAGAGGAGGATCAGTATTGGGAGGAGGAAAGACAAGGAGCTCAGTTTTTGAGAGATTGAGTTTCAGAAAGCGGGAGGACATCCAGTCAGAGATGGAAGAAAGGCAAGCAGTGACACGTTGCAGGACGGCAGGGAAGAGGTCCGGGGAGGAGAGATATAGCTGGGTGTCATCAGCGTACAGGTGGTAGTGAAATCCAAAAGAGGTAATAAGTTTGCCAAGAGAGGCAGTATAAAGAGAAAATAGAAGGGGACCAAGGACGGAGCCTTGGGGAACTCCAACTGAGACAGGGCAAGGGGAGGAGGTATCATTAGAAAAGGAGACACTGAATGAGCGTTGGGAGAGATAAGAGGAAAACCATGAGAGGACAGAGTCACAGAGACCAAGTGATTGAAGAGTTTGAAGAAGGAGAGCATGATCAACGGTGTCAAAGGCCGCTGAGAGGTCAAGAAGAATTAGTATGGAGTAGTGGCCTTTGGATTTAGCTGCGATTAGGTCGTTAGTAACTTTGATAAGGGCAGTCTCTGTAGAGTGGAGAGGGCGGAAGCCAGATTGAAGAGGGTCAAGGAGAGAGTTGGAATTGAGGAAATGAGACACACGGGTAAAGACAAGTCTTTCCAGAAGCTTTGAGGAAAAAGGGAGCAGGGATATGGACGGTAGTTAGAGGGGGTGGATGGGTCGAGGCATGGTTTTTTTAGTATAGGTACTACAGTGGCATGTTTAAGGTCAGCAGGGACGATGCCAGAGGAGAGCGAGCAGTTGAAGATGTGTGTTAGAGAAGGCACGAGACAAGTGGAGAGAGATCTAATAAGGTGAGATGGGACAGGATCGAGCGGGCAAGTGGTGGGGCGAGAGGAGCAAAGAAGAGCAGCCACCTCTTGGTCAGTAGCTGGGGAGAATGTCTGAAGGGTAGGAAAGGCATGATCTATGTGTGATTGAGAAACAGAAAGGCAAGGAGGGGAGAATTCTTTCCTTAGCTGTTCAATCTTGTCAGTGAAGTAACATGCGAAGTTATCAGCAGTAAGGTTAGTTTTGGGGGTGGCCACAGCAGGGCGAAGAAGAGAATTAAAGGTGTGAAAGAGACGCCTGGGGTTGCGGGAACATGAACTAATGAGAGTGGAAAAATAGGACTGTTTGGCAAGGGCAAGGGCTGCACTGTATGAACACAATATGAATCTATAATGGAGAAAGTCTGATTGTGTACGAGACTTCCTCCAGGAGCGTTCAGCACAACGGGAGCATCTTTGCAGGTAGCGCGTTGATTTAGTATGCCATGGTTGGGGGCGGGTCCTCCTCGAGGTGCTTGTTTGGAGTGGCGCTGCAGTGTTCAAGGCAGATGTAAGAGTAGAGTTATATATGGAGATGGCCTGTGAAGGACAGGAGAGGGAAGGGATGGACAGCAGTTGTGAATCAATGTCAGCTGACAACTGTTGGAGATCAAGAGAATTAAGGTCCCTCCTGAGTTGAGGGGGGTTAGGCTGAGGTTTTTGGGTGAGGGGGTATGTGAGAGCAAATGATAAGAGGTGGTGATCAGAGAGTGGATATGGAGTGTTGCAGATATTAGATACTGTACATGCATAAGTGAAGATTAGGTCAAGGGTATTGCCAGCTACATGGGTGGGAGAATCTGCCCACTGCGATAGCCCGAGGGAGGAAGTCATGGAAAGTAGTTTGGTGGCTGCAGAGGTCAAAGGTGGGTTTATAGGAATATTGAAGTCCCCGAGAATTAGGGATGGAATGTTAGAAGAGAGGAAATAGGGTAGCCAGGCAGCAAAGTGGTCAAGGAAGAGAAGAGGGGAACCAGGGGGGCGGTAAATAACAGCAATGTTAGCAGAGAAGGGTTTGAAAAGGCGAATTGAGTGTATTTCAAATGATGGGAAAGAGAGAGAAGGGGGGGTGGGAAGAGGTTTAAAAGAGCAGTGAGGGGAGAGGAGAAACCCAACACCACCACCTTTACATTCAGAGTTTCTTGGGTTGTGGGTAAGTTGGAGACCACCGAAGGACAAAGATGCAGGGGTGGCAGTGTCAGAGGGGGAGAGCCAGGTTTCTGTTATGGCTAGTAAATCTATAGAACGAGAGATGAAGAAGTCATGGACAGCAGTGGATTTAGTTATATTGCAAACAGAGCGTGCGTTCCAGAGGGCAGTATTGAAGGAGGATTTAGAGGAACATGAGATGGGTATGAGATTAGTGTGGATCCTTGGGTTAGTATGTGCTGAGTTTGTTGCGAGGGGGCCGGGGTTAGGAGAGACATCACCAGCAGCTAGGAGCAGAAGGATAGAAAGGAAGTGAAGGTGGGAGTAGGATTTGAAAGTTTTGTAGGAGGGTATGTATGTAGAGGATTTGGGAGGAGTTGGTGGAGATAGGCTGGAAAGGTATGTGTAGAGTGCATGGGATGAATAGAGAGGGGAGGGGAGTAAGGTGGAAGTAATAATTATGGTGTTGCTAGGGACAGGTGAGTGAAAGGATAGGGATATTTTAGTGATGAGAGAAGTTAGTGTTAAAGTGAAAAATAGAAGGGAGAACATTAGAAAAAGTGTATTATATAGATATGTAGATCATATATACAAACACACACATATCAATGAGTGATTAAACCAATGTAAGGATGCAGTGTGTTAAATAAATTCAGGTGAGGAGAGGTTTAGTGATTTGATTGGTGTGTTAAGGAAACCAGCTGATGTGCACTATCTATAAGTAAGTTGTCGACCATGGGGTGGGATGGTGTGGGGAGGGGTGGGTGGGCAATCTTCCAGAGATGATACCTCTGCTCTGAAGATTCAGCAGGACTTGGTTGCTTGGGAGTGCTGGGTGTTAATGCTGTTTTAAGGGGCCCAGTCTGAAATATAAGGTCTGAGGTTAGAAAAAAAAAGAAATAAAACACACTATTATGGGTGGGGAGACATGGGGCTATTGAGGTAATTAATTAGAGATGAAAAACTAAAAGGAGATAACATTTGGGATAAAAAGATAGGAAGGATCAGATAGGTGAAAGTCATAAACCATGAACATAAATTTACAAGATTATCAGTGAGTAGTAACACTAGGTAAACAAACAATTAACAAAAAGTCTTAAAGAATGAACATAAAATGACATGATCACAGCAGCTTTAAGCAAAACAAGAACAGAAGATCGGGATGGGAGATATAGGTATCAATTAAGTAGTGATAGTATAGGGAGGGAGATGGAATAGAACACAATTTTAAAATAAGAGTTTAAAGGAAACAGGAATACAGGTATTCTTGAGTAGATCTTCCAGAGATGATACCTCTGCTCTGAAGATTCAGCAGGACTTGGTTGCTTGGGAGTGCTGGGTGTTAATGCTGTTTTAAGGGGCCCAGTCTCTGCTCTGAAGATTCAGCAGGACTTGGTTGCTTGGGAGTGCTGGGTGTTAATGCTGTTTTAAGGGGCCCAGTCTCTGCTCTGAAGATTCAGCAGGACTTGGTTGCTTGGGAGTGCTGGGTGTTAATGCTGTTTTAAGGGGCCCAGTCTCTGCTCTGAAGATTCAGCAGGACTTGGTTGCTTGGGAGTGCTGGGTGTTAATGCTGTTACTTTGTGTATTGTGCCTGTTTCCCCATTCGGGAGCGCTCATACGAACGGAACCCGTTCGTCTCCCAAAAGAGGACCACCCCGGTACACCATAAGAATGTTCACACCAATCAATCAGTACGTTCGCACCTGCAACGTAAGTGCGAAACCTCAAGCAAAGTAATTAATAAGTGCTCCATTGGGTTGCCGCCATTTCGTATAGACGAACACCACCTAGGGGGAGCATTCGTATCCCGAAAGGAGACGCTTTCCTTGCGGGGTTGTCGCACCGGGAATCCATGAACGTGTCCCTGAGGTTGGTGGGGACACTTTTGGGGTACTGGCGGTTTGGATCACCCGAACTCATCCTAAAAGAGCTGAATCACTATCCGGGCTAGGGGCTGCCCAAGAGCACTCTCTCTGGTGCTACCTGCATGGAGAGAGAGACACAAGCCCAGCAGAGAATCCCTTTAACTGTGAGTTGGCCTCACAGTCGCAGAGTCCTCGCTGGCTGCCTGGAAGTCCATGCTAGCCAATAGGAAAAGGACTACCATTCAAATTGGTTTGCGCCCTTTCTCCCGATTGGCCGGCAAAACATCTCCCTTCCCTGAGCGCTGATTGGTGCAATTTGGTTTGCCTTTCCCCGGATTAGTTGTTGCTTAGTTTAGTCGTGAAGTTTGAATTCACCGGACTAAACCAAACAATGCTGTGGAACTAATTTTGGGGATGTACAGAGTCTCAAGCCCAGACTTTGAATGATGACTTCTCATCCGATAGCCCAGCTATTTGCAGAGGTCCTAACTGGGATATCCAGGGATGTTTGATGTGTTTACCCCATTTCCTTCCTGGATTGCGGGGCCCCTAAGTGTGTATTACTGATTGTAATTGTTGTGCAGTTGGTATCTCCGAGAGCGGGAGATGGTTATGTGTAAACAATCCCCCTCCAGCCTGCGATTGTATTGAACAGGACTGAGACACCCTGCGGGGGTCTGTGCTTAAAAGCTGTGTATACAATAAAGGATTGTCAGTGTTGCCCCTCCAGAGCTTTGTGTCGTCCAGCTACTGGGGGCGGAGAAAAGATTAATCCCTGTGTTAGCTGTTCCAGCGTGTGGAGGATGCTGCGGACTGTGTGCTGTCCAGCCCCTGTGAGAGAACAGAGCCAGTCCCCTACCCAGTACCAGCTAGGAAGCTGACCCTTGGTGGAGGTACCCAGCCAGGCTACAGGGAGCTCTGGCATGATTAGAATTATTAGGTTACCCCTCTTTGCAGGCCTCCTTAGGGGAGACTATATTTTCTTTGGTTGAGTCAGCAAATTACCTTATGAGACTTGTGCTGAGGATCTACAGCAAAACATTGATCAGTTTACTAAGGCATTTAAAAACATATTACCCCATACTGCCTATATCTAACCCAAGAGTAACCATTTTCTGCATTCTAAGCTGTTAGCGCACTGGTTAAAATTGGTAAATATGCTGATCCATCAATGCGCATGGCTTCTAAATATTCAAAATTGTGGCATTCCCCTTACCTGTTATTGGTTCTTCTGCTCTTTGAAATGTCCATGTCTATTTTTTTCTAGACCAACCCTTTCATTTTTTTCTAGTCTGTCTTTTGTTTATGTTTTGGGTATTTTATTGTTTAATGCTGATTTAATTTGATTACATATTGCATTTATGAATATTTGCATGTA
The DNA here is from genome assembly GCF_036172605.1 of Pelobates fuscus. Lineage (NCBI taxonomy): Eukaryota > Metazoa > Chordata > Amphibia > Anura > Pelobatidae > Pelobates > Pelobates fuscus. Next base: position 163,195,941 of record NC_086321.1, on the reverse strand, counting down.
TTGGAATGATAAGATATACACTATAGATATTTAAATGCTATACTTATTGGTTTTGTTTTTTTTTCACTTTGCAAACTCATTTTGAAAGGAATTTAAGTTCAAGTCTTATAAAATAGAACTTAGCATATATAAGAAAGCTTGAACACCAGAATTTAATCATTGGATTTCATTTTTCACCTGGAAGTTTACAAGTGTTGGTGAGTTTTGTATAAGCTTTTAGCTCCCTGGCAACAGAATGACATTTGAAAGATGTCAGGAATATTTTACTGAAAAATATGAGCATCGTAGGTTAGCTCTCATTTTATATTGTACAGTACTTTTCTAAATGTAATTATAAAATTAAACATTTAAAGTTTTTTTTTCCCCAGAGAATAAATATTCCTTTAGAAGACTGAAGTATTCTAGTGGTTAAAATGTTATCACTTTTATACTTGTAATAGAGACTAAGTTCATGCACCTTCCAACAGCATCAATCTAGAGATTTATTAACCAATTTAAAATACTATTGTCTTTCACTTCAATGTGAGATTGAGGTGTGTAGTAAGAGAAATAAAAAGGTACAATCAGTGAGCCATACTGCCAGTAGACACCAGTATCTGGGACTCAATAGATATTCATGAACATTCTCGTATTTAGTGAAGGAAATAACTTAATACCGACAGTGTCGATGGAATAATAGCCATTTCCTGGCTGACTTGCAGCCCTCAGAAAATGAGATTGTGGCTGCCTTCATTTTTCTTGTCTTCTCAGGGTTTTCTAGCAGTGCTGCACAGTGATTTGGATGCTTCCTGCATTCCAAATGAGCCACAGGACAAGCACATCATTTTCTAAGGTGCCTTATTTTCAAAGATCAAAAGAACTGCCAAATTCTTGCACTGTGAGGACCACCATCATCATTCCATATTTATTCAATGCATGCTTAGATTATAAATATCCCAATTAATATTTCAACAGAGTAAAGGGCACGAAGGAGCTTCTTTTACCTCATTTACACATATATATGCATAAAACAGTTTGTGATGCTTGGAATCTTTTCTTCTCCACCCTCTGTTTACAATTCCAATCATGAATAACAATACTGAGCCTCAAGTACCGAAGAACTGAGGCTTAACAAAAGCAAAACATTTTGGAATTTCAAATGCTTTACTAAAGCAAAGCAAATATGTAATGCATTGATTAAGACTGTCTGTGATGTATTTTAAGTCATACACATTCGTAATATCCAAGCAATAACATCTTTCCTTTAAAAATGTGAAATATTTATTGCAAACTATGTATATATTTTGAAAAATAATTAAAAAAGCATATGTAGGCATTATCCACTGATGCAATAACATTGCTATCATTTAATGTTAATTTCTGGTAACATGTAATACCCTCTTTGATAATTACCATTATCAAAATAATTTGTTATTATATTAACACAGGTTATAATTCTGTGTTAATGTTATTCTCTCTTCATTGCTGGATGTTTAAAAACTAATAATGCATACTATTTTAAATTCTGTTCTGCATTTTCATGCTCATCATACATTAAATGGGATATGATCTACTTTAGGAATAATGTATGGTTAGTGTCAGGGCCGGACTGGGATACAAAGCAGCCCTGGAAAGAAAAATAACTATGCCAGCCTCATAAGTCATTGCACCAAATATTGTCATATGTAATATGTAAGGCTATGTCTTGCCACCCCAGATGATTGAGTAATATATAAACACACACACACACACACTCATATGTATTTATATATACATATAAAATATTGGTAATTTCAGAGTAAAACATTTAATTATACAGTAAGCATACTTACATGCAGACACAGACAATCTCACTGACACACACAAACTCTTTGATACACAGCCTTATAGACAAACAAACAATCTCACTGATATACATAAGCTCATTGACATAAAAACACAAGCTCACAGATACACACACATAGGCTCACGGAAAGACAATCTCACTGATAAACACATGCTTCCTACAGGAAAGCTTGTTGACACACACATGCTCCCTACAGAAAAGCTTGCTGACACAAACATGCTCACTGAAGAAAAGCTCATTGACACACACATGTTCCCCACAGAAAAGCTTACTGACACACATATGCTCACTAAAGAAAAGCTCATTGACACACACATGTTCCCCACAGAAAAGCTCACTGACACACACATGCTAGTTGGCACATACACACACACACACACACAAGCTCACTCACTAGCAGGCACACACACATGCTCACTCACTAGCAGGCATGCACACACAAGCTCACTCACTAGCAGGCACACAGACTCAATCACTGTCATGGCTGAAGCTTACCTGGCACTGGTAGGTGAAGTTGCCATTTTGCCTCTATCTTCCAGCGATGTCAGCAATGTGCATGGGGGCAGAGCCTGTGTGTGGGAGGTGGGGCTTTCATACATGAGGCGAGGATTTCATGTGGGGGTGGACATGCAGCTGAAATTTATGTACATTTGGAAGGGAGACTGACATGTCTCCCTGCGGCCACCAGCCCTAATTAAGGCCGCACCAGCCTGTCTCCACAACCCTCTGATATTCATCCCGTGATTGGGTCAATCGGGTTTGGGCTTTTTCGACTTGAACCCAATATTGACCGTGCTGTCAGGTGAGGTCCCTGGGGCCAGGTTTGACTGGGTAATTGCCTGGATTTTATGTTTTTTTTCCGCTTGTAGCCTGGACTGTGGTTTATATATTTTAACCTTTATTTTGCAGTTCTAGTTTACAATTTACAACAAATTAGAGTTTAACGAACATCCTGTGTATGTTTTCATTGCTGCTGCCTCATTAATGTAATTTTTACTGCATATGAACCAAACTCTCATATTACATCATCACTTACCTAGCCCCCATTATTCACTACTAGTGAATTCCCTCCAATCTGTGTCCTTTCCTCCAGATTCCCCACCCACTCTTTCTTTCCTTCTGTATATATTATTTCATCAACTTCTGCCCCTGTTCTCAAATTCTGCCTCACACCATCAACTTTCTCCAAAATCTCCACAACCTTTTGTCCCTCTTCTCATAATCCCCAAACACATTCAGCTTTGTCCATATTCCTCCCATCACCTTCTAACCAACAGAAATTCAGCTTTCTCCATATTCCTCCATAAAATCTTGCACCCAAACCTTCATCTTTCCCTATATTCCCACCAACTTCTGTTCCTCTCTTGAAAAATTCCCTCTGTCTGTCTCTTTCCCCAATAGTAAAGTGATTATCTTCCTACCTTCTCTTGTCACAGTGTGGCCAAACAACACGGGACTGATAGTCATAGAACAGTACCAGTATTTATTTTGGCAGCAAATTTAAATTTAGTTTTATTCAAAGTCTTTTGACTTAAAAGCCATCTGCTGTAAGCAGGGAGCAGTGATAGAATATAAAGCCTATCCCAGTTCTCTATTGCAGCCCAGGCATGAAAGTGGAGTCCTGACAGCGTGCAAGTTGTCATGACTCACTCACATGCTGCTGGACTGCACAATATGCACTTGCAGACTTACAAATCAAGTACCACATTCTGGTATCCCTGAATATGTACCTGTTTGTTTGTTTTCTCAGTGGCATGGGGCAATTGTTTTACTGATTTGCAATTATTTAATACATTCTTTATCCATTTAATTTCTAAAAACATATTTTATTTGCTTCTCACTAGACACTCTAGCCCCAACTGGTCTTAACATAGATTTTGATCTTTTTAACTTTTTATAATCCTTTTTTAGGTAGTTTATTTTAATTAGGCTGCAGTTCATTTTTATGAAGATTGTTAAGCTGTTTTTACATTTTATATATATGCCTACCAATACATTGTATGCAATTTTCTATCGCTTAATATATATTTTTATACTGAATTTGGTCTGCTATTTAATGGATAGGAGGTTGTCGAAGAATGGGTTTAAGCATATTAATAGACAGATGTTAAGTTTATGAGCTGGATAATTTTTTATTTTTTTTTGTCTGTTGGTTGAATAATTTAGATTATATGCCCTTTCTGTGTTAATTTATTTTAAACATTTTATACACCCCTCTCCCCCTTTTCTTTTGTATTGATTGCTTATAACATTCTGCATTTGGGACATATGGGGCAATACATAACTATATTGGGACTGTTTATTATTTCCAATACTTTGTATATTTAGGATAGTAGATATCTTTTCAAATAATTGTTTGGCTATGGGTATTTGTATACCATTGCTTTCAGAGGACTATTAAATTACATTGACATATTACCATAACGTCATTGAATATATGGACATGGACGCTTTAAGTTTAAACACCTTCACAGCATGTAAAAAAACACTGTGGGAGACTTCATTCATGCTTGAGATAGCCCCGAGAGGCGGGGCGAAACACGTAGCAGGATGCCGAAACCCGGAAGCTTCTGCACTTGCAGTGTGATCGAGATCAGCTGGAAAAAAACAGAGAGGACGGTCAGACTGTTTACAGTTTACAACCCAGGACTTTCAAGCGTTCGATCTACTTCGCAGTGCAGTGAGATTTTATCTATTTTTACACTTCATATATTGTGATTAATAAAGCTTTCTATTTTACACTTTTAGCTGATAGTGAATTGGTTCTACCCACGTTAGGATCCAATGAACATTAGGGTCTGATCCTCCCAGTGCCTGATAGTTTGGAGCGGTACTACAACCACTCCATAATTGTGAGTGTATTTCCTACAGAGCACCACATTGTATAATTTTATTATGACATATTGCACTAGGTTTTTGTTTATGTTTTTGTTTTGTAGATCCTTGTGACATATTTCAACAAGACTGTGCAAGTATATCACTTTATTTTGTATGTCTAGTCACAGTGTGGTCTTTATATTTGCTTATTCTCCTACTGTGGTGGAAGCTCGGTAGAAAATAAATTTACTAGGACAAGATTGCCACGTGGTATGTGCACTGGCATATGTTGATGTATCGGTCGGTTGGTTGCACGTGGCAACGATACAATCAGTAGTGTAAGGAGCATGTGTAGGAATACAGGATATACAAGTATTTCCCCTCCTCCATTGTGCTGGGCAAGCCATGTGGTCAAACAGGAATTTAGTCTCTATTCGGTTGATGGATAAGAGTATGTGTAGGTTGAACTGATTATGGGAGGAGCTACATGCCTATATAAGGGACCTACACTGTATGATCAGGGCTCAGACTTTGCTGTTTTTTGGTGACATTAGTCCCTCTGAGTCCCGGTCGGTGAATCGAATAAAGAATCTCTTCCTTCCTGAAGAAACCTGTGTCCACTTCTCTGTGCTTGGCTTCCGTCAGTTTCTCCGGTATCATTTGGTGCGTTGGCCGGGAAGCTCATCGCTCAATGGTAGCTGAGAAGCAGAGGCGTGAGACGGTCTATCTTTGCCCATTCTCCCTACGGTTGCACCCCTGAACTTCTGCGTGGACCTCGTTTTGTCTCGGCGCCACTGGTCTGTTGTCCAGGAGATCATCGGCCTCTACGTAGTAAGTGCTGGGGTGCCCCCGTCGATGAGTGTGAACCCAGGTTCAGGAACGAGGAGGTAAGACGACCACTGTTTTAGACGGTGGACCCACGAGGGGTATTGGATACCGATTGTGCGGTAGGCCCATAAGGGGTTATTTGTGTATGGAATCTGCCCCCTCCAGTGGAGGGAAGGAGCGACGGCGCACCGCTCGTAATTAAACGCCCTGTAGTCAGCCCGTTTAATTTTGGTTTGGAGTCACGCTGGGTTCTGTGTAAATAGCCCAAGCCGGACACTGGTGTCTTGTCTAGACTAGCGTTCTAGGGTGTATATTACGTTCGCTAGGTCGGAGGGACCGGAAGACTAAGCGGCGTCTGTGTAAATTCGGTCCGCTAGATCTCAACCTATCTTGGCTAAGTGGGAAGGCGTGTAAATTTGGAACCCACTAGATTTTTGATAGAGTATATAGACTAAGAGGGTGCTGTTGTAAATTCCGCCCTCTAGTTCGCTATATGTGGTGCTTGGGCAGCGTGGCTAACCAAAACGGATGTAAATAGTTTTAGGTAGTCCATCGAGGTACTGGCCAATAGATTAGTTGGGAATTGTAAATGTGTTAAAGATTGTTGTAGTAGCGTGTATATCTTGCTAGATAGCGTGAGCTCTGCCGTCTAGCGAGAGTGTGAATAGTGTGTAACTGTATCATAGCGCACGGTACCATACCCATGTATTATAATTACTGATACTGTAAATAACTACTAATAACTGTCGTCTATGTTGTATGTTTAACACCATAACCACTACTAATTGAACTGTGACTTTAAATTGTACTCTAACCAATGCTAACCGTACTATAACTGTTTGTAAAGACGATGTTACTGGGGTATGTTATAGACGGGTAATTCAGATATAGGGAATTATAGCGTGGGTGACTGTATAGTTTCGCAAAGAGGCGCAGTAATAGTTATTTAGTGACTGGTGTAACAGCTGTGTGTGTACGGGAAGTCCCTGTATGTTTTGTTGTATGAGTTTGACATAGTAACTGTGCCACATGGTGCTGTTGCCAAGGAAACGAGTGTGACTGTTGGAAGTGTGTTTGTTTTGCTTCTGTTGGAGACGACGCTCCGTTGTTAAGTATGGGTGCGTCGGATTCAAAGAAACTTTAAAAATGGATATAATGTGTGTGATTTTGGGGTTAAATTGGCTCCAAATCACCTGACTACCTTATGTAGTAGAGAATGGCCTCTGTGGTAATCTGTCCAGATTTAAATCTAGTGCAGCGTGTACATGTGGCTGTATCTATTATGCTTGAATTCTATGACCAGTTTCCATATTTTGACTGTTAAAACAGTTTGTGCTACTAGATGGTTACCAAAACTGGTTTGTCCATCCCCAATGGAATCTGACCCATCTGACCATCCCTCAACTAAATTCTTTAGCAAGAACTGGTGCAGCTGGTATGTCCACCTGTGCTCTATTGTCCCTGGCTCTCAGATGCCTTGCTTTAAGCCCTCCTATTTCTGTGCCTACCTAACCCCCCAACTGGTTCTTTGTACACTGAGGCTCTTTTTGGTGGAAGGGTATTTTAGTGTTTTTTTATTATTGTTCAGTTTTATTATTAGCAGTCAAAATTTTGAGGAGAATTATTAATAACAGTAACTGAGTCCACTGATAATACCATAACCACTGAAAACACCATAACCACTGACAATACCATAATCACTGAAAACACCATAACCACTGACAATACCATAATCACTGAAAACACCATAACCAATGACAATACCATAATCACTGAAAACACCACAACCACTGATAATACCATAATCACTGAAAACACCATAACCACTGATAATACCATAATCACTGAAAACACCATAACCACTGATAATACCATAATCACTGAAAACACCATAATCACTGAAAACACCATAACCACTGATAATACCATAATCACTGAAAACACCATAACCACTGATAATACCATAATCACTGATAATACCATAACCACTGATAATACCATAACCACTGAAAACACCATAACCACTGACATAGCACTACAATTACTGAGCCTTGTGTGCCTTTAGTAACAGTAAATTAGTTTTGAAATACAACTGGATGAAATGGTCAATGGTATAGGATGCTGGAATACACTTTTACCATTTTTGGTTACTGGTCAGGCTCCTCCTAGCCCTGTCCGAAACATTTTAACCGAGTTACTGACCAGTAAAATTAATTTATCCATTTCCACCTACCTTACCACTCCCCGACCGGAACCTATGACTAAACAACCCTATCTAAGTCCCACCCTAACCTGACAAATGACCGGTGCCCTCCAACTTTGACATTTACAAATGCCACTGCAGCTTACCCCTGGTCCACCACACATTGATATTAATGGTCAATTACAGTTGGCAGACCCTGTATTTGTTTATGTCCCTTTCACCATGACTGATCTGTTTAATTGGAAGACCCATAATTCCGTTACGAAAGCCGACGAGTCACCTAGTGCTTTCTATGAGAGATTGCTGGAGTCATGTAGATTATATACTCCTTTTAATCCAGAGGCCCCTGAGAACTCTCGAATGAACAACTCAGCATTTGTCAGCCAGACCCAAGGTGTTATCAAAAGAAAATTGCTAAAGTTAAAGGGATTTGTATGAATGTCCATATCACAGTTAATGGAAATTGCAAGTCAGGTGTTTATGAACAGGGAGATTGAAACAAAGCAGGAGGAAGAACGTAAAATGAGGATGAAGGCAGATATGCTAGCTGTAGTGAGCTGTATCATAAGTGAGACAGGGAAGGGGGTGAATAGAGGAGTTGAGAATAGGCTGAGTAAGGGAGGAAGTAGGAATCACTGTGCGTATTGTAGAGAGCAAGGATATTGGAAAAGTGACTGCCCACAGAGGGAATATAAAGCAAGTTATAGATAAGACAAGAGAGAAGGTTATGAGATGGTTACAGAGGTGGCTATAGAGAAAGTCTTGGAGGGAATGACAGTAGTAACAGAGGAGGTGTTCAGGGAAGTAGATACTATTCCCCTACCCAGAGATGAATTGATAGAGAAGATAGAGATTTTGACGGTCTGGCTGACACTGTCATGGAAGACTATTGATACCGACTGGGCTCCATCCCCCTTTAGCCGAGTGCAGCCTATGGTCGATGTATCAATAGAGGGAAAGAAGAGCTCTTCCATGATTGACACTGGTGCTGAGTACTCTGTGGTAACTAACCTAGTTGCTCCTCCTTCAGGAAGACTATAACTATGATAGGAGCTACTGGGAAAAGCGCTGCTAGACCAATTCTCAGGAGTCATACTTGTATTCTAGGAGGCCATTTTGTTAAGCACCAGTTCCTATATATGCTGGAGTGTCCAGTTCAGCTTCTAGGACGAGATCTATTATCAAAGCTTCAAGCCCAGATAACTTTTAAACCCAACGGATCATTGTCTCTGAAGTTTAATAGATCACCAGGCATAATATCAGTATCGGTGCAAAGGGAAGAAGAATGGCACTTCTACTCTATAATAACAAATACAGACCCTAAGAGTGATGAATCCTTATTTGACATTTCAAGAATATGGACAGAGATTAATCCTCCATGACTTGCTCGCAATATTCCACAATACACATTGAATTAAAACTTGGAGCGTATCCTGTTAGCCTTAGTTAGTACCATATATTATAGAGGGCTAAGTAAAATATACAAACCTATGTGGATAAGTGTGTAAAGTATGACATCCTAAAATTCTGTACCTCCCCTTGGAACACTCCATTATTACCTGTTCAGAAGCCGGGATCAGATGAGTATCATCCTGTACAAGATCTAAAAGCAGTTAATAATGCAGTAGTCAATATACACCCAGTGGTACCCATCCCCTATAATCTGCTTGCTTTAATACCAGGTGGGGCAACCTACTATACCTTCCTAGACCTCAAAGATGCTTTCTTTTGTTTCTGGGTTACTGCTTAAAAATTATGTATGGGCATCTACCTTCCATACTCGTAATTTAGGAGGAGATTTATGTCAGTTTGATGATGGAATTACTCGGCTGTAGGTGGCTGAGTTGAGTAAAACTATGATGAAGGTACAGAAATAGGTGCAAGATAGGTTACCTGTGAACATATATCCACCTGTTCATTCTTACCATACAGGGGATCAAGTGTGGATAAAAGAATGGACCACTGTTCCATTAGGTTCTAAGTGGAGAGGTCCCTATGTTGTTCTTTTATCTACCCCAACAGTTGTAAAGGTTGTAGAAGTGACTCAGTGGATTCATCACTCTAGGGTAAAAACCAGTGGCAGATTCCTGACAAGCTACCATAGATCCAGAGAATCCTTGCAAGATCCGGTTGAAGCGTGTGACCCAGTTGGATTAAAAGTGTTTTTTGCGAAGAGAATATTGTTAAAAGGGAACATCAACAAAGATCTACAAGTAGGTGTTTTGACAGCCACAATAAAGCATGACCACCTATCAACGTTAAGCCAGAGGAAAAACCTCTGTGAAGAAAAGTGAGGATCAGGAAGGACTCCATTCCCTGCAGCCCTCACAACCTGGAAGCTGAGGTGCCATTGCACGGTCGAAGAGCTAGGAAGAAGATGTCAGGAGTGATGTGTTTGATAATGTGTATATTTGTGTTTTTAATTATTCAGGAAGGTAGAGGTACCGACACACCTGGCTGTGAGGTTTGCATTAAGACTACAAAAACAGGTAATCATATTTCCCAGACCCTTATTTGGCATTCACAATATGAGTGTAAAGGACATGTATCTAAGTGTAGATACTTGAGTATATATTATAGTGTATGCCATCTAAGAGCAGGAGAACCTAGGTGTTTTAGTCCAGAGTATCAACCCCGTACAATTTGGTTGACCCTTCGGAATGGAGACTCACAGGGGACCCTGATAAATAAGACCATACTAGAAACCATACATTCTTCAGGTGTTCTGCTATTTGATGCATGTAAGGCGATATCAGGTGGTAGGAAACCGTGGAATGTATGTGGTGATCTTAAATGGAAAAGAACGTATCGGTCTAATGATAAATCTATTTGTCCCAGTAGTAAGTACAAATATATGGATCCAAAGTGCCCAAATAAAGATATAATTATTGTCCGTATTGGTCCTGTGTAGGGTGGGCAACCTGGGGACAGACAGTAGATAAGGATATGATCGTCACTAAGTTGCCTACCAAGCCATATTGTAAGTCTAGGGAGTGTAACCCAGTCCATATACTTAGTAATGACCCAGAACAATTCATAGATAGGTTTGGAAACTTATTTGGGTTCCAGATATATGGAACAGGTTTGGATCCTGGGACAATATTATTTATATGAATAGAGACCGATACTGTGGCAACCCAGACTCATCAGGTCTTTCATTCCTACTATGAGGAGATGAGTGTGGAAAATAAGATGCCCCATAATGCGAAAAACTTATTTATAAATCTAGCCGAAAGCATTGCTGGTAGTCTTAATGTAACCAACTGCTCTGTGTGTGGAGGTACTAACATGGGAGACCAATGGCCATGGGAAGCAAAGGAGGTAATGTATTCCGGTTTTGAGACAGTTGAACAGTTAATATCTTCTCAAACTGATTATCAAGTCAGTGTTAGAGGTAAATCTGAGTGGCGATTAAAGACCTCCATTATAGGTTATGTTTGCATAGCAAGGAAAGGAATAATGTTTAATACATCTGTAGGAGAATTGACTTGTCTAGGGCAAAAAGCTTATGATGATGATACAAAAGATACTACTTGGTGGTCAGCTTCAAATGTCTCAGAACCACCTAATCCGTTTACAATTTATACCAATTTAAAGGATGTGTGGTTTGACCTATCTGCTACATCTAGTTGGAAAGCCCCAGCAAATTTGTACTGGATCTGTGGTAAGAAAGCCTATTCGGAGTTACCACAGGACTGGGAAGGGGCATGTGTATTAGGTATGCTCAGACCATCCTTCTTCTTGTTGCCAATTGAAACAGGAGAGACCTTGGAAGTTAAGGTTTATGATGTGAATCATAAAAAGAAGCTAGCATCCTTGAATGTAGGTAGCTGGGAAGATAATGAGTGGCACTGGCTACCTTAGCGCTCTTCATTGCCAATAGGAGGGATGTAATATGTGAGGGAACTGGTTAACAGCCAAACTGTATGCCCATGAAGTGTTATTGTATTCTAATACAGGGATTCAAGCCTCATTCTACCATTAGGCAATTATGGATTCCTCTGTAAAGCACATAGCCTTCTTACCAGGTAAAGCAGTTGGGCTGTTGATAAAGTCCTCCATTCACTTCCAGTGCAAATAGAAGGAGGTGTATGTGGAAAGTTCAATCTCAGCAACTGTTGTCTGCACATAGATGATGAAGGGCAGGCAGTGGCTGATCTCACAAGCCACATGGCTAAACTGACGCATGTACCGACTTAAGCCTGGAACGGGTACAATTCTAGTAGTTGATTTGGAAGTAGGTACGAGCAGCTTGGAGGGATAAAGACATTGGTAGGAGGAGTCATGTTGATTATAGTGTGTCTCTTTCTACCATGTTTGGTTCCATTGGTAATTAGGTCCATACAGAGTGTCATAGAGAGCATGACAGAAAGGAAAACAGCTGCGCATGTAATGGCTGTTTGCAAGTATGAACCCTTAGCCCAGAGAGAATATATTCAGAATGAGGAGTGCTGAAGGAATTTGTAATGATGCTAAGATGCTTACAAGGTCTGTTCTGATTCATGGCAACTTGAGGTGTAAGTAAGCGATGATTAGGTGATGCATCTGGAATTATTATATATATATCAGAAGCATCAAAGAGGGGAATGTGGTGGAAGCTCGGTAGAAAATAAATTTACTAGGACAAGATTGCCACGTGGTATGTGCACTTGCATATGTTGATGTATCGGTCGGTTGGTTGCACGTGGCAACGATACAATCAGTAGTGTAAGGAGCATGTGAAGGAATACAGGATATACGAGTATTTCCCCTCCTCCATTGTGCTGGGCAAGCCATGTGGTCAAACAGGAATTTAGTCTCTATTCGGTTGATGGATAAGAGTATGTGTAGGTTGAACTGATTATGGGAGGAGCTACATGCCTATATAAGGGATCTACACTGTATGATCAGGGCTCAGACTTTGCTGTTTTTTGGTGACATTAGTCCCTCTGAGTCCCGGTCGGTGAATCGAATAAAGAATCTCTTCCTTTCTGAAGAAACCTGTGTCCACTTCTCTGTGCTTGGCTTCCGTCAGTTTCTCCGGTATCACTACTAATATATTTTAATTTGTATATATGTTTGGATTGCTGTATGATAAGGCACTGTTTATGCACTGGATCTATTAATGTTTGCGCACCTGCAATTTTTGGCTTCTATGTAGAAAAAAAAGTAATTTAAAATGTGATGGTGATAGTGGTGCTGGTCGTAACATTTTCAAATGCCTTTCATTGTAGTGGTTTTGTGACAGATTATTTAATAGCAGTGTGATTCTGTGCAACTGCTTGCAGTTTGGAAATTACAAGCTTCTTCCTTTTAGTACTCTATATACAAAGTGTGGCTGCAGTTTACTGCATAAGTGATCCCTGACTTCACTAATCGTGTCAACAGTTCTGTTGCAGACAGGGTACAGCATGATTGAAGATTAATTAGTTTGCAAAACCTTTTTGTTTTCCTTTAACTGTGTGCCATTCATGTATCAAAATATTGTCCAGTGCAATGCACTGTGTGCAGGTTGTCATATACAGTCATGGGAAAAATAAAGTACACCCTGTTTGAATTCTATGATTTTACATATCAGGACATATTTACAGTCATCTGTTCCACAGCATTTTTTCAAAATTAGGTAAATACAACTGTAGCGGAGAGCTGATTTCTCGCAGCTATTCTCCACTTTAGATCCAAGGAAGGCTCAGGAACAAGTCATTAGTAAATCCACAGCAGAGTTTCCAGCAGGTAAAAAGGTACAGCGAAATCCCCACAGCACTCCCAATAACTGGACGACACACAGTTTCAGGAGTAGAACTGACAATCGTTTATTCCAAGGTTTCTTATAAAGCCTGCTCCCATGCAAGGGAGGGAACCACAGTAATTATGACAGTAACCAATGTAGTACTTGTTACCTCCCACACATCTCCTCCCCTCAGAGTGAGTCATAATCCCCTTAACTTGTCCAGTACTTTACCCCAAACTTGGATGTACCCCTAAACCATCACATATCCTTAATATTAGGGTACCGCTAGGTAGCCCTGATCTGGGTGAATATAATATCCAAAATTCACCCAGATCGGACCAGTGGTTCGGCAGTTACAGGAAGGTGAAGTTTGACCGACCGCACAAGAGTTGGTATCCGAAAAGGGTTCCATGAGAATGGGCCCTGCGGTCGGTCTCCGTTCGGCAGTTAAAACAGACATTTATAACTGCCATCCATACTTTAATTCACCTAGATAGTGATTCGCTCATTCGGTACTTTGTAACTACCGAATGGGGATTTGTTAAGTCTCTCCGTTCGGCAGTTACGGAGCTCTGGAGGTCTCAGCGGTGTTTGGTGGTTTGAGTGTCCGATTTGAGTTCCAGACACTCGACGACAAAACACCGCTGAGATTTTCATGCGTAAGATGGCCGCCGCCACGTGTACGCATGCCGAATGGCGGCCACCCAGACACACTGTTAATGAGCCGGTTAACTTGCGGTTTGGAGAGAATGTGAACCTTAATTGCTGGCACACTTCTCTCCGGGGTGGTCTCTCCGTTCGGTAGTTTCCATAAGTATATAATACGGATGGAAACTACCGAATAACATATAATTCACATATGAAATAGGCGAATAGCAATTTCAACATAGGAAAAAATATAACAATTACAGTCACACAGGCATTTTGCAGGACAGGCTTACTGCGTTCCGCTACACTGCTCCCCCTTGCCCACAAGCCGGCATACACAGTCTGATCCCACACGGATCGGCTTGGGGATGACCGGGGTGCTCACGGATTATTTCTCCAGATCAGTTTGTCGTGACAACCCGTCGGCGTTTCCATTTTGCTTACCCGGGCGGTATTGAATGTTAAAGTCAAAGGGCTGCAGCGCCAAACTCCAGCGCAGCAGCCTGGCATTGTCCCCAGCCACCCGGTTCAGCCAGACCAACGGGTTGTGATCCGTGAGCAAAGAAAAAGCCTGTCCATACAAATAGGGTTGTAATTTCTTCAAGGCCCACACCACAGCCAGGCATTCCTTCTCGATGGCGGCGTAGCTTACTTCCCGGGGTAAAAGTTTGCGACTGATGTAAGCCACTGGATGTTCTCCGCCATCGGCCCCGACTTGGCTCAATACTGCCCCCAATCCAAACATAGAAGCGTCTGTGTGAACAAGAAAACGTTTAGTTGGATTGGGAGCGGCCAAGACAGGGGCATTAACAAGTGCATCTTTCAAGTGTTGGAATGCCTGCTCACACTCCGGGGTCCAGGTTACCTGGCGGGGAAGGTTTTTATGGGTCAGGTCAGTGAGGGGTTTGGCCAGGGTACTATAGTTGGGTACAAACTTCCGGTAATACCCTGCTGTCCCTAGGAAGGCTAACACCTGGGTTTTAGTTTTCGGGGTAGGCCACTGTGATACTGCCTCTACTTTGGCTGGTTCCGGCTTTTGTTTACCACAGCCTACTCTGTGGCCCAGGTACTGTACCTCGGCCATCCCAATGCTACATTTCGCTGGTTTCAGGGTCAAACCAGCCTCCCTGATCCTGTCTAGAACCGCTCCTATATGGGCCAAGTGTTCCTGCCAGGTATCGCTAAATATGGCAATATCATCGAGATATGCGCAGGTATAGTCTTGGAACCCATCTAGGAGGCGGTCCACCATCCGCTGGAAGGTAGCCGGCGCGTTTTTCATCCCAAACGGCATGACCTTAAATTGGTACAGGCCGAATGGGGTGACAAAGGCGGACTTAGGGATGGCGTCCGGGGCCAGGGGAATCTGCCAATACCCTTTACACAAATCAATAGTGGTAAGGTATTGACCCCTGGCCATCCGGTCCAGCAACTCATCTATCCTAGGCATCGGGTATGCGTCGGATACGGTCTTTTCATTCAATCTCCTGTAGTCCACGCAAAAACGGGTCGTGCCGTCCCGCTTTGGTACGAGGACTACTGGAGAGGCCCAGGGGCTATCTGAGGGTTCAATGACTCCTAACTGTATCATCTCTTCAATCTCTTTGCGCATATTCTCCCGTACCGCTTCAGGGATGCGGTACGGAGTCTGGCGCATGGGAAGTTGACCAGGGGTTTCTACTCGGTGGGTAGCCAGAGGGGTGTATCCAGGTACATTAGAAAAGGTCTCCTGCTTTTCTTGCAGTAGTTGTTGTACCTCGATACGCTCCTGTGGGCTCAACCGATCCCCCAGTACAACCGCTCCTAAATCCCCAGCCAGCTGTCCGTCTTCTAACAGATCGGGGAGAGGTAGGCTGTCGCCTTCTTCAGAGGTGGGAGCGCAGATAGCTGTCACCTCCTCTGATCGTTCTTGGTAAGGCTTCAGCATGTTCACATGGATCATGCGTCGCCCCCCATTCCCTGCGCAGTGGCCAATTATATAAGTGGTGTCACACCTTTGTTCTACCACTTTATAAGGGCCTTGCCAGGCGGCCTGTAGCTTATCGTGTCTGACAGGTTTTAAAATTAAAACTTTCTGTCCGACCTGAAAACTGCGGTCCCTGGCGCCTCTATCGTACCAGGTGCGCTGACGTGTCTGAGCTGCCTGTAGGTTTTCCTTTACCGTCTTGGTGAGGGCTTCCAGGCGTTCTCGGAGGGCCAACACATATGGTACAATAGGGGTGCCGTCAGCGCTACGGTCTCCCTCCCAGTGTTCTCTAATCAAGTCCAGGGGCCCCCTTACTCTCCTCCCGAATAGCAGTTCAAAGGGGGAAAATCCCGTAGATTCCTGCGGCACCTCCCTGTAAGCAAACAGTAAGTGCGGCAGGAATTTTTCCCAGTCTCGGTGAGTCTCTGCGAAGGTTCGGAGCATCTGTTTTAAGGTGCCATTGAACCGTTCGCAGAGCCCATTAGTCTGGGGGTGGTATGGAGCACTAATTATGGGCTTAATTTTACAAAACTTCCAGAGCTGTTGGGTGACCTCTGCCGTGAACTGAGTGCCCTGATCCGAGATGATCTCCCTGGGTAACCCCATCCGGGAGAAAATCTGCATCAGCGCCTCAGCCACCGTCTCTGCATGTATATTAGTTAAGGCTACCGCCTCGGGGTAGCGAGTGGCGTAGTCCACTACGGTCAAAATGTACCGTTTGCCTGATGGGCTAGGCTTCCGGAAGGGGCCTACAATGTCTACTGCAACCCTATGAAAGGGTTCCTCAATTATGGGTAGGGGGTGCAGCTTCGCCTTACGCTTATCCCCTCTCTTTCCTACCCTCTGGCACGTATCGCAGGTATTACAATACCGGCGCACCTCCTGGCTAATCCCTGGCCAGAAGAAACTTTGGGTCAGCCGATATCTGGTACGGCTGACCCCCAAATGTCCGGATAGCGGAATATCGTGCGCTATCCGGAGTAATTCGGTTCGGTACCTCTGAGGTACCACCAGCTGTCTTGCAGTAATGGGGTCGGACCCAGCTATCTCTTTACTCGTTTCCCGGTATAATAACTGCCTGTCCCATACAAATCTTTCCCCCTCCGCCCCCGGTTGGATAGAGGTGACCTTGTCTCGGTATACTTGTAAGGTAGGGTCAGTGATCACCTCGGCTACAAACTCGTCAGGAGGGGCCCAAGGGATACAGTCTAGGGAAGGGGAGGAATCTCTTACCTGGACCTCCGGCAGTGCGTTGTTGTGTTGGGTGCGGGCCTGTTGCCTGGTGACTACTGGGTGTGCTTCCTCAGTAGTTTGTGGTTCAAATGCGGAGGTGAGTTTGCCCAGATCATTCCCTAGGACCACCTCAGCAGGTAATTGCGGCATTAGCCCCACTTCCACATTCCCAAACCCCGCACCCCAATGCAAGTGTACCCTGGCTGTGTCCAGCCGATACACGGCTCCCCCTGCAACCCTGACAGCCACAGTCTTATTCAGTTTAGCTTTGTCCGAAACCAAATGGCTTTGCACCAAGGTGATGGTGGCTCCCGAGTCTCTGAGCCCCTGCATAGGCTTCCCTTCCAGATACACGGTCTGCCTATGGTGCTGCCGATTATCTGCCTGTGCTTGTAAGGGGTTGGCCTCATCCAGCACTTCCCACTGTTCTACAGTCGTGACTGGGACGGCAGAGCTGTAGGGAAGTGGTACCTCGTCCTGGTAGTGATGTGCTGCTGCTCTCGGTGGTGGTGGTGGAGGCCCTGGTCGGATCCAGGTGGTGCGGTCTCTAGACTGCGGACAATCCCGTTGGAAATGTCCCCACTTCTGGCATCGGTGGCATTGCACAGAAGCAGGTGTGCGGTATCTCTGCTGCGCTGCTGCTGGTGCTGGTGGAGGAAGTTGTCTTGGTGGGGGTTGAGGGTTAGGAGAGAAGGAGTTCCCCCCTAGTGGTCGCATGACAGGTTTGGTACTCACTGCTTTGGTTTGTCTGCGAGCGTCCATAAAATCATCTGCCTTTTTGGCAGCCTCGGTGAGGGTGGTGGGGTTACGATCCCTCACCCATTCCTGTAGCTCTGAGGATATCCCCTCATAAAACTGCTCCAACGGCAGCATTTGTAACAAGTCCTCCATGGACCGCGCTTTACTCGACTGCATCCACCCAAGAGCTGCCCTTTCTAGTCGGCAAGCCCACTCTGCGTGCGAATCTTTGTCCGCCTTTTTCAATTCTCTGAAGCGCCTCCGGTATGCCTCTGCTGTTATTGCAGGGAGGGGAGGGGGGGGAAAGTACACTATGGGAGGGGAGGGTGGGGAAGTACACTATGGGAGGGGAGGGGGGGGAAAGTACACTATGGGAGGGGAGGGTGGGGAAGTACACTATGGGAGGGGAGGGGGGGGAAAGTACACTATGGGAGGGGAGGGGGGGAAAGTACACTATGGGAGGGGAGGGGGGGAAATACTATGGGAGGGGAGGGGGGGAAATACTATGGGAGGGGAGGGGGGGAGAATACTATGGGAGGGGAGGGGGGAGAATACTATGGGAGGGGAGGGGGGGAGAATACCATGGGAGGGGAGGGGAGAATACTATGGGAGGGGAGGGGGGAGAATACTATGGGAGGGGAGGGGGGAGAATACTATGGGAGGGGAGGGGGGAGAATACTATGGGAGGGGAGGGGGGAGAATACTATGGGAGGGGAGGGGGGAGAATACTATGGGAGGGGAGGGGGGAGAATACTATGGGAGGGAGGGGGGAGAATACTATGGGAGGGGAGGGGAGGGGAGGGGAGAATACTATGGGAGGGGAGGGGGGAGAATACTATGGGAGGGGAGGGGGGAGAATACTATGGGAGGGGGGGAGAATACTATGGGAGGGGAGGGGGGATAATACTATGGGAGGGGAGGGGGGAGAATACTATGGGAGGGGAGGGGGGAGAATACTATGGGAGGGGAGGGGGGAGAATACTATGGGAGGGGAGGGGGGAGAATACTATGGGAGGGGAGGGGGGAGAATACTATGGGAGGGGAGGGGGGAGAATACTATGGGAGGGGAGGGGGGAGAATACTATGGGAGGGGAGGGGGGGAGAATACTATGGGAGGGGAGGGGGGGAGAATACTATGGGAGGGGGGGAGAATACTATGGGAGGAGGGGGAGAATACTATGGGAGGAGGGGGGGAATACTATGGGAGGAGGGGGGAATACTATGGGAGGAGGGGGGAATACTATGGGAGAGGGGAGAATACTATGGGAGGGGGGGATTACTATGTAAAGGGGGGGGGACATTATGGGATGAGGGGGGAATACTATGGGATGAGGGGGGGGGGAATACTATGGCATGAGGGGGGAAATTTCCTGGAATTTCTTTCTAAAAATGAGGTGCGTGTTATACGCCTGTGCGTGTTATACGCCGATAAATACGGTATTATATATAATTTTGTTCAGGAGAAACAGGACTTTCATGTTACATCAAATATTTATATATTAAACATAATTTAATTTGAATAATATGTAAAAAAAATTGTGAAAAATTAAGATTTGTTCTTATTTATTTAGTACTGCATGGCATTTTAACTGTGAATGTCATAATACTGTTAGCTGTTACTGCAATAAATGCACATATTTGTGTTCAGTGAAGTCTAACGAGTAAAATAGTACTCCACAAGTACAGGTTTTATAGTGTTTTGGAAAGTTACATGGTCAAATTTAGCACATTAATTTTTTTAGTTTATACACATTGAAATTTGCCAGACTGGTTATGTTGCCTTTCAGACTGTATGGAAGCCCAGGAATGAAAATTACCCCCATGATAGTATACTATTTGAAAAAGTAAATAACCCAAGGTATTATAAATGGGGTATGTCCAGTCTTTTTTAGTAGCCACTTAGTCAGAAACACTGGCCAAAGTTAGCATTCTAATTTGTATGTGTGTGAAAATTGCATAAAAACAATGATTTGAACGATAATTTTGGCCAGTGTTTGTAACTAAGTGGCTACAAAAAAAGACTGGTCATACCGCATTTGCAATAACTTGGGTTGTCTACTTTTGCAAATGGTATGCCATCATCGGGTAATTCTCATTCCTGGGCTACCATACGGTCTCAAAGGCGACATTTGCACCAATTTGGCGAATTTTAATGTGAAAAAATGGAAATGCAAGTCTTATAATATACTCTGTAACTTTTGAAAACACAATAAGACCTGTACATGGTGGGTACTGTTATACTCGAGAAACTTCAGTGAACACAAATATTAGTGTTTCGAAACATTACAACTTATGACAACAATTATATCGTCAGTGAAAGTGCTGTATGTGCAGGTTTTATGGTGTTTTGAATAGTTACAGAGTAAAATAAAGGGCATGCGAACCATATTCTCTGGACTTTCTGCCTGGTCCCTCAAATTGTAATTAATGAAATTACTTAATCATGTAAAAATATTATGTAAATATATGTATATTTATATCAAAATACAGTTAGAGTGAAATTCTACAGGTATATCATTTTTTTTTTTATTTAATATTTTTCATTTTTTTCAATTTTCTTATTGATTATTTTTAATATATATATATATATATATATATATATATATATATATATATATATATATATATATATATATATATAATAATTATATATATGTATGTATATATATATATATATATATAATATATTTATATATATATATATTAATATTAAAATACACTTAGAAGAATAGTTTATGTGTGTGTATGTGCATATAAAAGTACTTAGATCATATACATATACATATACATATAATCTAAATACTTTAATCTACTTTTTTTTTTACTTTTACTTACTTTAAAAACTTTTTTACAGGCAGCAGGGGGACAGCCTGAGAGCTCAGGCAGTCCCCTTGCTGTCACTGCGTGAGCTGGCTATTCCAGCCATGTGATTGCAAGGATCCCACGATCACATGGCCCTGGAGGGCCGGATCATGCAGAAGCGGGCTGCTTGCTTGAGGCAGCCCCCCAGATCGCGACCTCTGTCGTGGGATCGGCGCGGACCTGGTAAGTCCCCTGGACGGCGGGGACGTTCTATGCCGCCCTCCGGCATTTAGGACAGCCCAAAAAAGGTAGGCATAGAATGTCCGCCATCCTTAAGGGGTTAACAAAAATAATGCTATAACGAATAAGCCATTTGTAAAAAAAAATCTAAGTACATCCTTACTACTTCCATAGGAATTAAGAGGCTAATTAGCAGGCAGATGCTGCTAATCAAATGCCCTCAATTAATTGATCATCAGCACCTGTGACCACCTCTATAAAAGCTGAAGTTTTAGCAGTTTGTTGATGTGGAGCATGGCAAGGAGGAAAGACCTCAGCAATAATTTTAGAGAAGCAATTGTTGCTGCTCATAAAACTGGGAAGTGTTGTTTTTTTTTACAATCTTTATTTTTGGTTAAGTCAAGGTATAGACAGGTACATAAGTCAAACATGCAGTATACAGGTAGAGCAGTATCTGGAAGATGGTTAGAAATCGTGTATAGGAACAAACATTAGTTGGTTTTAATCATGAGCTCCATATTAATTAGAGAAGTTTACCATGAGAGACTGACGTATATTACACAGCCGTAAGGCACCCCCCCAATACCACTATGGCTAATGTGTCTAGAGGGTCCAACCTCGTCCAGGGCATTCTAGGATCAGGAGTTTCCCTACCTGATCTTTCCCACATCCCCCTCCTGCTGGCTGTCAGAGTTTAGGTGATTCCTAAAGCCCTGTGCCTATTATGCGAGCCTGGTTGGCATGTGGTAGGTCACTCGTAGGTGGGAAGCTTATCACGTACCCAGCTGTAGTAAAAGTATTGCTTGGGTGACCGTACCTGTTTGGGCTGGTTACTTATCAGGGCTGGAGGGCCTGGCCCAGCTCAGGGCGCCGGGAGGAATGACAGGGGCATGCATGGTGCTTTGGTGCACCTGTGAGTGTTGTGTCTCATATCTAAGCCCATGCATGAGCCATTATTATCTGGGAGTGTAGCTGTCTCGGGCGTGCAGCTGATAGAGCAGTCACTTCTGGCTGGCGTGTCAGTCTAAGGGTGCCATGTGTGGTACCCAAGGTTGGTCGCTATCGTCGCTCTGTTTATTATTGTTGCGCGCCTGAGTCGGGGTTCACAGTCAGTGCGTGAAGGCTTAGCAGTCCGGGCATGGGTCCGGAGGCGTGAGTCCCCACACCTCCCTCCGGCCCCCGCATTCCCCCCCGCCACA
Source organism: Pelobates fuscus (assembly GCF_036172605.1). NCBI lineage: Eukaryota > Metazoa > Chordata > Amphibia > Anura > Pelobatidae > Pelobates > Pelobates fuscus. The sequence continues at coordinate 163,173,732 of NC_086321.1, read as the reverse complement.
CATTGATATATAGGAAGGGGGAAGAGACTGGGAAGAGTTATAAAAACATTTCTAAACATGTAAGTCCATCATTCTACAGTGAGAAAGCGTATTCAAAAGTGGAAAACATTGAACACAGTTGCCAATCTTCCCAAGAATGGACATCCCAGGAAATACACCCCATGATCAGACTGTGCTATGCTCAGAGAATTTGCAACAACAAAAAAAAAACAAGAGCTACAGCTCAGACTCTACAGGCCTAGATTGGCATGTTAAATGTTGAAGTTTATGGGAGTACAGTTAGAAAAAGACCAAACAAGTATGGTTTGCTTGGAAGGGTTTCCAAGAGAAAGTGTCTTCTCTCTAAAATAAACATGACATCATATCTTAGGTTTGTGAAGTTGCATTTGAACAAACTATTAGACTTCTGGAACAAAATCCTTTGGACAGATGAGACCAAAGTGGACATTTGTCCATAATGCACAGTGACACGATTGGCAAAAACCAAACACCGCACATTAGCACAAACACCTAATACCAACTGTCAAGAACAATAGTTGAGGGGTGATGATTGCAGTCACAGGACCTGAGAACCTTGCAGTCATAGAGTGGATCTTGAAGTCAAATGTGAGACCATTTTTGTGACAGCTCAAGCTTTGCTGAAATTGGGTAATGTAACTGGACAATTATTCCAAGCACACCAGTAAATCCACAACAAAAAAGAAAAGAATCAAGGTGTTGCAAAGTCCAGACCTAAACTCAATCTTAATGCTATGGCAGGACTTTAAGAGAACTGTGCATAAACAAATACCAACAAACCTCAATGAACTGAAGCAACATTGTAAAGAAGAGTGAGCCAAAATTCATCCACAATGATGTCAGAGACTGATAAAGTCATTTAAAAAATGATTACTTCAAGTTATTGCTGCTACATGTGGTTATATAAGCTTTTAAATCATAAGATGTGCTTAGTTTTTTACACATGGCTTCTCTATATTGGCTTTATATCTGTCTGTGACGGTCTGAGTAGGTATCACCGTCTTGCATACCTTTTTCCCATAAAATAATACGCCAATAATCCACAGGTTCCAATATCGCTAGTGTCGCATAATAATCCACACATGAGCCAAAGCTTAATGCTGGAAAAAGACTGGTTTAATGAGAACACAGGCATTCAATTTATACAGTGCATAACTCCTCCTCTGAGCCAGCGAAATAATTGAGATTTGAGAACATACTAAACTCAATTATCTTCTGGTCAGAAAAAGTAAATTTTTTTAAAATTTTTAGAAATACCCTAAAAACACATAAAAACCCCACAAAACCTCACAAAAAAACAACATAGTAAAAATTCAGCCAAATCCATTCGGTAGTTACCGAACAGCACCGCTGAGAGAGTTGACCGGTCTGCCACGAGGGTGAAGCCGAGAAACAGTTCCAGAGGAAATGTAGCAAGAGCCGGTCTCTCTTTGTGAGGTTTTATACGAAAAAAACGCAATAGGTAAAATAATGCTGGTTCGTGAAGAATGCTCCTTGTGTTCGGTAGTTTGAAACTCCCGAACGCCGTTCGTCTAAGTTGCTGGGAAAGAGAACATAGAAGAGTTCCATAGAGACTGGGGTTTGTGCGAGTGCATTGCCGAAAACAGTTCCAGGCACTCGATGACCAAGTCCCGCAGGCAGCGTTCGGGAGACAACATGGCCGCCACCCATTCTGACCATTTTGTGTATTCAAATGCACAAAATGGTGGCCACCTAGGAGCATTCATTTAGTCTGCGGTTTTCATATAGATACATGGTGTTCTTAGTTCTAATTAGTCTCTGGGGTGGTCTCGGTTCGGGAAACGAACAACTTAACTAATGGAACCATTAAAAATAACGAATGACTGGGGAAAGCTGATAGCAATTAGCCAAATGGTGATGGGGTTATCCCTTCACACTGTCAAATACAGTGTAATATGTCATGTGTTTTTGTTCATCTGAGGTTATACTTATCTAATTGTAAGACCTGCTTAGGGACATATGTATGTTATTATCTTGATATGTAAAACCATAGAATTCAAAGAGGGTGTACTTTATTTTTCCATATCTGTATATATCACATCATAAGGCGTTTCTCTAAGCAAAAGAGGACACTCTCAATAAATTGCCTTAGAAGTATAAAAAACAAAATTTTATTGAGTTTATTTAAAAAAATATAAGTATAAGAAAATAATAAGTGATTGCGTAAAACGTAAAAAGTAAAAAATATATATATTTTTTTAAATGTAAAAACAATTGGATTGGGTATTAGCACACACAAGGAAGATTAATTTATTAATATATGAATTTAGATTTCAGACACCAAATATCTAGGGCTTGACAATCGCAAGACTGGATAGCAACCAGGAAAGGGCTGACATCTTGTGGCCAGTGGGGCAAAAAAAACTATTGTATAGTTGGCTCAATTTTACCAACCCATCTATTATCGACAGTTATAGACAGTGATAAAATAGATGTGTTGATAGAAATGCAAAATCATTGAATAAAAAGGAATTAAAGTGCTACGCACTTGGTAATTTAGATATGAAACGTGAAAATTTGGTATATCATGACAACATTACATGCATTTCCTGACAATTAACATTACACGCATAAAGGTGGCATATCATGTGTCACGGCACGGCAACTCACCTGCCCCTGGGCCTGGGCGTCGCACGGCCCTCGCAGCAGAGTTGCGGTACTCGCCGCTCCTGGAGACCCCCCTCCCGGGTCTGCGGTGGCTTCTTCTGTACCTCTCACCGCTGAGGTCTATGGCTAGCACGCTGTTGCGGCAAGATGGCGGCCGCCATGCGGATCCGGCATTCTGCACAGGAGGAGGGGGGTGAGCTACAGATCCATAGGGGAGGAACAGGTCAGGGACTATGGTGTAAAGCAAGATGGCGCCGAGTCCCTGAACTCTTTATATAACCCTTGTGTGCTCCACTACTGGTGGGAGGTGGCCGGTCATGTGATCCCAGCCACCTATTTAAACCCAGCACACCTTCCAGTCAGTGCTTGGTTATTTTGCCTGTTGCTTTATACCTGTCTATTGCCATGATTTTCAGTCTGTGTTCTTGGTTCCTGATCATTGATTCCCCAGATGATTGCTCTTGCCTGCTTCCTGACCTGACTCCGGATTGATCAACTACTTCTGCCTGACTGCTATTTGCTTCTTCGTTCCTTGCTCCTGCTTCCTGGAATTCTTCTATACATTATAGGCCTCCACGCCACCACAGACCCCCTGGGACCCTGTCTCCAATTCCAGGTGCTCCTAAGGGTCCTGATAGTAAGGGAGTGCTGTTCCGCTGCAATTGGGTTCCATCTACTCCACGAATTCCCCAGGTGGGTGTTACATCGTGCCAATGAGCAATACATTCAAAAACTAGATATATCATGCCAATGAAAAATGTATGCATAAACTTGGTATATCATGCCAATGAGCAGTAAATGCATAAACTTGGTATATCATGCCAATGGGAATTAAATGAATGCACTTGGTATATCTGCCAATGAGCAGTAAATATAAAAACGTGATATATTATGCTAATAAGAAATAAATACATAGACTAGATATATCATACAATGAAAATAGATGCATAAACTTGGTATATCATGCCAATGAGCAGTAAATCCACAATGTTTGTATGCCATGCCAATGAACAGGTAATACAAAAACTCTGTATATCATGCCAAAGAGCAGTAACCTAAAAAGCTTGCACTTTCCATCTGTGCCCCCATACAACCTGACAGTGCCATAACGTGACTCACTACCTCTGACTTCACAGGATGTTTGTGCACATACACAGTGCAAATGCACCATGCTGCCTCCATCCCTTTCCTCTTCCTCGCATAGGCGGCTGGCTGGCTGGGTGCCAGCAGCAGTATATACCGGCAATAATCCTAAAATCCTCCCTTGGCTGTCTGTCAATTAAACTTTTTGGTTACACAAGCCCTTTGTTATCGAAGAAATTGCTATACTTGTGTCTCTGTGTTGTATATCTATGTGGCATAATAAGCATTCAGGTATACATAAACAGGTAGGATAAAAAAGCAAGCCAGAAGTAACCAGAGCCCAGTATCTGCCTGTGCGCTTATATTAGATAGCTGCTATACTTGAGAGTCTGTGACAGCAACAGCCAAACAACAGTGTCTACCCTTACAACTACATCCGTACCTTAGAAAGCCACCTGGGATAGTAGCTCTTAATTTAAGCGTTCCTATCTACTGTTACTGCACAATTATCTCACCTGCATACAGCGCATAAGGTACCTCATTCAACTCTCAGTTAATATCCCACAAGTAATTAAAACAACAAAAGTTTCACACCATCAAAAATCTTTTGCTATTTTAAGTACACACATGATGAAAAGATTACAATCAATATAAAATAAATTCTCTCTTTTTTATTTTTTTTTAATCCAGATATATTATAATCTAATTCTGGCAACACAGAATTGCCATTGTAAAAATCTTTGATGTAGCATAGTCATTAGCCCAGGCAGCTGGTTTTGCTTGTCAGAACATTCACATGCACATTTTTCCTGCTTCTTTGGCTGTCCCAAATGATTTTCTTGTTTTTTTCAGTAGTGAAATTTTGCTAAGCTTAAAGGGACACTCCAGGCACCCAGACCACTTCGGCTCATTGGAGTGGTCTGGGTGCCAACTCCCACTACCCTTAACCCTGCAAGTGTAATTATTGCAGTTTTTTTTAAACTGCAATAATTACCTTGCAGGGTTAAGTCCTCCCCTAGTGGCTGTCTATTAGACAGCCACTAGAGGACACTTCCTGCTTCATAGCACAGGTTTTCTGTGCTAGAGCGTCGCTGGACGTCCTCACGCTGTGTGAGGACCTCCAGCGTCGCTCTATTCCCCATAGGGAAGCATTGAAATTCATTTTCAATGCTTTCCTATGGGGTGCGCTAATGCGCATGCGCGGCATTGCCGCGCATGCGCATTAGGTCTCCTCGGCCGGCGGGCGAGATCAGTCTCGCCCACCGGCCGACGTAAGTAGAAGGAGGAGCGGCGGGGGAGGAGGAAGCAGCGACGTGGCACCTGTCGCTGCCTCTGGTAAGTCACTGAAGGGGTTTTCACCCCTTCAGCAACTGGGGATTGGGGGGTGGGAGGGAGAGGGACCCTCCAGTGCCAGGAAAACGGATCGTTTTCCTGGCACTGGAGTTTCCCTTTAACAGCAGCATGAACTAATTTCGGCCTTCCCAATAGTTTTTTTTTTTTTTTTTTTGTAGCAAAAGGAGTTCGGAAGAACTTGTTTTTTCTTCCTGCACAAAACTATTATTCTTTTTGTTAATAATTAATTGAGTCTCTGTTGCATTTATCCTTATTTGAACATATCATCTTTACATTTTCAAGTGTATCAAGAAGTTATATTTTCCACCCCAACAGCGTAGTACTCCACCAGCTGCCACTGCCTAGATTAACAGGTTTAAGAGGGAGAGCCAAAATTTTTGAAGTGTTTTAGATCTTTTCAATTATCCCACTATGTAAAGGACTTTCAAAGTATACACCATGTGGCAAGTGTTTGAGGGTGTTTATCTATCAAATAATCCTCCTTATAAGGGTGAAACCACTGTTACATTGTATGTTCATCTCAGATAGTTCTACCCTACATTTACCCTTAAATGCAATCAAAAGTTTATTTTTGGTACATATAGTTATACATTTGTATACTGGTACACACATTTCAGTTTAAGAAAAGGGACACTGTAAGCACCCAGACCACTTCATCTCAATGCAGTGTTCTGGATGCCATGTCCACATCTGTTTAACCCTGCAATGTAAAATATTTACATTGCATGGCTTAAATGCCTCTAGTGATTATCAGATAGTCTCATAGACACTCTTTGACCCACTTGCAAACTAGCCTATCAATGCTTTCCTATGAGAAAGCCTTGGATTGGCTGAGATCATCAACATTGATGATGTTAACCAAATATGTAAGATGGCAGCGCAGGGGGAAAGGTTAATTAAAAGTACTTAATTTCTCTTAGACGGGTGGATAGACAGATACCTAAATTTGTAGCAGGGCATTACAACATGCATATTTGTATTCATAACACTATAGTGTTCTTTTAGGTGTCAAATATTAAACTCTCTCATCAACGCTGTACTATTGTTATTACTATTTTTATTACTATTTTAGGGTAAAGGAACTTCCTAAATTAAATATGAATCAGCATACAGGACCAGGTGGTATATACGTAAAATATTAAAGAAGCTAATGTAAGTGCTTGTTGAATGACCTTTTTTAACCAATGTTTACTAAAATGAGCTGTAGTCAACATGATTGAAACATTGCACATATTCCATTTCACTTTAGTTTGTTAATGAGAATGTTTTAGGCCTGTAAGTCTTAAATTTTTACTAGGAAAAGTAATGGAACTTTTGATGAAGAAAAGGAGGAAGAGGAATATGTCAATAAAGTTAAAAAAACAAAACTAGATGTTAATAAATAATTACTACTATTGCATTGTAAACTTTAAAACATTCCTCAGCCACTGATTACCAGTAGCTAAACATAAAATGTTGTGGTATAAGGTTGCCTGTGAATTCTATTGAAAGTTTATTGACAGATAATCGACTTGATGGGATGAGAGTGTGACAAAATGGAAAAGAGTTCTAGGTATTCAATAATAAACGTATTGATATAATAATAAGAGAAATTGAGTTGATCATTTAAAAGACATGTCTACAATTATATTTATAATTTGACTATTTAGGCAGTGTTTACTTATACAATTACTTATTTGTCAGATGCTGTTACAGATTATAATCCGAAAGTATAAGTAATTTCCAAAAGATAAGAGGGCAAGGTCATGCACAAAATAAGTATAATGTAGTTTATTATGTGAAAGATGGATGAGGAGCAAATGTCCAAGATGTGAATAATGTGGACAATAAGAATTCTGATGGTCTATGTAGGTAAATGGGACTTAGTAATAGGGAAATGGTGCAGGATATAAGAAAATGTATTTATAATTTGATGGAAGGACACATGAATTGTGCTTGTGTGAAATCAAGTGTAAAACCCTTGGTGTAGATGAATGACTATGTTTCACTGCACTTGGGTGTATCTGAATTGTAGTAAACCTGTTTTCTCAATATGATGGACATGTTGACAGTTCAATGATTACACTCCAAAAAAAGATTACAATACAGTCACTTTGGGTGAAATTGTAATTACAACATAAACACCTACCTATATTTTAAGTGATAATGTCTTCATATTTTTAATTTCTCATTGACCTTACTGTTCAGACACAATGGCTTTAATTTGCTCTTTGTTTATTTACCATGGTATGTCAGTAAGCGTACTTTTATTACATTTATGACATTAGTTTAAGGTTTGACTTTTCAACAGTACAAGTAATTTGTTGTAGGCATTACCATGCTACCATATATAGTAAATTAAAAGATTCTAAAGCAAATGCTGATGCCAATCATTGATTATGGCGATATAGTATATAGTATATATACCTGCACCGCAAACCCACCTTAATAAACGTAATACATTGTATAACTCGTTCTGATGGTTTGTGCTACAATGTAATTAAAGGACCCACCATTGTGACATGCTAAAAGAACTAAACTGGCTGTCACTGGAAAGGGACACTGTAAGCACCCAGACCACTTCATCTCAATGCAGTGTTCTGGATGCCATGTCCACATCTGTTTAACCCTGCAATGTAAAATATTTACATTGCATGGCTTAAATGCCTCTAGTGATTATCAGATAGTCTCATAGACACTCTTTGACCCACTTGCAAACTAGCCTATCAATGCTTTCCTATGAGAAAGCCTTGGATTGGCTGAGATCATCAACATTGATGATGTTAACCAAATATGTAAGATGGCAGCGCAGGGACTATCATTGCAAGGGGGAAAGGTTAATTAAAAGTACTTAATTTCTCTTAGACGGGTGGATAGACAGATACCTAAATTTGTAGCAGGGCATTACAACATGCATATTTGTATTCATAACACTATAGTGTTCTTTTAGGTGTCAAATATTAAACTCTCTCATCAACGCTGTACTATTGTTATTACTATTTTTATTACTATTTTAGGGTAAAGGAATTTCCTAAATTAAATATGAATCAGCATACAGGACCAGGTGGTATATACGTAAAATATTAAAGAAGCTAATGTAAGTGCTTGTTGAATGACCTTTTTTAACCAATGTTTACTAAAATGAGCTGTAGTCAACATGATTGAAACATTGCACATATTCCATTTCACTTTAGTTTGTTAATGAGAATGTTTTAGGCCTGTAAGTCTTAAATTTTTACTAGGAAAAGTAATGGAACTTTTGATGAAGAAAAGGAGGAAGAGGAATATGTCAATAAAGTTAAAAAAACAAAACTAGATGTTAATAAATAATTACTACTATTGCATTGTAAACTTTAAAACATTCCTCAGCCACTGATTACCAGTAGCTAAACATAAAATGTTGTGGTATAAGGTTGCCTGTGAATTCTATTGAAAGTTTATTGACAGATAATCGACTTGATGGGATGAGAGTGTGACAAAATGGAAAAGAGTTCTAGGTATTCAATAATAAACGTATTGATATAATAATAAGAGAAATTGAGTTGATCATTTAAAAGACATGTCTACAATTATATTTATAATTTGACTATTTAGGCAGTGTTTACTTATACAATTACTTATTTGTCAGATGCTGTTACAGATTATAATCCGAAAGTATAAGTAATTTCCAAAAGATAAGAGGGCAAGGTCATGCACAAAATAAGTATAATGTAGTTTATTATGTGAAAGATGGATGAGGAGCAAATGTCCAAGATGTGAATAATGTGGACAATAAGAATTCTGATGGTCTATGTAGGTAAATGGGACTTAGTAATAGGGAAATGGTGCAGGATATAAGAAAATGTATTTATAATTTGATGGAAGGACACATGAATTGTGCTTGTGTGAAATCAAGTGTAAAACCCTTGGTGTAGATGAATGACTATGTTTCACTGCACTTGGGTGTATCTGAATTGTAGTAAACCTGTTTTCTCAATATGATGGACATGTTGACAGTTCAATGATTACACTCCAAAAAAAGATTACAATACAGTCACTTTGGGTGAAATTGTAATTACAACATAAACACCTACCTATATTTTAAGTGATAATGTCTTCATATTTTTAATTTCTCATTGACCTTACTGTTCAGACACAATGGCTTTAATTTGCTCTTTGTTTATTTACCATGGTATGTCAGTAAGCGTACTTTTATTACATTTATGACATTAGTTTAAGGTTTGACTTTTCAACAGTACAAGTAATTTGTTGTAGGCATTACCATGCTACCATATATAGTAAATTAAAAGATTCTAAAGCAAATGCTGATGCCAATCATTGATTATGGCGATATAGTATATAGTATATATACCTGCACCGCAAACCCACCTTAATAAACGTAATACATTGTATAACTCGTTCTGATGGTTTGTGCTACAATGTAATTAAAGGACCCACCATTGTGACATGCTAAAAGAACTAAACTGGCTGTCACTGGAATCCAGACGCACCCTTCATCTTTTCAGCCTTGTGTTTAAGAGCTTTTCTAGGAAGCTCCCACCCTACCTGAGCAGAATGTGCTCTCTGGCTGTTCCCACCTCCTATAACCTCCGATCTAGTACCAGCACTTTATTTTGTCCTTTTGCTGATGGTTCAAAAATATGTAACAGGGTTGATGTTCCAGGAGGAATAGGCCAAAAGGCAAATGATTTAGGTAAACTAGAAAAATGGTCACAGTTGTGGCATCTGACATTTAATGTGGATAAGTGCAAGATAATGCATCTTGGATGTAAAAACCCAAGGGCAGAGTACAGAATATTTGATAGAGTTCTAACCTCAACATCTGAGGAAAAGGATTTAGGGTTGATTATTTCTGAGGATTTAAAGGTAGGCAGACAATGTAATAGAGCAGCAGGAAATGCTAGCAGAATGCTTGGTTGTACAGGGAGAGGTATTAGCAGTAGAAAGAAAGTGCTCATGCCATTGTACAGTGGTGAGACCTCACTTGGAGTATTGCACGCAGTACTGGAGACCGTATGTCCAGAAGGAAATTGTTTTTTTAAAGAGAGTTCAGAGAAGGGCTACTAAACTGGCTCATGGATTGCAGGATAAAACTTGCAAGGCAAGGTTAAAGGAACTTAACATGTATAGCTTGGAGGAAAGACGAGACAGGGGTGGTATGACAGAAACATTTAAATACATGAAAGGAATCAACACAGTAAAGGAGGGTACTATATTTAAAAGAAGAAAAACTACCAGAACAAGAGGACATATTCTTAAATTAGAGGGGCAAAGGTTTAAAAATAATATCAGGAAGTATTACTTTACTGAGAGGGTAGTGGATGCATGGAATAGCCTTCCAGCTGAAGTTTTAGAGGTTAACACAGTTTAAGCAAGTATGGGATAGGCATAAGGCTATCCTAACTATAAGATAAGACCAGGGACTAATAAAAGTATTTAGAAAATTGGGCAGACGAGTGGGCCGAATGGTTCTTATCTGCTGTCACATTCTATGTTTCTATTTAGTCTACCTCAATACAAAAAGAAAGCAGCTTGATCCTCCTTTTCATACAGAGCACCACAATTATGGAACGACCTCCCGCATACTTTCAAATCTTCCCCAAGCCTAAAGTCCTTTAAGAGATCCATCTCTACATATCTCAAAACAGAATGCACCTGTAATGGTTGATTATATATTTCCTACCTGCTCTATGTTACATTTTGTATATATTGTGTATTGTTTTTGTATTTTATTGTATCCCATCGTATCAATGCAATGTTTTGTAGACCCAGGACATTCTTGAAAACAAGATAAATCTCAATGTATCCTACCTGGTAAAATATTTTATATTAAATAAAATAGTTTACATATAAAATAATTTTAAGGAATAATATAACAATATTCCAGAACATCCTTATGAATCAGTATCCCTTTATTTAAGTACCCAGAGTATGCAAAGGAAACATTGTGACTGCTGGATTGGTCTTTATCAACACTGGTCTTTGATAAAGACCATTACAATGGTTGAAACGTTGTATTTGTACACTTGGCACCTAAGTAAAGGGGCACTGTTTCATAAGGGTGTGCTGAAATTTATTCTCCTCAATGTATACTGTTTTTGTGGAATGGGATTATTTGCACCCTTGCACAAGTGGTAAGTGCTGTTCCGGTTCTGCATTCTCAGTTACCATTTTTAAAATGATCTAAAAATACTTTATTTTCTAGTTATGAATAAGCCCATACTGGTATGTTTCATAAATATTGCTAAGAAAGGCAAATCACATAACTGGTGCCCCTTATGAATTTGCCATTTAGTGAGTTCAGAAAAAGTTTTCCTTCTTGGAATTGCTTAGCTGACACATCAGTGGTTGCACTTTCTAAATTGAGTGCCTGGCATTGTTGCTATTAATATCATTAAGGAGGAATATATGCAAAATATTATCTTTAATAAAAATATTGACATTTCATCACTCTAAAGAAACATCCCAGAAAGGCCATGTTAATATTCTACAAGCTGCTGAAATTGAAAAAAAAATGTATAGGCAAGGTCTCTAATGACTGCACTTTCTGATCACTGCTTGTAATTAAAATTTACAAGGTGAGGACTAGGTGTTCTATAAAATTATACACTGGGATTTAGCAGACATCATACCTAATAAACATTAGTTTGAAGACATGCAATACTTAAGCTTTTATCCGAGAGTAAAGTATTTTCTTTATTCTTTTGCTTTTGGGAACTGCCTTTCATTACATCAAATGTGCTGACTTCAGAGTAACCTATTTTAAGCATGCTTTTAGAAAATATGTGATTATACTTGACACCATATGATTAGTGAAGTTAATTCACATTGGAGAAATACTTTATTTAAGTGCATTTAAAATAAAGGAACTTGTTGTCCAGGCTTTTTTTTTATGCAAACAGAATTTTAAAGAATGAAAAATAGTTTATCATAAGGATGACATTTTAGTAAGGGTATATTAATTAAATCCTTTTAAATCCAAATAAAAAATATTTAAATTGTAATATTATTAGTTTGTCCTTATTTTTTATGAAAATAACTATATGCTGTTTGAATTGAAATAATTGAAATTACTTTTCATTACTTTAAGAGTAGAGGTAGGTACTGGGTGAGGTATTTGGTATAGCGAATGAGTGAGTCCTGGAGGAGGATATTTGGCATGAGGAAGGTGTGGGTCCTGGGATTTTTTCCTATGCATATTTGGCATAGCAAAGGAGTGGGTGCTGAGGTGGATATTTTGCATTGGGAAGGGATGCGTACTGGGATGGTATTTGGCATCAGAATGGGGCAAATTCTTTGAGACAGGTGATATGGTGAATATTTGGCATGGAGTAGGGTGTGTGATGGGTATTTGGCTTGGGAAGAGGTGTTTGCAGGGATTAAATTTGGAATGAGGAAGGGGTGGGTGCTGGGTGGATTTTTGGAATGAGGAAGGTGTAGTTGCAGAAATAAGTATTTGGCATGGGGAAGGGGTTATCATGGAGAAGGGGTTGCATGCAGGGGAGGATAATTGAAACTGTATCCCTTTCTCTATCCCATATATCCATATATTGTGGACTATGATGGAGGGTAGTACAATACTAAGCAGGGGCAAAGCCACAGGTCCTCTTCTCAGTATGTTATTACCCCTTATGTCATTCCCAGGAAAACTTCACAGGAATAAGACTTGCTTGGGTGCGTCCTGCTATTAGTTTTCTATGCACATCAACAAGGGCAGTCCACTCCAAATAGAATAAAAAAAATCACTGTTTAGTAGATATATCCCAATGAAAACTTGCATGCATTTAATTATGCATTTTTTTCCATTAGGATTGTGTCTAAAATACTCTTGCAAAATCTGAATTTCTCTTGCCTGCTGCCTTTGCACTTTTTAACCCAGCCCAGACTTTCTGTGAAAGTCCAATCACACAGTTCTCAATGAAAAGGCTTTGCAAGGTAGGTGATCTGGGCAATTGCTGCCACCAGGGTTGAACTGGCCCACTGGGGTACTGTGAAATTTCCCGGTGGGCCGGCATACCTTCGAGCCGGTGTGCAGCCGCCTAGGTGAAGTACTCCCTTCCTGCAGGTCACTTCATGCAGCTTGGCCGAGCTTGGACTGCGGTTTTGGAGAGGGGAACATAAGCTCCTAGTCTGGCAGGAAGTGAGAATACCAAACTGCTATCTATAAGACAGGAGAGAGGAAGAAAAGCTCCTCCACCTGCAGTCCGCGGCTCGTCCACACTACATAAAGGTGCAGGAGAGTGGGGTGGGGGGGGGTGAATGGGACACATGGAGGGGCTGGAGGAGTGAATGGGACACATAGTGGGGCTGGATGGAACACAGTGAGGGTCTGGGGAGGATGAGACACATTGAGGGGCTGGGGGTAATGAGACACATTGAGGGGCTGGGGGGTAATGAGACGCATGGAATGGCTGGGGGAATAAGACACATGGAACGTCTGGAGTGGGAATTGGACACATGGAGTGGCTGGGGGAGATCAGGCACACAGAGGGTCTATGGGGGGATGAGGCACTTGGGGAAGAATGAGACCCATGGAGGGGCTGTGTGGGAGAAAATTAGACACATTTAGAGGGTGCAGGAATGAGACACATAAAGGGGCTGAGGGAAATGAGACACAGAGGGGCTGCAGAGGAAATGAGACACATGGAGGGACTCGAATGAAGCACATGGAGGGGCTCAGGGTGGCGTAATAGGACACATGGAGGGGCTGGGTGGAATTAGACACATGGTGGGGAATGAGACACATGTAGGAACTGGGGGGAATGAGACACATGGGTGAATGAGACACATGGAAGGACTCGGGGGAAATGAGACACAAGAAGAGACTGGGGAAGTATGAGATACAAGGAAGGGATGGGTTGAATTGAGATACAAGGATGGGCTGGGGAGAGGAATAAGGCACAAAGAGGGGCTAAAGGAATAAATAGATACACAGAGAGGTGGTGGGGGGAGAGACACTGTCAGGATATGCTAATATGCCCAAACATGCAGAACTTAAGTAGAAAATAAAGAAAACCCTAAGACGTATTCCCAGGTCTTAGAATGGTTTAACGTATAAAAGGAAAAACACAAGACATTCTGAGGACAAGAATACAGAATACACAAAACCGTACAACAAGCCAAAGGTCGAGGAATACAGGAGTCAGAATAGAAAAGAGCCAAGCCAAAGGTCAAGGAATACAGAGATCAGATAGTCAGTAGGATAGCCAAAGTCAAAATACACAATAAACAGTACCAGAAATGCGCTCTCGGATAACCAGAATGGAAACAATGACAGGGCACAGAGAAATTGCCAAAAAAGGTTTAAATAGCCTAAGGTGCTCCCTGATTGGCTGCAGGGAAGCATGTGACAGTGAACATGTGTGTGTATGTGTGTAACATCACCCACATGTTCCAAATGGTTAGGCAATGGAAGGGTTAATAATAAACCTTAAAATGTTCAAACTTGCAGCGGCCAGCGTCTCTAATGTTTACAGACCTGTCAGAGAGGCAGGGGGCATCACAGGAGGAGGAGGTAAGCACTAGGTGACATTCCCATTACCACGTGGAAATGCTGCCACAATGAGATGCGCCCAACGGGTCTCAGTCCGCTCCCAGGCATGAGCTGACCTGGTGGGTGCCTGGGGACAAGGTAAGTATGCTGCTGCAACGATGCATGCCCACTGGGACCCATACCGCTCTTTAACAGGAGCTGACCTGACGGGTGGCGTGACAGACATATAAGGGGTCTGGTTGAGAATTTTTCACATATAGGGACTGGGGGGAAATGAGACATATGGAGTGGCTTGGAGAGAAATTAGACACCTGGAGGGGTAGAATGAGAAACATTGAGGAGCTCAGGGTGGGTTAATAACACATGGAGGGGTTAGAGGGGGGATTTAGAGGGCCTGGGGAGGAGAAAGACACACAGAGGGGTTGGGCAAGGGGAACAAGAGACACACATAGGGGCTGAGGAAGGTGAACAAGAGACACAGAGGGGCTGGGGAAGGGTAGAATGAGACACATAGATGGACAGTGGGAAAAGAGACACAGAGGTGCTGGGGTGGAGGAGAGAAAGAGGGCTGGGGCCAAGAGACACATGGCATGACACATGGCTTGGGGGAGAAAGGCACACAAAAGGGACTTTAAAGACTAGCTGGAGAAGGGAAAAAGAGATACACAAAGGGTCTGGGATGAAGTATAAGATACGCAAAGGGGGTTTGTAAGAGACACACAAGAGAAATGTAAGGCACACAAAAAGGAAGAATGGAAGTTTAATGTAGTCTGCAGGCTGAGCAGTATAAATGCTGCCTTTTCAGAGAAAAGGCATTGTTTACATTGTTGTTTAGTAACATCTCTAGACAGGCCACCAGAGGTGCATCCTAGTCCATTTCTGCAAAGTTTGCAGCACCAACATTGAAAATGTCCATGCTTTGCATTGAGGTGCAGAACATCTCCATGGAGATGCATTGGTGCAATAGCCTCATATTGATTATGTCAGCCAAAGTGAAGAGGACTAGTTAACATCATATTTTTACAGCTGTGTAACAGTGTACATTTTGCTTATATTGAAGTCCTATAAGTGCTTTCCTTCATACTGGAGCAATAGGTTTTAGCTTTCAATTTTCAGTTACTTTTTCTGCCCCTATATCGGCACTCTATACTGGAGTGACACATTATTGGGCTGGTAGATTTTTTTTTTCCAGGGCTGCTTATTATTTCCAGTCTGGCCCTGGCTTTTCTCTTGAGTTTAGCTCCACCAAGCTAACCAAACCAGGAAGCAACAAGGAACGACTGCCTGCTTGAAAGCCAGGGGGATCACCAGGTTTATTTATTGAAGTTTATTTTTCTATAGAGATCTGCACTTTTTTTGCAAAATGAAAAAATAGCACACACTTTTCAGACATAAAGCTTTTCAGCAAGCTATAGAGGTCTGGGGTGTCCCTTTAAGCTATTTAAGCCTGCAGCAGCCTATAAGACATTACTGCTTATGATTAAAGGCAATTGTTTTTCTTTGTTTTGCAATGTTTATGTTTCCAAAGGGTTCTTTAATGAGGATTCGCTGTCAATGGGCAAAGGAGCACACTTGGCAAGTCTTATAATTACTGTGTCAAACATTGAAGCTGAGTTCTAATTCTTGCAGTATTTCTGGCTAAGAGGGTAAAGTGTGGTACTCTACTTTTTAAATTGGTTATTTTCTCATGTTTCAGTAATTTCTTTCAATATAGTTTATTTTATTGCTAAATGTATTCTTTGCCATTTCTTTTCCTCTTAAATGCTTACTTTAACCATTATCATTATATTGACATTAGACTACTTGACATTCTCTTTGTATTCTCTTTTTTGTGAATAACCATGCTTGTTAATATATTTATTTATAAGTGTTACAGTTCAGTTTTTTTATGAAATGTAGTTCATTTACCTAGTAATCAGCAATATAGTATATATGCATTGTCATATAGCAAAAATAAATGTGCTTAGCATAAAATGTATACTAAGAAAAAGAAAGGTAGTCTAAATAACACCTTAAGGACAAAATGGAGGCTTTAACGCCGCCTAGCATAACCTTGAGAAAGTTCCATGGATGGTTGAAATGTTGATTGCATTGCAGATGGAATTTGTTTGCTTTTTTGCTTATTAAACCACGAGTGTGTTAGCTAAGACCTGTGTGTGCAACATTTATCCCTTAAATTTTATATATAACGCAGGTTGGAACCAGACAGGAACTTAATTTACACAAAGGGTGTATATACCCCTCCTATGCCTATTGAGGATTAACAATTGTTCTTTTTGGCTTAGCTGTGGATTGTTACCATTGGCTGAAGGGAATTAAGCCTCTCTTGCTTGGGAAGCCTCGGGATACAGCACTGTGCAAAGGTTTCCCTCTGAAGATACTCCTTTAGTAACCAGGGGAATTCTTGTAGTGAACCTTGAGGTAGCAAGATGGCACTCCATACCGTATGTTTTCTGTTGTGAGCCAAGGGGCAGCAGATTATGGGCAGGCATGTTTCTCTCACCACCCCCATCCCCCCCCCCCTTCATTTTTTTTTATTTCTATTTAAATTCTTTATTTTGCCTTAGGGTCTGATTGGTTCAGTTTTAATTCTCTGACTCTTTACATATATTTTGCCCTGTTTTAAGAGTAGTTAAAAACAACGCTGGTGATTATAGGGGTTGTTCCTAATCTTCGTGTCTAATTTGCCATGTTTTTAGTGTTTTTTATTTTTAGTCATTTAGTCATTTTTAGTCATTTTTAGTCATTTATCTTGCTAGGATGCAGGGTAGCTGTACTCGTTCACAGGTATTTTGATGTATTTTATTCTGTGTCTGGCAATTCCTGGTATATGGAGCTGCCATGTCAGTTGATGTTTAGTCCAGGTGAATGCACGTCATGCTATTTTTGCGTATGCGCGGGGGTTCCAGTTCGTGCATTTGCATTCACATATATTACTCTGAATGCAGTGACATCATTAATGATGTATGGTGCTCTTTGTAAAGCGCCAAAAATTAATGTCTTCTTTCTAGGCATTTTTTGTACCTTATTTCAAGCCTATGGTATCGATTTTTTTTTGTTGTCATATTTGTCACAGGATTTTTGATTTGTTATTTTCCCTGGTGTTTTATGCAAGTAGTCTATTAAATAAATATAATCTCCTTTTCTTTCTTTCCTATGTTTCCTCTTTTTTCCTCTATTAACATTTTATTTTATTAACCCCTTAAGGACCAAACTTCTGGAATAAAAGGGAACCGTGACATGTCACACATGTCATGTGTCCTTAAGGGGTTAAAGTCACTTTTCCTTGGAATGGAAAAAATATAATCAGCAATAATGCATTCTGATTTATCTGCTTTGGATAAAATGTGACACTCTAAGAACCATAGGGAAGACATTTTTTTTTTAAATATATATTTGTGATGTTTTCTATTATAGCTACAGTTCAGTTTAACCCCTTAAGGCCGCAGCCAAATGTACAAGTTGTGAACCAAAATTTTTTTTAACAAATCACAGATTTTGACTATGTCTGTTCAACAATAATTTACCTCTTTCATATTAAATGCACCCACACTTATTATATATCATGTTATTCAGGGGAAACAGGGCTTTCATTTAACATCAAATATTTAGGTATGGAACATAATGTAATATGAATACAATATAAAAAAATGAGAGAAAATACGATTTTTTTAAATTTTCTTAGTTCTATGTGACATTCTAACTGTGAATGTCATAATACTGTTTGCTTTTACTGCAATAAAATACACAATAAAATTACAATTCAATAAAATTTGTATTCAGCGATGTCTCACGTGTAAAACAGTACCCCTATGTACAGGTTTTATGGTGTTTTGGGAAGTTACAGGGTCAAATATAGCATGTTACACTTTTCAGTTGTTTCACATTGAAATTTGCCAGTTTGGTTACGTTGCCTTTAAGACTGTATGGTAGCCCAGGAATGAGAATTACCCCCCTGATGGCATACCATTTGCAAAAGTAGACAACCCAAGGTATTGCAAATGGGGTATATCCAGTCTTTTTTAGTAGCCACTTGGTCACAAACATTGGCCAAAGTTAACATTAATATTTGTTTGTGTAAGAAAAATGCAAAAAACTAATTTGAAAGCCAATTTTGGCCAGTGTTTGTGACTAAGTGGCTACTCAAAAAGACTGAACATACCCCATTTGCAATTCCTTGGGTTGTCTACTTTTGCAAATGGTATGCCATTATGGATGTAATTCTTATTTCTGTGCTACTATACGGTCTCAAAGCCAACGTAACCAATCTGGCGAATTTCATTGTGAAAAAACTGAACTGCAAGCCTTATATTTGACTCTGTAACTTTTGAAAACACCATAAAATCTGTACATGAGGGGTACTGTTATACTCAGGAGACTTTGCTGAACACAAATATTTGTGTTTCAAAACAGTAAAGAGTATTACAGCAAAAATATCATTAGTGTAAGTGCCGTTTGTGTGCGAAAAATGCGAAAAATTTCACTTTCCCTGACGATATCATTGTTGTAATACGGAGAGAAAAAACGGGTCGCAAGACTATTCTGAGAATGGACAGCAGCTGAAATACCCTGCCCTTCAGTGGGTCCCCGCTCAGAACTCAAGCTGGTTTTAGCTCATCTTGTGCCATTACAGAGAGAACATATCTGAAGCATATCAGACTGGTTCCACCCACACAGGCAGTCCAGATCCGAAATGCCAGCAAGTTCTCTCTGCACGAGAGACACAGCAACCCCAGACGATCGTTTCAGTGTTGTTAGGCATCATCAGTGAGGCATACCTGATATCTCTCTATGCACCGTGAGCAAGGGGTCCACGTCTGGATTACCCTTTAAACTTATGGAGAGAAAAAACGGGTCGCAAGAGTATTCTGAGAAAGGACAGCAGCTGAAATAGCCTGCCCTTCAGTGGGTCCCCGCTCAGAACTCAAGCTGGTTTTAGCTCATCTTGTGCCATTACAGAGAGAACATATCTGAAGCATATCAGACTGGTTCCACCCACACGGGCAGTCCAGATCCGAAATGCCAGCAAGTTCTCTCTACACGAGAGACACAGCAACCCCAGACGATCGTTTCAGCCTTGTTAGGCATCATCAGTGAGGCATAGCTGATATATCTCTAGGCACCGTGAGCAAGGGGTCCACGTCTGGATTACCCTTTAAACTTATGGAGAGAAAAAACGGGTCGCAAGAGTATTCTGAGAACGGACAGCAGCTGAAATAGCCTGCCCTTCAGTGGGTCCCCGCTCAGAACTCAAGCTGGTTTTAGCTCATCTTGTGCCATTACAGAGAGAACATATCTGAAGCATATCAGACTGGTTCCACCCACACGGGCAGTCCAGATCCGAAATGCCAGCAAGTTCTCTCTGCACGAGAGACACAGCAACCCCAGACGATCGTTTCAGCCTTGTTAGGCATCATCAGTGAGGCATAGCTGATATCTCTCTAGGCACCGTGAGCAAGGGGTAATGGTATGCCATTATGGATGTAATTCTTATTTCTGTGCTACTATACGGTCTCAAAGCCAACGTAACCAATCTGGCGAATTTCATTGTGAAAAAACTGAAACGCAAGCCTTATATTTGACTTTGTAACTTTTTTTTAAAACCTGTACATGAGGGGTACTGTTATACTCAGGAGACTTTGCTGAACACAAATATTTGTGTTTCAAAACAGTAAAGAGTATTACAGCAAAAATATCATCAGTGTAAGTGCGAAAAATGCAAAAAAATTAACTTTCCCTGACGATATAATTGTTGTAATACATTTTACGGTTTTGAAACACAGATATTTGTGTTCAGCGATGTCTCCCGAGTAAAACAGTACCCCCCCATGTACAGGTTTTATAGTGTCTTGGAAAGTTATAGGGTTAAATATAGTGCTAGCAAATTAAATTCCCTATACTTTCGGCCTGGGTTGTTAGGCAGGTCCCGCAAATTGTAATTAATAAAAGGACCTAATTATGTAAAATTATTACATAAATATATATGTAAAATTATTATATATACACACGTGTGTGTGTATATATATATATATATATATATATACACACGTGTGTGTGTATATATATATATATATATATATGTATATATATATATATGTATATCATTTTTTTACAATTATTTGTATTTATATATAGGTATACATATAGTGAAGTATACGTATATACTTAGGTATATACATATATATATATTATTTCGTTTTACGTGTATTTTGATATCTATATATATATATATATATATATATATATATATTAATATCAAAATACAGTTAGAACGAAATTACACACATATATATTTTTAATTATTTATTTTTTATTTTTTTATTTTTATTTTTTAATATATTTACATATTTTTTTATTATAATATATATATATATATATATATATATATATAATTATAATTATGTATATATTTATTCAATATCCTTCTACGTGTATTTCGATATTAATATATATATATATATATATATAATTATATATAGAAATATTAAAATACACTTAGTGTACTGTAGATCAGGTAAGTAAGGGATGGAGGGGTGCAGCCTACAGATCAGGTAAGTGAGAGATGGGGGGATCCACCTACAGATGGAGCAAGGTGCATGAAGGGTCAGGAAGGATCAGCATGGACCTAGAAGGTAAAGTAGCACAAAGGTAAAGTAGAAGGAGCAGGAAGGAACAGAAAGGAGCAGCAAGGGTCAGCAAGGAGTGGGAAAGGACAGAAGGAGCACAAAGGTAAAGTATGAGAAGGAACAGAAATGAGCAGGAAGGGTCTGCAAGGAGCAGGAAGGGTCTGCAAGGAGCAGGAAGGGTCAGCAAGGAGCAAGAAGGGTCAGCAAGGAGCAAGAAGGGTCAGCAAGAAGCAGGAAGGGTCTGCAAGGAGAACGAAGGGTCTGCAAGGAGCAGAACGGGACAGAAGGAGCACAAAGTTAAAGGAGCAGAAATAATCAGAAGGAGCACAAATGTAAAGTGGAAGAATCAGTAGCTCCCCATTCATAAAAAAGTAAAACATTTTTATGAACCGGTAACTAGCGATTGGCTTAGAGTGTCAACTGACCACTCTAGCCAATCTGC
This sequence comes from Pelobates fuscus, assembly GCF_036172605.1. NCBI lineage: Eukaryota > Metazoa > Chordata > Amphibia > Anura > Pelobatidae > Pelobates > Pelobates fuscus. Next base: position 163,152,110 of record NC_086321.1, on the reverse strand, counting down.
AGAACCCATGCCTGACGTCAATCTGCACTTCCTGACACTCCGTTTCAAAAGCCGAATACCACAGAGCGACCAGGAGATCAGGAGCTGGAGGAATCCTTTGAGGTTCAACCATTTGAGAGCGGTTTAACACCTTAAAGGAAAAACAGTGCCCAGGGGCCTCCTGGCATCATAGCATTTCATTTAGATTAAGTTGTTATGGTGACCAGAATGTTCTTTTAATTTGCTTAAACATGTATTCCTGACACCATAGTTGTGAAAACGCTACTCACCCTGGTTTTATGTGATAATGACTATGCCCCTTCCCTTTCATGACACTGTCAAAAAGGGACAAAGCATGAATGTCATTATAATTATGCCCCCCCTGGAAAAATTCCTGCGGACGCCCATGGTCACCAAGTGTATTTCCTTTATCACTAACTGCGAATCTGCCCAACTCTCACCCTCTTTAAATAGAATATTATATTATACAGCAGTCAAACTGAAAGCAGAAAAAAATTCAGTTCTTTTCAATTCATAGGTTCAGCACAATTAGGATACTAATTGTACTAAAGGTGGCTGGAGTTGGTGCAATTTGCTATGATGCAGCCATATCACACATATTGATTTATTCACTAAACTATAAAGTGCAAAGAACAAAATTCAGAATGGCAAAACTAAAGCTAAAATGGCCAAACTATAACACTAGCTAAGTTTGAGATATTTGGGAATATTAGCTTTTAGTTTAAATTTGACAATTTGATTTCAATTCCCTATAAATCATATTTATTAAATTAAACAAACCAGAGGAATTCCTCACCACATATCAAAGGCACACACAAGATCACAAATCATCACAGAAACACACACACACACACACACACAGTCTTACACATCCAGCCATCAAATTTGCCTCTTATTTTTATGGCCTCGAAGGGGTAGCTGCAGTGATGTAAAAACCACAAAGGATACTGGGTGGGCATATGCAAATTAGTTTAACAAAGAATCACATTTTTGCCTCATTCAATTTTAAACATGGATCCCTTTTAATCTGTGTTTGCTGTATACAACAGCTTGAAACACAATATAGGAAAAGATGCAAAACCAGTGAACCACTTATGATCAGCTGTTTCATTGTTAATGCAACTCGTTAGCATCAGGTTGGTTACTGGTTTGCTTATTGAGGCTTGGTAGTGCTTGGGAAGCAAAATCCAAATAGGTTATGGTGGGGAAAAAATGTGAACTTCACAGACTTCAGGTGGAAGGGGTTTTCAATCACAATTGTTCCCCACCATAACCTATTTGGATTTTGCTTCCCAAGCACTACCAAGCCTCAATAAGCAAACCAGTAACCAACCTGATGCTGACGAGTTGCATTAACAATGAAACAGCTGATCATGAGTGGTTCACTGGTTTTGCATGTTTAAAATGGAATGAGGCAAAAATGTGATTCTTTGTTAAACTAATTTGCATATGCCCACCCAGAATCCTTTGCGGTTGTAACATCGCTGCAGTTCTGGGACTTCTGTGGGAAAAGCAAGTTTTATGACTTGATTGGTGTGCAGATTTTTGTTTAACATTGTATTAATTATCCACAGACTTCAGGTGGAAGGGGTTTTCTTTTTTTATAATTCTTTATTTTTGCAACGGTATTGAGTAGACAATGTGAAAGGTTCGGCTCGTGCAAGAGCCCATTGGTTTTCCAGGTGATGACATGAATATACAAGTACGTCACAATACATGTTTTGGATTTGTTAAATAAAGACAGCATTGCTACTTTCATCCGTTGTCATTTTTACAAATGAATAACATAAAGGAGGAAAAAGAAGAAAAAAAAAACCAACATATTAAAAGAAAACTAAACTGCGGGTCGGGATACCGGTCATCTCAGCCCAACTGTGGTGGTTGGGGTGGGGTGGGGGGGGTTATGGAGGAGTAAGGGGGGGGGGGCATATTGCAGTCTGTTGGTCGTATTTGCCTCTCCCGTCGGCTACCTTGCCTTTATCGGTCACTGTAGGTTTCCCAGGGTTCCCAAGTCTTGGTGAAGGCTTTGGTGAGGCCTCGTATTTGGGCCGTGAGTTTGTCCATGAGATGGCATTCTTTTATCTTATTGATCACTATCGTTACTGAGGGGGTGTCTTGTTGTAGCCAGGTTTGGGCTACTGCTCTCCTGGCCGCTAGAGTTATTTTATTTAACAGTTGTTGGTTTGGTTTGGGCCAATCCTCTTGTATTAATTATCCACAGACTTTAGGTCAATTTTTTTAGGTTAACAAGACCGTGAGTGCAGTCACCTCTATACTAAGTTTGGATATTTAAGCCCTGGTTATATTGCACCCGTCCATTCACTTGATTTAAAGCCTGTGTGCAAGGACTTATAGACTATTATATATATATATTGATTCAGACCACGGCTGACATTTTTGAGAATTGTCATTCCTTCCCAGTTATATCCCTCTCTTTTTTGCCTTCTTCATCATCATGTAGAGGGCTCCGAGAAGCAGGGAATGAAGCAGTAGTGGAACTGTCCTTCCACTCCAGCAAGTCAATATAACAGGCCAGAGGCATACATACATAGGTTAGATGGCACCCAGGGCAGAAATATATTTTGGAACCCTGCAGACGCCTGGACTTTTAATTAATTAAAGTTAAATCTTCATTTGCAGTATCACAGTCAGAGCTACAAATTTCTGCAGTAAAAAAAGACTTATTTCTTATTCTCTCCGCCACTATCTTTGCAAGAATGCAAACTTGTTATGATGCTTGGGGTAACCCTTTAAAAAGAAATGTTGCCAATACGTAACATTATGCCAAATTTCTTAAGGGACTATTTAATTCTTATTCAGAAAAGTTACTAATGAATACCTGAGTGCATGTATTCAGTCAGTCTAATCATGCCCTGGGTAGTTGCTACAGCTATAGTACAGAACCTTATTATTCAATATTCATGCAAGTTGCTGTATATTTACTGGAGATTTCAGATGCCTTTCACATAGAAGGATAATTTGGGAAATGCCATTAATTCCTTTTGACCTTTACCAAAGCTGTTATACTTGGTTGCACAACTATATGGGTATTCTACCATAGATCATTTTAAAAGCTTTATTTTCCATTATGGCATAAAACCCGCTCACAAAGGAAAAGTAGAAAAAATCTTCAGTGATCTGGTTTCAAAAGAAAATATGTTAAGGCAGAATATATATTTTTCAGTTGTTGACAATGTCTTGATCCTTTCTACTTTAAAAAGTGAGTAAGTAAATATGGTAATTATGGATACAAATATGATAAGAAAGGTAAAAGAACAATTTGCAAGCAGAGTTTGAACTAGTTTTATTTTATAATCAGAACTGTGTTGAATGAACCAATGTTTTGTAGGTTTTACAATTTCATATACGACAGCGCTAGATAAAAATTAACCATTACTAGTGATTTCATTTTCACTAAAAATGAAGTGTAATGCATATTTAAACATGTTATGCACGCATGCTATTTGAAGAGGTTAAACTGCTGTTTGTGTAAAATCAAAATGCAATTTTAAAATTCCTGCTACATCACTCCCCACAACAAGGAATACAGTACAAACAAATCAACAAGTGCAGGTGAAAGTGCACACATGCACACATAATTTAAAAAAATTACCACTTTCTGAATTTTACATTTAAAAAAAATCTAAAATAGATTTAAAAAAAATTACAGACCATAGTGTAGTATATAACATTCTTAAAAGCCACGCAGTTATTGGTATGGTATTACACTCACAGTCAAAATGGAAACCCCAATGACTGCATCTTGAAAATGTAATAACGTCATCAATGCAATGACCTTAGACATAATTTGTGTAATAACAAAAATGATGTAACAGGATGGAGGAAGCTGGAAATGATGGAGGCAGAAACAGGAATAAAGGAAAGCACATAAAAGAAGGGCCTAGATCATGCCAACGCTAGATTTATAAACAGAAACTAATGAGACTTCCTGTCAGGATACACTAATATGCCCAGCATGCAGAACTTAAGTAAAATATAAAAGAAAACCTTAAGGCATATTACTGGACCTTAGAACGACTGGATTTAATACATAAAAAGAAAAGTACAAGACAGGCTGATGTCAAGAATACAGAGTGTACATAAATGGTAGGCAAGCCAAAGATTAAAGAATAAAAAGTCAAAATAGTCAGGAAAGAAGCCAAAGTCCAAGGGACACAGAAACCAGAATAGTCAAAACCAAAGCCAAAGTCAAAATACACAATATCAATACCATAAACGCTCTCTCAGAAAACCACAATGGAAACCATGACAGGGCACAGAGAAATGGTCAAAAAAGGTTTATATACCGTATATACTCGAGTATAAGCCGAGTTTTTTAGCACATTTTTTGTGCTAAAAAACACCAACTCGGCTTATACTCGAGTCAATAGTCTGTATTATGGCAATTTGCATTGCCATAATACAGACTGGGGGCTGTGGGGGCTGTAAGAGAGTTTACTTACCTCTCCTGCAGCTCCTGTCAGCTTCCTCCTCCTCCGCGCCGTCCGTTCAGCACCTTGGTCAGCTTACACTGGGAGCTGACAGAGGGAGCTGCACGGACGGCGCGGAGGAGGAGAGAGCTGACAGGAGCTGCATGAGAGGTAAGTAAACTCTCTTACAGCCCCCACAGCCCCCCACTGAACTGCCAATGCTGGACCACCAGGGAAGGAGAGCCCCCCTCCCTGCCATGTATCAAGCAGGGAGGGGGGACGGAAAAAAAAATTAGTAATAATAAAAAAAGAAAAATTAAATAATAATACAAAAATAATAAAAAAATAAATTAAGTAAATAAAAATAATAAATAAAAAAATAATTATAAAAAACTAAATTGCCCATCCCCCACCAAGGCTCTGCAACACACACACACACACACACACCACTCATACACACACTGCACTCATACGCTCACACACTGCACTCATACGCTCACACTGCATTCATTAACACACGCTGCATTCATACACACGCTGCACTCATACACACGCTGCACTCATACACACACTGCACTCATACACACGCTGCACTCATACACACACGCTGCACTCATACACACACGCTGCACTCATACACTCACACTGCATTCATTATACACACACGGTAAATAAATATTCAATTAATATATTTTTTTTAGGATCTAATTTTATTTAGAAATTTACCAGTAGCTGCTGCATTTCTCACCCTAGTCTTATACTCGAGTCAATACGTTTTCCCAGTTTTTTGGGGTAAAATTAGGGGCCTCGGCTTATATTCGGGTCGGCTTATACTCGAGTATATACGGTAGCTTAAAGGGAAACTCCAGTGCCAGGAAAACAATCTGTTTTCCTGGCACTGCAGGTCCTCTCTCCCTCCCACCTCCCATCCCAGGTAGCTGAAGGGGTGAAAACCCCTTCAGGTCACTTACCTGAGACCCTGCCAATGTCCCTCGGCGGTGGTTTCGGGTCGGCGTCATTCCTCCCTGTAATCACGTCAATGCCGCGCACGTCCATTAGGTCTCCCCATAGGAAAGCATTGAAAAAGATTTTCAATGCTTTCCTATGGGGAATTGAGCGAGGCTGGAGGTCCTCACATAGCGTGAGGACATCCAGCGACGGTCTAGCAAAGAAAATCTTTGCTATAAACGTGGAAGTGCCCTCTAGTGGCTGTCTAGTAGACAGCCACTAGAGGTGGAGTTAACCCTGCAATGTAATTATTGCAGTTTATAAAAAACTGCAATAATTACAGTTGCAGGGTTAAGGGTAGTGGGAGTTGACACCCAGACCACTCCAATGAGCAGAAGTGGTCTGGGTGCCTGGAGTGTCCCTTTAAGGTGCTTTATGATTGGCTGCAGATAAGCTGTTAACATTGGAACATGTGTATGTTATGTCACACGCACGTTCCCAGTGGTTTGGAACTAAGGGGTTAACTAAGAACCTTGTCTGATGATTTTAGACCTGGCCCCTGTGTGAGGGGAGGTGCGTCCCTATGTCCCAGTATATAGACACTTTTTAACAGGGACTTTTTAAAAGATGCCCAGCTAATATAAAATATATGATTAGCCTTTTAGAAAATGTTAAATGGGAAGGTAAATTTTTTTATATCATCGTGTGATGTTAGTAGCCTGTATAAAATGATGCGAGGCTATAAAAAATGTCTTGAGGAGGCAAAGGAGATGCCCATTGTTTAAGTGGATTTTAAATTGGAGAACATAAATGTGATTTTAGAAAATAACTTATTTTGGTTTGAGTGTAAGTTTTATTTACAGCACATGAGTATTACTATGGGGATCAAGTTTGCCCCATGTTATGCTAATTTGTTTATGTCATATTGGGAAAGTTTATTTCTTTTTACTAAATATGACAATGGGGCAAACTTGGTCCTGTACAAAAAGATTTATAACCTGGAGGGGGAGGGCCATGTCATTATGTTCTTAGACACGGTTCTTAATGGTGCCATTATGGCAGTTGTAAATAACTTCATATTATGGGCACTAACCAAACCATTTCAAGAAGTCTGTTTTCAACATATTAATCTTATACATTCAACAAGGGGCTACTTCCTATTATGAAGTCTTACATGAAACATTAATTTTACTATAATAAAATGTAAAAACTGACATTTCTACTGGATATCAAAAAATACAATAGTTACATCACATATATATATAACATAATCACAAACTAAACAGTGATTATATATATAAGTTTTCCGGGTATTAGTAGACAGTGCTAACTGGGACAATGTTCTGCTATGTTGCATGATAGCATCTAGTCTATTACTAGATGGTGGAATAGTGGGGTGTTCGTGGCTGTGAGTGCGGCTGACGGGAGTATTTCACGAAAAGCCTGGAAATTAAAGCAAGACACATTGTCAGCAGCCGTATTACATACACCTGGAACATGAACATAAAAAAAAGAAGAAATTATGACATGCAGCCAGCCAAGTGAGTTTCCTCAGGAATCTCATAATAGTCAGTGATTTGGATTGGCCTTTGTTTATAATGTGACAAGTTGCTTGGTTGTCTGAGTAGCAACGTACTGACGAACCTGCCCATAAATGCCCCCATGCCACGGCAGCCGCCACAATGGGATATATCTCAAACAGAGCTGAGGTAGTGGAAAAACCCTCCAGGTCCTGAACCTCTGAAGGCCAGCTGCCCCAAAGCCATTTGTTCCCAAAAATTGCTGCAAAACCTGTGGTAGACGCCGCATCTGACCAAATGGTAGGTGAGGAGTCAGACAATTTAGGGAGGAACATACTTTTACCATTCCAGGTGGTTAAAAAGTTTCTCCACATAAGTAGGTCTGCCGTGGCTTGGGTATCCAGGGGTAACCTGTGTGCATCATGTCTAAAAAGTGGGAACATGTAAAGGAGTCGTGAGATGAAAGCCCGGCCTTGAGGTATGATGTGCATGGCAAAATTCAGTGACCCAAGCAGAGACTGTAATTATTTGCGGTTGCAAGTACCGAGTTGTATGTAGAGATTTATGTTGGTAAGAATGTTTTCTACCTTGGTGCGTGGCAGGCTAGCTTGCATGGTGGCTGAGTCTAGTATGATACCCAGGAATGTGATGAAGGTATCTGGTCCTTCAGTCTTGGTGGGGGAGACTGGGACACCCACCTGTTCGAATAGACTGATAGTTTCTTTGAGGCTACAGGGAGGGGAAATATTCTCCTCGACCAGTAAGAAATCATCCAGATAATGTATAACTGTAGGGCATCTGGCTATATTTAATAATAACCAGCATAGGGTTTCGGCGAATACGTTGAAAATGGCCGGACTACTTTTGGAACCAAAAGTTAAACGTGAGAAAAAATAGTAGTTCCCGGCCCACTTGATACCTTGCAGGTGCCACAGTGTAGGGTGGATAGGCAGTAACTTGAAAGCATTTGTGATATCAGTCTTACTGAGCCATGCTCCGAACCCTGCCTGCATGATAGCCGTAATGGCGTGATCTATGGTGGAGTATTGCAGTGAAAATTCTTCAGAGGGTATGAGGGAGTTCAGACTAGGAGTGGCAGAGGTGTGAGGTGCTGATAGATCGATGATAAGTCTCTGTTTGTGGGAAGATTTCCCCGTGACAATACCGATGGGGTTTGTCCGCCATGTGGTTAAAGGAGGGGACTGGAAGGGCCCCAATAGGAAGCCCTCTGCCATTTCCTTGGCTATGAGTGTGTCCACCGCTGTAGGGTTTTGTTGTGCGGATTGTAAATTAGGACATTCCAGGATTCCGGAAGGCATGTGTATGAGACCTGTGTGGAATCCTTCTGATAGACCCAAGATAATGAATTCTACCAAATGTCTAGATGGATGATGTGACAGTAATGTCGTAAGTACAGAAATGTTTATCGACGTTAAGTATTGTTTAGGATACATTTTATTTGGACACATAGTTTTAGCATGTGCCCTGAAACATTTTGAACATATATGCAATAACCGACATCCACTGTAATTACATGATCCGACATTAAAATTATTACATATCTGGGACTTGCCCAGAAACTTGATAGGCCATCCCAGTTTGTCTTTGGGTGTTTTTTCTGTAGAACCAGCGGAACTAGTGCCCTGCGAGGGGGTAGGTTCGTTCGCAGTGGTTAGACAGAAGTTAGCCGTATGAGCCATGGAGGAGCAGAATGCACAAGCCGGCGTTCTTAGACCTGCAAAGTGCCTGCAGAAAATAATCGTATCAATCTTGCTCCAGTTGGACCTTGTTCCGTACTGGGAGAAAGCGCCTGACCCTTTAGCAGAAAAGGAACTATGGTAATCATAGAAAGCTGACCCACCATATTTGTTGCTCCACCAGCTTGTGCATATACAAGTCAAACTCCTCATGTCTGTGGGGATATACTGCACAGATAACATCACGATAAATGCCAAATGCCAACACAAATTAAGGGATAGTCAGTTTCCTATTTAAGCGGGCATCCCCAGATTTGACCACCACAGAAATATCGTCATAAGCGTAAGTCTTATGTTCCACCACATCCTGGGAGGCAATCAGCAGTGAAGCCAAGTTGATATCTTTACCTTCCAGGATATCTTTTTTGAGGTGCTCAGGTATCATATGGGCAGGGTTAACCTCTTGATCATCAGAGGTGGTGGCTGGAGAAACTGATTGCAACTCGACCAGTGCTGGAGGGGTCGCAGCGGCCGGCCCAGCCATGGTAAGGGCTGTAGTGACCGATTCGAGTTTCTCCAGCCTGGAATTGACCTTGCTCATGGACGCCATGAGGGATGAGAGCATGCCATGTATATCTCCTGGGTTAGACTGGCTAGTCCCTTCCCCAGCGTCCATGTTATCGGTTGAGGTGTGCAGTAACTTGTAGAGTTCCGCTTTCCTTGCTGGAAATTGGATTTCCTTGCAGGAAATTGGATTTGCCGTCTCCTGAGTTCATTGGTTTTGCAAGGGATTGTCCATGACCTGAAAGATGCTGGACTAGCCACCTCTTCTCCCTGTAATGGGGTGTTTGCTCTAGCCGGAGTGCCCGGTAGGGAGAAATCCTCTACCCCTTCTTGAGACATACTAAATGACAAAATATTTGGTTAGTGTATGGAAACCCAGGGGTGCTACTGGCAGGCTAACTAGGCCTGAAAGGCGAAAAATTCATCTTGTTTTGTGACAGGTGAGGCCTTGCTAGTTGCCAAGTGGCTATGAGAGGCTCTGTCTATGAGATGGCGCAAGGGGCTATTGAGGCCACCCGTCGTAGTGGCAGGAATCGTAGGCCTCTCGGTGATAGTAAAAGAAAACAGGGGGAGGGAGTGACAGGTGAGGCCCTCTCTATAATATTGCGAGGCGGCTAACTCACGTGTGGCCCAATGGGCGTTTGCCTCCGAAACGTTGAGGCGGGGTGTTGGCCTCGCGGACCACTAAACGATAGGTAGAATGCCAAGAAGGGAGGTACCTATTTGGGCCTATACCCCTAACTTGCCAGTACTCCATGGCCTAGGGAGAATGAAACGTATGTGAACTACAACGTGAGCAGGCTTACGTACCTGGTAGTATGTATAAAGTTTTTGAGATTCAACAGGTATGATAAACCTGGATAAACCTAAAAGGGTAGAAACAAAATGTGAAAGAGTTAGAATGGATCCTGTGAGACCTGTGTAGTCTGTATAGGCTGGGATTAGGGCTTCTACCAGTATGTGTGGGAGGTGTAAAAGTCTATGAGTATGATAGTGACATGACTGGCCCATGCTTGGTGATAAGCGTTAAGCTGAGTGTGATACCTGGCAGCAGGGGCTTGGCCGTGTATTGTGTGTCTATAGAGAGTGACCAGCTGATATGCATGTCACTAACTGATCTGGGAAATGCTAGGGTTTGCAGTATTCAATGATGCAGGGATGGATGTGATGATCATGTATAGAACATATATGTGCCGTGGCATAAAAAATGGAATATTGTGGATGAGGTTGGGAAAAAAAAGAAAAAACATGTTTTATGTGAAATGACAATATGCAAAAACATAAATGTTGTTGTAACGTGACGTATGAATGGTTGAACCAAAAGTGTGATTCAACCCGAAAGTCTTGTGAAAGATATGACCGTGTTCTTGTATACTTGTGTTACGTCGTCTGAGTATGCCAAGAAATGGCCTGAGTTTGTAAGTGCCATGTAAAATGTGATGTACATGGTTGTAAGTAAAAGCATGATCACCATAAAACCTTAGAAATAAGCCATAATCGTAGGCTAACCATTACTTGTAATATCCATGAAATATCTGTAATTGAGTAATTTTAAATCACTATAATCTAAACCAATACATAAGAGAAATTTTTTAACAAGATAGGAACTTAGTATCGTATGAATAAGTATAGAAAGTATAACTGATTTAAACGAATTTATGACGGTACATAGAAAAAGGTAAATTAACCGAATTTGGTTTAATATAAAACAGAAACAGAGTTTGCCGTATGACAGATATGAAACGAATGCGTGCATAACTGAGCAAACTGCCGAAAGCATAATTAGAATGAATAGTTTGACCGACCTAGATGAAAGATATTTGTAACAACCGAACGGAAAGCAGCATTAATGAGAGCTTACGGTACAATGAAGCGAAAACGAAATGAACATACCGAAAGGATTATGGCACGAACAAGTTTAAACCGAAATGAGAAATAACATATGATTTGCGACCTGGCCGGAAAGCCGGAAAGCCGGAAAGTGAGGACCCGTTTGAAAACGGAACGCTGTGGGACTAAACTGGGCGTCGGACTTACGATTTTGAAGTCCGTGGGACGTTATCTTTGACGAAGACCGGAGTCACGAGGAGCTGGATGGGCGGAAAAGACCTTCAAGAGGATTCCTGGACACAGCTACACGTGAAGAAAATCGTGGGTTTCTGAAAAACCAAGATGGCGCTGTACAAGAACCGGAAGTGGATCCTCATGCAGCGCTGACCTCGAACGGTATGGAGCCAGGTAAGGTGTGTCATACGCCCCTCCCACAATTACAGGCCATAAGACCTTAATACATATATATATATATATATATATATATATATATATTGTTAATTTATTCACATATGTTTTTTTTATTTTAACAGAAGCAGGGAGACTCCCCCTGCAGACAGCACTATGGACGCCTATTGCGGCCATGTGACTGCTCTTTCAAAGTGATCACATGGCCTGCAGGGGCCTAAGCTGCCAAGAGGGGATTGTCTGGGCTGTCAGGCAGTCCCCCCAGACTGGGAGCAACCTGATCGCCGGCGGTAGGGAACGGCGGTGATCGGGTAAGTATTAAGGAATACCGCGGACATACTTAAGGACCATTTTGCTCAGTGTTCCAGAGCCAGCTGCTCTCCCATGTGGATCCTTGGGGGGTTCCAGAACAGGCTGTTTTTCTGTGCAAACCCCTGGTCTACCAGTACAAACTGCTTTCCTGTGCAAACCTCTGTATCCAGAGCCCCTGCTCCCTGTATCCAGAGGCTCCTCTAATTTAGTTATCTGTTTTGCATTTCTTATTCTTTTGTGCTTCTTGCATGTAATAATAAACTTGTATTTTCTTTAATTTGAGTATATTCTGGTGTTCTTGCCTTATGAGTTCCTACTTATAGTGGTTGCTGCTTTGGTCAGCACTCCTTTCCCATTAAACTTATAAAAAATTTGATAGAAAGTACACAAAAAAATTATTAAAAGACACAACATATTATGCTTCCTCAATATGACCTCATTGATGTGCATTATCAACTATTTAATGTTAACTCAATTTGATTCTATTGGACAGATGTAATTCTATATATGCATTGGCTTATTAGGAATAGGCGGCAGTGCACTTGCAAGCAAGGAGGAAATTTGAGACATAATCAAAAGTACTATAAAAATAAATCTAAATTGTTTTATTGGGATATATCAATGAATCATGTTCGAATCTTCCATTGCAGCACAGTTATTAGAAGTTTATTAACTATAAATGCTTTGGACAACAGGGGTAAACACAATATACACATAGAATTTGCTAATCCCCTAGTAAAGTGACAAGGGGTCCCTAATCCCCTAGTCACTCCCCCCCCCACCAATAAAAATACCCTATATATCCCCCTCACCATAATAATAGTGAGGAGGGGGCAATAAACTAACATCATGTAAAATAACATTTCATACTTTCCTTTACCAGATGTCTTGTTTCTTTATTTCTTTTATTTCTTCAGCCCCAAAAAAGGCCAAATAAAAATCCATTATGGTCCCCTGTCCCCTTTTATCTTTTTGCCCACTTTATTTACCGGCCTACAGCATACATCAGTTTCGGCACACCTCAACCGACTATTTCCTTTTATTGTATTTCTCTTCACCAGAGTATTCCATATCATATGAGAATGCCCCGAACACAAATTGGAAGGCATGGCCTGAAGTTGTGGGAGGGGCTATAGACCTACTTAAGGGACCCCCCCCCCTTTCCCTCACTTACCTTCGTTGGTCTAGACGAACAGCCCCACCCTCCACTCCCATTAACTATATTTTCTCTATGTAAGCCCACTTTATTTACCGGCCTACAGCATACATCGGTTTCGGCACACCTCAACCAACTATTTCCTTTTATTGTATTTCTCGTCACCAGAGTATTCCATATCATAGGAGAATGCCCCGAACACAACTGTTAAAATAAAAAAGAACCCCAGCGCAAAAAAAAAATAATGCCCAAAAAAAACAAAAAAACAACGTATTTGTTTTTTTTTTTTACAAACTTCAAAGAACTTTCCCACAGTGTGTAAAATGACTCAGAGTACTCTGATTGGTTGGATTCCAAGCCTTAGCTTGGAATCAATAAATCAGGGTGTTATGAGTCAAATTGCAGGGCGTGGGAAGTCTATATAAGGCTTCCTCTGCCCTGCAAATCTCATTCTGTGCGGAGCCCACCCTGGGTAAACATGGAGGATTTTTTCTGTTGGGTTTATTTTTTTGCAGCATTTTTTTTTTTTTGCGGTCCGGTCCGGTTCTTTTTTTTTTTTAATAGTTGTGATGGGACCATAATGGATCTTTACTTGGCCTTTTATGGGAATGAAAGAAAATGAAAGAAAAGAAGACATGTAATGGTAAGTATGACATTTTATTTTACAGATACTTAGTTTATTGTCTCCCTCCCTATCATTAGGGTGAGGGGGGTAGGTAGGGTATTTTTTATTTGGGGGGGTGACTAGGGGCTTGGAGACCACTAGTAACTTTATTATATGTGGTCCCCACATGCTGCTCATGGGTGTGGACTTGGGGGGGGACATTAGGTCCCCCCCATTATTTATTTAATTACGGTCCCCACCCGACGGTCATGGGTGGGAACTGGGGGGGACATTAGGTCCCCCCCCTTTATTATGTTAGGGTCCCCACCCGCCGCTCATGGGTTGCAACCTGGGTGGGACATTAGGTGTCCCCTCCCCTTTATTTAATTAGGGTCCCCACCCACCACTCATGGGTGGAGACCCCTTTATTTCATTAATTAAGGTCCCCACTCACGGGCCACTGGCTGCTAGGCAGGGGGATAAGAATTGTTAATATTATGACAAGGAGGGAGCTGGTAGCACTGCCAGCTCCCTCCTTGCTTTTTTTTTTTGTGCATGCGCAGTGTTATTTTTGTCTTAATGGACAAAAAAAATAAATTTTTATCAAATTTTGGCAGAACGTTTTACAGACGAAATTCAGAATGGACGAATTAAATTTTTATTTAACCCCTTAAGGACACATGACATGTGTGACATGTCATGATTCCCTTTTATTCCAGAAGTTTCGTCCTTAAGGGGTTAAAAGAAAGATAAGTAAAGATTCACGCATGGTGGTGGTAATCAAAAAGGGAACTTTGGTGAGATTATTAGGAAAAATTGTTTGTGTGCTCTCTGGCGAGTTTGGAAAACTCAGGAAAGAGATTTTACTTGCTTTTCTAGTACGCATAAAGTTTATTCAAGGATTGATTATTTTATTGCAGAAGTGAATACAGCAAAAATAATCAAAAATATTTTTATTATTAATATACCCTGGTCTGATCACAATGCTTTGATAATGATATTAAAGGATGAGTATAACAGAGATAGATCAAGTTGGATACTTCATAGGGAACAAAACGTAGCCTTGATAAAAGAAGTGTTAGAGCTTTTTTTAAAGAAAATGTAAGTGATGAAATTCCTATAGATACGATCTGGTGTGCATATAAATGCACGATAAGAGGTTACTTAATTAAATTAGGTTACCAGGAAAAAATGATTATTTTAGGAATCTTGCAGATCTATATGTATAACTGGATAAACAGGAGAACATAAATAAAACTAACCCTTCTATTGATATTGGTCAAAAATTAGGTTTAAAAAGGTTAAAGAAGAAATGAATGACGTTCTGATACAAAAGGCAAATTTTTCCTTGGAGAAACTGAAAAGTAACTGGTACTACAAGGGAAATAAGGCTGATAAGCTTTTAACTAGTAGATTAAAAAATGAAGAAGCGAGGAAAATAGTCTCTAAAATTATACAGGGTAATGAAACCATTCTTGTACCCACTAAGATAGGACAGGCTTTTCAAGAATTCTATTCTCACTTATATAATCTGCCAGAAAGACACGCCCGATAAATATATTTGAATTCTTGAATAAATACCAGACTCCTAAGGTGTCTCAGAACCATTTAAACCAACTGAACTAACCTTTTTAACTAGATGAAGTGCTTTCAGCAATTGGAAAACTCAAGACGTCCAAGTCCTCTGGCCCAGATGGCTATAGTAACCAATTTTATAAAACTGTGAGTGACAATGTAGCAAGTATTCTTACCAGTACGTTTAACTACTTTAGAGAGACGGGTAACATCCCACAAGAACTTTTAAAAGCCTATATTGTACCTATTCCCAAACACAACAAAAACTCATATAAAAAATAATTGCTAACTACAGACCTATTTCCCTTTTGAACACTGATATAAAATTATATTCTATAGTAATAGCTTCAAGATTGAATAATTGTATCCCTTCAGTTATACATGGTGATCAGGTGGGGTTTCTAGCAACCAGGTCTTCAGCTTATAATATTAGAAAAATAATTGATGTTATGGATTTGGTTTCTAGAGAAGGAGTCTCTCTCCTGGCTCAGTCACTGGATGCCGAGAAGGCTTTTGACAGAGTTAGGTGGGACTTCCTTGATGCAGCACTAGTGTCATTCGGCCTTACGGGAGATATTAGATGCTCTATCATGGCGCTATATTCTTTCCCGGTGGCTAGGGTGGTTGTAGGTGGGTTTTCATCAGAGTGGTTCCAACTAAAAAATGGCACTTGACAGTGCTGTCCGCTATCTCCCCTTCTGTATCTTATCGCTTTAGAACCACTCGCAATAGCGATTAGAGCAACTGAACAAATTAAAGGTCTGTGTATTTTGGAGGATAGCGTTAAGCTAACGACGTATGTAGATGATATAGTACTCACCCTTAGCGACCCAGTCAATTTGTTGAGAAAACTTATCCCTCTTATGATGGAGTTTTCAGAAATTTCAGGTAACAAATTTAATTTGGAAAAAACGGTCGCAGTACCACTCAACTTAACACAGAAAGCAGTGGATGGGTTAAAAAAGGATTTTGGTTTTGTTATTTGTAATTCATTTAAGTGTCTGGGCATTGAAATAGCAGAAGATCCTCACAAAATAATGGAACTTAATTTTTTATCACTAGTTAAAGAAACGGGTAGAAAGCTAAGGAAATGGAAAAACTTGGAGATCTCCTGGGGGGGGGGTGGATAAATACGGTAAAATCTTACATCCTTCCTAACTACATCTACCTGTTCTGTATGGTTCCTCTAGCATGTCCGTACAGCTGGCTTCAGATCCCACAAACTATTATCAACAAGTTTATATGGCAGGGCAAATGGCCTCGAATTAATCAAAAAAGACTGGCACTTAAAGTTAAGATGGGAGGGCTGGGATTATCCCTATTAAAAGATTACCAGCAAGCTGCTAGCCTTGCCCTTACACGCAATCAGAAAATGCTAAACAACATGCATGGTATAAAATTGAACTTTCTATGACTCAATTTTTGAATCACAATAATGATTTAGGTATATTATTCTGGCAACCAGAGAGGTTCCCCCCTTGTGAGAACTCACAGTAAAATCTTGCAAGATATATGGAGGCATTGGAAAAAATGTAAGAAAAAACATAAAATTCTGAATAGGCTGATTCCACGTCTTTCTCTTAAGTATATTGAGGTTAACGTAGAGGATATAGTCTTAAAAAATTGGAATGAGAAGGGTATATAGAAAATAGGAAACCTGATAACAGAAAATAACAATATCAAAGATTTCCATACTTTGAACATGGAATATAGCCTGGGCCATATTGAGGTTTTTAATTATTTAAGAATTAAAGGGTTTTTGATCAACTGATGGAAAGAACATCTTTAAAGAGGATGTTGGCTGGTTGTATGGAACTGGGTTCCAGAGACCCAGAACCTATTATTGAGAAATTGGCTTTAAATTTAAATGTTATAATTGAGGGTGACAATTGGAGAAGGGCACTGAACAAACCTATAAGAATGTCCATTGTCTCAATCTGTTGGAATGTCAACATAAACTTTTGAATTGTTGGTATCTAGTTCCATCCAGGTTGACACAAATTTTTCCAGATAGCACTAATATTTCCTGGAGATGCCAGGATCGGAAAGGGGACTACTTACACATGTGGTGGTATTGTCCACCGATCTGCAATTTTTGGAACACGATTAAAAATAAGCAGCTAAGTCTGACTAATCACCCTTTTTATGCATTATTAGCTTCCTTATATAGCCTCTGATTTGATTGATTTAAATGCTTTAAATGGCTTTTTCTTATTTTTATTTCTTGATTTACATTCTCACTAAGTCACATTTCAATTAGTTTCTTTTATATATTACCCAATGGTACATACTGGAAAGTGAACCTTTCTAATATTTGTTTGAAGATATTCCATTTATACTTAGTGGATTTTATTTTACTATAGATCTTATGTCTGTAAATGTGTTGTAAAGTTGCCTTAATCTTATTGAAACTGGTCTGTTTAAAATTATATGTTTTAATACGCTTTAGCTCTTTTGAATTTATTTCCAAATACACCACATAGTGATCACTATTTCCCAAGTTCTCCTCTGCTTGAATGTTGTTCAAAATGTTTTGTTTTAGCCATGTCCAGACAAACATCCTTTCTAGCTGGTGCTTGTACCAGTTGTGACATGAAGGTGTCCTGTAACACATTCAAAAACCTGATATCCCTCACTAAACTATTAGTCCCTCTATCCCATTTTATGTGCTCTCCACATGTGCAGCTTTCCCAAACAGGTGTTCATCCTCATCAATATTAACTTTAGGCGGTTTGTAAAACATCCAACTAACATTTTACTCATCACATTACACTTGCTTTAACTCATGGTTGACATACCAACATACCCCATGACCTTTCCTGTTTTTTCTGTACTTCCTAAATAATATGTAACAATTTAGGTTAATTTCCCAGTCATGTGTCTCATCCCACCATGTTTACCTTATGCCTATTATGCCATATTGCTTAGTGCATTCTATTGTCGCTAGTTCCCCCATTTTGTTATTTAGGCTCTTTACATTAGTAAGCAAACATTTAATATTATCATGAGTCTCTTGTACTTTTTGTTAATTTCTATTACTATTACATATCTTCCCTGTTCTGATCTTGCCCTCCCCATGCTTAGGTAAAGCCTCTGTCTTATCTCCATTTTGTAGATGTATGTGTCCCTCCCCCCTACCTTTAGTTTAGGATCTCCTCCACCCTTCTAGCCATTCTGTCTCTTAGGACAGCAGACCCTCTTTCGTTTGGGTGCAATCCATTACTGCTATCAAGATTGTACCCAAGCACAAAATCAACCCAGTACCCTCCTTCCTATACTATGGCTATAACCTCCCTAATTTCCTGCTGCCTTTCTACTGTTGCACATGACACAGGATATATTTCGGAAAGTATGAAAATACTACCTTGCATGTCTTTCCTCCAGTTTACCTGCTAATTTCCTAAACTCATTATTGAGGGCCTTCCATTTTCCATTTTCATCTGACTTTGTCATTGGTACCAACATGGACCATGACAGCCGAGTCATCTCCAGCAGCTCCCAATAATCCATCCACTCTGTCAGCAACATACCGGACCTCCTTACTATAAAATCAGTAGTCTCACTCCCCACTCCCTTTCTGGCTCAAATTGTGTGCATTTGTTCTGAGTAAGCTAAGCTGTCCAACACAGGCTTCTCGATAGGAAGCCTGTGATTGAACCACACAAGTCCTTGTGTCAGGATCCTATTCGGACAACCAAAAGTATGTTTTTTTTTTAATTCTATTTCATTACAACAAATCCAGTTTTCCAACAGTAGGGGCCTCCCTAACCACTAGGACTGAACTTTCCGTCACTCTACCTACACTCTACCTCACCTGTCTGGGCTGATTACTTCTCCTACAAAAGGCCACACCCAGCTCTACTGGGCCTTTACAATGAAGTTGATCGTCTACCTGAAAGACTTCTGTTCCTGGCTCCTATAAACTTACCTACTTTATAACCAGCCTGTTGAATACCAACCTGAGCTACACTACCATGCCCAGAGGGGGTGTGGAAGGTAAGTAAAAGCCTTTTTTTGTGCATATAGTATAAACAAACAAAAAAAAGTGTTGCACTCAGAATAAATACTTATCACAGATTTGTAAAAAAAAACACAAAAAATCTAGTGTTGACCATCTCGTTCAGTCAAAAAAATCAACAAAATATGGTCTTCACAAGATTTTTTTTTTTTTAACATTTGTTTGCAAATATATCTGTATTTTATATATCTGTAAGTATTCTGAGAGCAACACTTTTTGGGGTTTGTTTATATTATTTGTGGTCGGTTAATATCGTATAGTGAAATACCTTGTGATTGGAATTAAGTCGGTGTGGTGTGCCGGAACCGACATAGAGGGTAGGCCTGAAAAAGAGGGCCCCCCTGAATGAATTGTATGAGAGGGAGAGGTGGGTGGGGTGAACAGCGTGCGTACGGCAGGTAGGAAGGGGGGGGAGTAGCGTTTATATGGAACGCTTAACTCCTCCCACAAATACAGGCCTTATGGCCTTAAAACGTGTGGTCGGTTAATATCGTATAGTGAAATACCTTGTGATTGGAATTAAGTCGGTGTGGTGTGCCGGAACCGACGTAGAGGGTAGGCCTGAAAAAGAGGGCAAAAGGAAATGCCAGAAAAACACACTTATAGCACTATATAAAAGCGTTGTCTTACTACTCATGCGTTGGGAATGTTCCTGTATAATATAGCTGATTCCTAGTGCCTCTAATTGTTTGTTCCGGCGTACAGCTACTGGATGTCGTGCTTATGGAATGGATGTGAAAAATAGGAGCCGGTGGTCCTACTTACTCTAATGACAGGAGTGTGAATGTAGAATCGTATTTAGAAGTAGTTAGGGAATGATTAGTAGGTCAAGTGTCTTGATTGTCTGGTTCGAATGTTGACGTGACGTGGTGTAGTGTTTGTACCTTCTTAAATTTTCCTTGGGGAGACTTGACTTACCAGTCTGATTTGTTGTGATCGTGGAGTTGTAGGGTTCCCGAACCCTTGTATGGTTGCAGGCACGTAGATTTAAGACCTGGTTGTGTGGCGCGAATGCTGTTTAGGGAGTCTGATACTGCCCGGTATTCCCATCTGTGTACGAACGTACTGTAGAGCGATAAACTAATTATCTTTTGATATCTTGTGTAAAACAGGGTATGGTTCGAAAGGCTTGTCAGAAACGTGTATGTCAGTTCGGAATAGTGCGACCGTGTGCGTATGAAGGTTTGAATAAAAGGTGGCAAAAATGTAGAAAAGACTACAGGGTGATCAGTATGCCTGTGGAAGTCATGCTCCACTGATTCTTGGAAGAATGTCACGATTCTGTTATATGTATCGTAGAGCAAACAAATAATGTTCTAGATGATAGCTTGTGGCGAGCCCCAACAGCCGAATGACCGGAAGGGGATGCTAAAATGCGGATTATGCTTGAGAGAAGTGAGTTGGGTGAGGTATAAGACCGAGCGACTCTTGGTTAGTCGGCCCTAATAGATCCGAAAATGCTGCAATCCCTCGTCTGACGTTGCGTTTGTAGGATATCCTGAAAAAGAACATGACAACAATGAACTCAAACAACAACAATACGGTTAAGTAAAATAGAACTGGCTGGCTAACTAGTGCCGAAGCGAAAAGCTCACTACCCTGTGACAAGTGAGGCCCTGCTAGTAGCCAAGCGGCTGGTGAGAGGCTCTACCTATGATTTGGGCGTGGGGCTCGAGCCACTAGCGTGGTGGCGGGGTGGTGGCCTCTCGGTGACAGTAAAGATCCAAAAACGTGTGGCCGTGTCAGGTGAGGCCCTAACTATAAACCCGATAGGTGGGTGAATGCGAGGCACTAACTATGATTTGGGCCGAGGGGCGAAAATCTCCGTGTTGAGATTGGGGAGTTGGCCTCGCGGGACCAGCTACGTTGTACAGCTAAGGCCAGCTCCTAACCCTAGATAGCCAGTTCTCTGACCCTAGACGGGGGCTTGAAAAGGGGGTAACGTAACGTGCTTGGAAACCCAAGTTGTAGTAAATGATAGGTACCCG
This sequence comes from Pelobates fuscus, assembly GCF_036172605.1. Classification (NCBI taxonomy): domain Eukaryota; kingdom Metazoa; phylum Chordata; class Amphibia; order Anura; family Pelobatidae; genus Pelobates; species Pelobates fuscus. Next base: position 163,131,060 of record NC_086321.1, on the reverse strand, counting down.
GATATTCCCAGATAGAGACAGAGGAAAAGAAGGGAGAGAAGGAGGAAGAAAGAAGAAGGAACTGAAGTCGAGGGAAGGAAATTAATGTGCAGTATAGTGAAGTACTATGGAGATAAAGCTGATAGTGCAGTATCGATAGACCCTAAGGGTGCTGAAGATTCACGTGATGGTTGCTATATAAACCTGAAAGGAGATGAATGAAGGCGTTGTGCCAAGAAAACGTCGTAGCAGCTGACGGAGAGAGGAGGGTGAAATTAGCAAGGTAGTGAGTAACAAAACGATTGTCACGGGTAGAGAGTACAAATGAAGAGTTGTGGAGTGGAGCCGTGGCCTGACGAGGCAAGGCAGGAATCAAGCCCCCGTACCCCAAACATGTAACAACGTGGCCTAGTAGAGGCAGTTGTTTGGAAACACAGTGAAACCAACCTGATAGAAACAGGTGATAATCGTTTAACAAAGGCCAATTGTGTAACAATTGTAGGAAATGTGAACGAAAACACATTTTTACCAGATAGAAACAGGCGGCAATAGCGAACCAGTAATTGTCTACTGCTAGCAGATGACAAAATGAAACAAATAGTAATTGTGATTGCCGGTTCGATACCCCATCGTGTAACAACGTGGCCTTGTCGAGGCAGTTGTTTGAAGTGTGGACGAAACAAAATTGTACCTGATAGAAATAGGCGATAATAGCGACCTCGTGATTGTCTAATGGTAACAAATGACAGTATGCAACATTAATAGAAATCAGCGGGGAATGTCAAATGGCGGTTACGCCTGAACCTGAGGTAATTTGATGCATGTATAACAGGAGTTGCATAAGTGTTAGCGTAATCTGGGAGATAAAACAATCTAACATATACACAGTGTTTAGTTAGTTAGATTAACTTGACCCAATAAAACAGTACATGCATAGCGTCAGGCATTTAGTGGTATTTAATTGGGATGCACCAATAGTAGAAACACCACTAACAACCTGAAAACAGGACGGCAGAGAAGCTACACATTATACAGAATAAAAAGCAAATACCATCAAACCATTAGGTGGAGATAGCAGCCGAATAAACTAAGACTTTGCACTGCTACATTAAAACATGATGGAAAGTATGCTCAAAATCTCCAATTTAGAAATATAGCGCTGATATATGAAAAACATGATGGAAAGTAGGAGTGAAAATTTACGTAGCCAATATGTCGTGCATGATATAATAAAATTACTGGCATCCCTTCCTTTACCCTCTCCGTAGAAAAGCATAGCCTCTATAACAACATGAGTCTTAACCCAAGTGGATTCATATATAACCATAGCAAGATTAACGTTGGACCGGAAATTAATTTGTCCGTGAAGGGGTGAGGGGGGGGGTGTAGGACCCCGACCCCCCAGACGGGTGATTGAAAGTGATCGCCTAGGTGCTGGCGTGAGGGGAGCGTGGGTGGTCCCCGGTAAGATTTATGTGACTACCAAGTAGCAACGAAATTTATAAAATACAACCTAACCTTGTAGCATAGATTAAGTTGACAAGACTGTTGTCCCAACCAAATGCTGCAATAGGCAAACAGCTTGTTCACTAGAACCGCCATAATGGTAGATAGAGAAACAAGTGGGATACAGCAGTTAACTGTGTTATTTGAGTTAAATACGTATCTTAGTAAATGCGTGTATTTACTTGATCGACACGCATGTAATTTACCAGATAGGGAAATCGTTTAAGCTGGTTGCCTGGATTTTACAAGTCTGATCAAGTCACTGTTTAGGCAGTAACCCCCATATTGAATTTGCACCTTGCTAGTCCTTAAGACAAGTCTGAATCAAGCAAAGTAGGAGACACTGTGAACCATGTAGACTTGTTATATATAGCACTAAGTGACATAATTGTATCAAGCCAAAACAGGTGCTACCATAGGCAAAGTGCTGAATAAGGAGCAGTAGCCATGGAAACCACGTTTCTCTATATTTAGTTAAATATCAAATCAATACTTGTAATACATAAATGTTAATTTTGTGTTGCCTTTTTAAAAGAGCAATCTTGATTTTTAAAAAGCGGACGGCGGGAATAGCCCGGAGGTGGCTATACCCGCCGGTACCTGAACTTCAGCTGGAAGCGTTTCGGCAGAGTTTCCCCGAACGTAGGGGGGAGCTCTGAACCGGCGGGACGCGTGGCCGGAAACCGGAAGTGCGGGGTCATCGAGGAGGACCAGTGAACCCGGAAGTTCGGCTGTCACAAAAGCGAGGTGAACAGCGTGCGTACGGCAGGTAGGAAGGGGGGGGAGTAGCGTTTATATGGAATGCTTAACTCCTCCCACAAATACAGGCCTTATGGCCTTAAAACATGTCACTTTTTTGGATTATTTCTCTGTGTTATTTACATATATTTTAGCTAACACATTGACTTGTAATTTTAAGTGCTGTCTATTTCTTGGTTGTTATTATTATTTTTGTGCATTGTTTACTGCAAAACTAGGGGGTGCATTTTACATAGAATAAGTCCCACCGACCAATAAAAGGCTGGAGTAGAATTTTAAACATACGATTTAGGGTTTGACTACTGGAGTTAGAAGGGTTATTTGCAAAGTACTTGCATTTTTCTGTTTTCTCGAGATCGCTTAGTTTCCTATGAGTGATGATATTAGAGCTGCAGAAGTGGTTATATAGTGTGTATCACTCAGCATACCCTGCTCTTTCTGCAATTAATTTCCTGTGTGAGAGGTTACTAGTGTGTAGATGTGAAGTGATCCATTTCTCTTACACTCCAGCTTCACACACAGAATCTTGAGAAGCTGAGCCAGCACTGAGTTTTATACCCTCTAAAACTGTTCCTATTGGTCTGCTGTTAAGGTGGACTTGACTATAGTAGACACTGGCCAAGGCCCCTGGTACATGTATTTAAGCTCCAAAAAGCACATTATAAATTCTGAAAACAGGCACTTTCCACATGACTTTCCTACATTGTCTAATGGGAAATTTGACCCTACAGTAAAAGTGGCTACATCATCCCCCAAAAAAATTAAGCATTTCCAAAAAATATAATCTTTATGAAATGCTCATAAAGACTGCATTGGAAATTTATTAAAATTTCAATTGAGTCAATGGATATCATCAGTCAAAATAGGGTCTATTTGTCTTATGGTAAAATCCTGCCTTGACAAAACTTGACCAAAGGTGGAGCTACTGTCATCTGGTTTCATTACTTCCTAGTCCTGTTAATAGAGATGGCTTATTCATTATGAGGCAGTCCCTATGATCTTATTATCTTATTCATTATGAGGCAGTACCTATGCTCCTTCATAGACATTAAAGCTGTACAACACTGATGAGGGCTCCTAGTGAATGAAGCTGCATCAGCTGAAGAAAGAATATGGTGGCACCCACAGGAGACATAATTATGTAAGAATAACTTACCATAACTGTGGCCCTGGGCAACAGCACCCCAAATATGCAAAGACGACAGAAGGCAACAGAGACATTTGAAGTAAAGAATCATCAAGCCAGCAGGAGTGCATGATATAACTTGTTTAAATATGTGTATTGTTGGTGTTTGAATGCAGGGTGTGTTTGTGTGTAGTTTTGGCATTTAAATGCCAAGGTGTATTTGTGTGTAGTGCTGGTGCTTGAATGCAGTTGTGAGTTTTGTGTAATGTAGGCAATAGGATTTATGATTGTATGCACACACATACTGACACACACACACACAAATACACTTAAAAATTGACATACAGATACACACATTTAACATATGTTGAGATGACTGCAGCTTTAAGAACAACAGGGCATGCCCCTGGAATGCCTAGGTTTTTCTTCTGCTGATGCCTAGCATGGCCTGGAAGACCTGCAACATCTGCAGTGCAGTCTAGGAAATAGAACTACCAGTTTGTCTTGTCTCCAAAGAGCAATGGTAACACTCCTAAACCCTCTAGGGCCCCAGTGCACTGGCTGTACCGCCATTTTTATATCACTCACACAAATGTAGACATACACACCCAAAGACTGATACACTTGCAGACCCATTTATGCAGTCAAATAAACATACAGACACTGATACAGAGATATACATATAAACATATAAACACTCATAAGCATAATTAGCAATGGCAAATATATACAATTAAGCAGAGAGACACGGGCCACACTCAAACTGATCATCTATTACTATGCATTTACCCCAATTGATAAAATTAAACAAACTATATTATTCTGCTTTAATACACAATCTCTCTCTTCCTGTACTCTTCCTACCCTCCGACTCCACTCATATGTCCAGGCTCTTCATATTCTTTAGGCATCTGTTGCAGTTGTATGCAACACCTGTTTAATAGATTGTCTTACACATGGAATAATTTCATTATATATGCTGCATGTTCAAACACATTGTGTACAAAGTATTAGACAAAATAGGTATCATGGTCAGAAATAATGACCCAGAACTTCAAGGGTCAGTGCAGCACTGTTACAATAATATGTTAAGCTATACATGAATGGTCTAATACCAAAAGTTCAGTAATAGTATGTATGTTATAATTAATATTGGTATATTAACTCACATTTAATACCTGTAAGGTTGAAAAATATGACCCTCAGATTTCTGTAGACAATAATTTTTGAAGTTTAACAATAGACAGAAAAATGAAAAAAGAAGCCATAATTAGCAAAGCTATATATTACGGTTCACTGCTAACTTTTGTCCAACTTGTTCCTCTCCTGCTTTGATGATTTTGCAAGAACATGAAACATCCAATTATCCAATCATTTTTACGCCGTCTTGGTAACAGCAATATAAGGTTAAAGGTGAAAAGATTTGAGATAGAAGTACAAAAATGCCTTAATTTTCCATACTATCGTTCTGCTTAATTACTAGAACAATTGTTTGAACATGCCACTGTATTCGTTTAGCATGGAAATATTTGCAGATCTAGAATTTTATTTTAGCTTTACTATAAAGCTTGCTTTCTCTGATCTAAAAATAAATGAAAGAATCATGCAGTTATGGTTCTGCACGCAGAAAATGGTCTCTATGTATTGATGTTCAACATTTCAATCTGGTTGGAAAAAAAAAAGTAGAAATTAGTGTTTGGCATATATCAGACTATCCACAATGTTTTAATTATGGGCATCACCTTAAAACAACTCTAGAACATTAGGAATACAAAACTTTACTCTTATGTTAATGGTATTCCTGTCCCAACTTGCAGAAAAAAAGATTAAAAATCAAGTTTTAGACACCTTTCTTCAGTGTCTTGCTTTCTATCTTGACTTTCCTATTTTACCTACTATAGGCATTGCAAGCCCGGCCATTCTAAAGTCTGGTAATATGCTACTATCCTTTGTTCTTCTACTTGGATAATAGAGCACTGCATGTAGGGTTGTTTGACAGAAATAAATAGAACTCTCCCTGACTCACAGAGAAATCCCTTCATCAGGAATTTACATTTCTGATTGGACAGTCCGCCCAATCATATAGCGCTATTGTAGGGGGTAGTGTGATGTGCAGGTGTCCAATATCTATGCACAGAGTCGGGTCGCTTCAGTGCATAGATATGGGACAGCTGCACATCACACTCCCTCTACAATAGCGCTATATGATTGTCCGAAACTCGGACGGAGTGTCCAATCAGCATTTTGCCCATAATATTTCATTAAGAACATGATGACGAGAGCAGGTTATCAATTGAAAAAGTTGTGGATACTGGCAAAACACGTCTCGATTGCTGAGAGGACTTGTGGACATTATTTATTTTTTATGGTACTTGGCTTGTTTTTATTCATTACTATTTGGTGTTTTTACTTTGTATAAATACATACACTTGGTCTTACTATGTGATCCACTCTATGCCTGCATACATGCTTTCATGTAAAGAAGGGTTGTGTCCTCCTCCATTGGCACACTTGCATAGACACTGAGTGCCAAGTATAACTTGCTCTTTAGGAGGTAAGGACATTTTTGAACTTCTATATTCATCATTGCACTTTAAGGAGTTACACTAGGAGCTTTGTCTATTTTTGTTTTATTTCTTCCCTGAGTCTCCATTGTATTGAAGAAAGAAGAGGTCCTGGTATCGCCAAAGTACACCCCACTCTTGAGATCTGAGCCTGTCCTTGTGTGGCTCTAATTTTTGAGTGCATCCAATATTCATTTACTGCACTTCTATAATGAACATTACACTATACATACACATTTCTTTTTTAGCATATTTATTTTTATTTAATTATTACTGGTATTTATAAAGCGCCAACAGATTCTGCATCACTGTACAATAAGTGGACAACGTACAATATACACAGACAAATAAAAGAGGTAGAGAGAGCCCTGCCTGTACAGTGATATCTAGCCATTGGAGCTCTTTATACAAAGTGCTTAGCTAGATGAGCCGTGAGCTTACAATCTACAGGATTCAATGGGGATTTGAGACAAGAGGTAGCAGGGTAAATTTGGAGGTGATGGCTAAAAGTGTTAACAGAGCGAAGCAGATATTGGTAAAATATGAAGGGAATGAAGAGGTAATTGAGTAAGAATCCCAAACAGCTGGAGTAGCATGCTATATATTTAGGGGGAACCTGGGTGGGCGGGAGGAAGGAAGAGTGTGTGGGAAGTGATGAGAAAAAAATGCAGAGCTTCACAGAGTTTGAGTGTGAAGTGAGGCCTGAAGAACAGAGATGGAGTTTGAACAGTTATATGAATGTATTTACAGCTAGGAGGAGAATAGGAAGGAGGGAGGGTAGCCATGTGTTGAATGCAATTGAAATGTTTAGTAACCAAATTCTATCACCCACAATATCAATAATTGTGTACATGAAATATTGGTCAGAAACATTAAATGACAATAATACAAACTGCATGCACAGGAAATTACAGTGGCAAACTACAAGTATAAATGATAACAATTCTATAGTAACACATGGTAATATGGAAGCAATGCTAGAATAAATTAGGTGGAATATCTTTCAAGCTTCAGTCAATACCTGAGTGGTAGGATTTGGTGCAGGATGTTAAATGCAGAATTTCATTCAAATAAATTTCCTTTTTTTAATGGGTAAGTATTTTATTTAGGTAGTGCACCTCTAGGTTTATGACAGTGTAACACCATCACTAAATTCACTCTGTTTTTACATGCACCTTTTACTCAGTTTATGATTTTATATTATTTAGGAATATCGGCTTTTAAAGATTTGGGAATAAACTTGGAGATTTATTTCAGTCCAAACTGTAGTTGAACTGTAGCCAAATCATGAACCAAATGAAATGCACAGTGGCTGAGCATGTTCGTTATGATTCGGGTTTTGTAGATTCTGAATCCTACTAAAAAGCTCTGTACAATCACAGTTGGAATCAAAATTATTCAACCCCCATTGAATATCAGGTTTATCAAAATTTACAGACTTTCAGCTGTTTGCAATGAACAAATTAAACAAAAGCAATTAAAATAGCTCAACACAACACATGCTTCAAGTGGTTTACCCAAATTCAACTGAAAATGCAACTTATAATGACTTTTCAAGTCTTTAAAATTATTCAACACAATTATGGCTGGCATCTTTAGTACTTAGTAGAGCAACCTATTGCCCAATCTTCCACTTCCACACAGAAAGCATGATGTTTTCTCCTAGGATTTCCTGATACTTCATTGAATCCATCTTGCCTTCCACATGCTGCAGGTTTCCAGTGCCAGAGGACTCAAAGCAGCCTCAGAGCATCACCAAGTTCTGGCATTGAGTTCACTACACGTTTAGTACACCTATTACTGTGCTTACTGAAACTCTAGTGCCTGTTGCCACCAAGTCTTGCTGTAGGTCTTTTGCAGTCACAATCTGCCTTCTCATAAATCTGGTTGCAGGCATTGATTATTTTTTCTTCCCCATTCAGGTAGTCTAATCACTCTTCCTTCAGCTTTGAACGTGCAATCTATGCTTCCAATTGTGCCTCTAGAAACATTCAGTGCCTTTGCTTTCTCTTTGTACCCTGTTCCTTGTTTGATAAGGAGCGATGACCTTGTCTCTTAACTTTGTGGACCATTCTTTTGACTTATTTCTAACATGCAGTCAAACATGACACTCAAACACACCTGGTGCATTGACCTAATCAAGCCCTTGATTAGTTGCATAAGGTGTGCTTGAGAAAACACCTGTTTTGAATATTTGTGCGGTTGTGAGGTATTCTTTTAGGTGGGTTGATTCATTTTAAGACTGGAGAAGTCATTATAAGTTGTGTTTCCAGGTGAGTTTGGGGAAATCACTTTAAGCATTCATTGTGTTGAGCTATTTCAATTGCTTTTGTTTGATTTGTTTATTGCAAAAAGCTAGGAGTCTGTAAATGTTGACAATAAACCTGATTTTCATTGGGAGTTGAATAATTTTGATAACAACTGTATAGAAAGGGGATATTCAGAGTTGAAGAAGGCAAATTGACATGAGAATAACCTGTCTCAGACTGGCAGTGATCTTGGTAAAATTGTCAGTACCAACCTAAATTGTGTAAGGACTACCACCAGCTGACCTATCATTGTCCAATCCTCTTGATCCAGTGGAAAAACAAGATAATAGCATGCTGCCAGACTATGGATTGCCTTCTGTTGCTCCAAACTTCTCTCCAGCAGTGTACTGACATATTGTTGTAGACAGTGTATGAGAAGACCAGTCTTCTCTCACTCCTTCCTCAACAAATGGCTAGCATTCACACTAATGTCCAGCAATCATCCTATAACAGTCAAGAAGGATTGCCACTTTAATATTTTCTTGAGGTCACACCAGGAATGTACACTGCGCAGCAGACACTAGCACAGTCACCATCTTGAAGAGCTTTCATATTTAAAGTTCTGTTGGTGACCACACACCCCACTTCTACACTGTGCTTGGTTGTTTTTCTAGCCAAAATTACACTATAATCCCAATTTCCTGGAGAATATTATAAGTTTAATATCCACCATTTTGGCAATGAAGAAAGATCGTTAGCCCTGCTGCTCTACAGATACTCCATGCTGCTGCTACTCTTGAACTTCCAGTACAGATTAGTCATACACACTGGTCTGTGCCATCAATAAAAGAAAGACATGCTGCCAACTAGAAGCACTACACAAACCTGTAGTGACTGACCAGCAGTATTAGCAAGCTCCTCTTTCGCAACTGCAATGCAGGAATGACAGAGAGAGGGGCATATTTCCATCTGAAAGTGGAACATGAGGTTAGGTGGTATTGTTGAGACATGGCTTCCATTATCTGCTTAAAAGACTCCCATAATATTTGTAAAAAAGAATTTCAGGATTGAGTGACTCAACATATAAATCCTTAGGGGGGTAGGGATTTACATAACCAAACAGAGAATAGTCAGGGACAAGGATAAGTCAGATACAGGAAAACCAGAAATCAGGAATAGCGAGAGACCATAGCCGAGTCACGGATTACAGAATTTATTTTATCAATGGTCATGACATTGGCACACACGCGTCACGTAATAAAAGGGAGCGGAGTTATACACAATGTGTCTCAGCTACGCTTCCAAATTCTCAAGCTTGTTCCTTCTGTTAGCAGAGGTAGTAACAGGGATAGGATTGTATTGCAGAAAGTGGTTAGGTGGATGTATCTCTTGGATATGATGTCACCCCATTGTCTCAATGAGAAGCTGGATATGCACTGGTATCTTTGAGATACACCATCATGGGAGCACCCTTGACTGTAAGTGTGTTTCTGTTCTTGGTTGGGTAGCTGTGTTCCTTTGATTTTGATTTTATTGAATTTTGTTTGCATTATTCATTTTTGTCAAACTCCAGCTGTCTGCCCTTGGGTGATGATATGTGTATTTTTTAGATATGCATATCTTGTATTTATACTTTTTTTATTATTTGCATGATTTGATCTATCTTTATATATGCTATTTGTAGTAGATTTGTCTGTCTTTTAGGGGGCATCTATCTTACTGATATGTGCCTGTGAGTATTATGAGTTGTTCCTAGCTATGATATGTTTTTTTCTTATGGTCATTCTATATTTCTTTTTCTTGTGTTGATATGTTGCTAATCCAGCCATAGCAATCTATGTCCTTATGCTGCACTAGGTAAGAGTTGTTTTGAGATTTCCCTGCTACATTTTAGTGTGCACACTCCTATATTTTCCCATTTGTAACTTTTACATTGCAATGCATAGTCACACAATCACTGCGCTTGGACAAAACTGTTTCAAAGTGCAAACAGTTAAGTTAAAGGGACACTATAGTCACCTGAACGACTTTGGCTTAATTAAGCAGTTTTGGTGTATAGAACATGCCCCTGCAGCCTCACTGCTCAATCCTCTGCCAGTTAGGAGTTAAATCCCTTTGTTTATGAACCCTAGTCACACCTCCCTGCATGTGACTTGCACAGCCTTCCATAAACACTTCCTGTAAAGAGAGCCCTATTTAGGCTTTCTTTATTGCAAGTTCTGTTTAAGATTTTCTTATCCCCTGCTATGCTAATAGCTTGCTAGACGCTGCAAGAGCCTCCTGTATGGAATTAAAGTTCAATTTAGAGATTGAGATACAATAATTTAAGGTAAATTACATCTGTTTGAAAGGGAAACCAGTTTTTTTTTCATGCAGGTTCTGTCAATAATAGCCAGGGGAGGTGTGGCTAGGGCTGCATAAACAGAAACAAAGTGATCTAACTCCTAAATGACAGTGAATTGAGCAGTGAAATTGCAGGGGAATGATCTATACACTAAAACTGCTTTATTTAGTTAAAGTAATTTAGGTGACTATAGTGTTCCTTTAAGGCTTAAATCAATTTACACTAATATTATTGGAGTGATAGATGTGAAGAATAGAGATGTCCCGAATAGTTAGCTGGTGAATAGTTCCTGGCGAACATAGCTTGTTCACCACGGCGGACGAACATATGCAAAGTTCGGTCCGCCCCCTATTCGTCATCATTGAGTAAACTTTAACCCTGTACCTCACAGTCAGCAGACACATTCCAGCCAATCAGCAGCAGACCCTCCCACCTCCTGGACAGCATCCATTTTAGATTCATTCAGAAGCTGCATTCTTAGTGAGAGGAGGGACAGTGTAGCTGCTGCTGATTTAATAGGGAAATCGATAGCTAGGCTAGTGTATTCAATGTCCACTACAGTCCTGAAGGACTCATCTGATCTCTGCTGTAAGGACAGCACCCCCAAAAGCCCTTTTTAGGGCTAGAACATCAGCCTGCTTTTTTTTTTTTCTTTGTAATCTAATTGCAGTTGCCTGCCTGCCAGCGTGTGTGTCCGGCTCACAGTGTACACTGTGCCCACTTGCCCAGTGCCAGCACTCATATCTGGTGTCACAATAGCTTGCATTAAAAAAAAAAAAAAACATTTTTGACTGTAATATAATAGCAGTCAGTTTCCTTCACACATGTGCGTTTAAGGGCCTGCCAGGGCACAGTGTCACACCAGTGCAACTCATATCTGGTGCAACAGTAGTGTACATTTAAAAAAAAATAAAACAATTTTGACTGTAATAGATTGAATAGCAGTTAGTTGTCTGCAAGCGTGTGTGTAAGGCCTACAGCATCTACTCTGCCAACTTCTGCCAGTGCACAGTGCCACTCATATCTGTTGTCACAGTAGCTTGCACGCATAGTACCACTAATCGAAAAAAAAATGACAGGCAGAGGCAGGCCACCCCGCAGGGGCCGTCATGGTCATGGTGCTGTGATTCCCTTTGGCCCTAGAATAATGCCCAGTGTTCAGAGGCCACGTACCCTGAACTCGAAAAGTTCTGAGGACATAGTTGACTGGCTAACACAGGACACCCAATCTTCTACAGCTTCCGCTCAGAACCTTGGCGCACCATCCTCCTCCAGCTTAGCTTCGGGCACCTCTCAAGTTACCACTCGCCCGCCTGCCGCCACTACCAACACTAGCACCACAGCCTCTTCACTTGGTATGTCAGAGGAGTTATTCACACATCCGTGAAGAAATTAGTGATGCACAACCACTATTGCCAGAGGATGTAGATAACAGGGATATGTCTCAGGCAGGCAGCATTACACACATGGACGTACGGTGTGATGATGATGTTGTACCCGCTGCTGCTTCCTTTGCTGAGTTGTCAGATACAAGTAAAGCGGTTGATGACGATGCGTCCGTGGATGTCACGTGGGTGCCCGCTAGAAGAGAAGAACAGGGAGAAAGTTCAGATGGGGAGACAGAGAGGAGGAGGAAACGAGTTGGAAGCAGGGGGAGGTTGTCGCAAAGAGCTAATGGCACAGTCAGACAGCATGTATCGGCACCCAGGGTCAGCCAGAGAGCACGCCAATCAACGCATGCTGTTGCCACCACCAGAATGCTGTCATTGCAGAGCTCAGCAGTGTGGCATTTTTTTTTTGTGTGTCTGCCTCTGACAACAGCGATGCCATTTGCAACCTGTGCCAAAAGAAACTGAGTCGTGGGAAGTCCAACACCCACCTAGGCACATCACAAACGCCTATGGGATCAACACATGAGTACAAGCAGAACACAAACTCAAAGCCACCATCCTCCTCCTGGTCCAGCATCTTCAGCCACGTCAACCACTGCTGTCCTCCTTGCCACCTCTCAACCATCCGCCACTCCGTCTCTCGCCTTGAGCAGTTCCTGCTCATCTGCCCACAGTCAGGTGTCTGTCAAGGACATGTTTGAGCGTAAGAAGCCAATGTCACAAAGTCACCCCATTGCCCGGCATCTGACAGCTGGCTTGTCTGAACTCTTAGCCCGTCAGCTTTTACCATACAAGCTGGTGAAGTCTGAGGCATTCCAAAAATTTGTAGCTATTGGAACACCGCAGTGGAAGGTACCCAGCCGAAATTTCTTTGCACAAAAGGCAATCCCCAACCTGTACTCGATTGGGCAAAATGAAGTAATGGCATGTCTGGCACACAGTGTTGGGGCAAGGGTCCATCTGACCACTGATACCTGGTCTGAAAAGCATGGTCAGGGCAGGTATATCACCTACACTGCGCATTGGGTAAACCTGCTGACGGCTGCCAAGCATGGAATACGTGGCTCTGCAGAGGAGTTGGTGACACCACCACGACTTGCAGGCAGGCCTGCTGCCAGCTCCTCTACTCCTCCTACTCAATCCTCTTCCATAACCTCCTTGGCTGAGTCCTCTTCTGCTGCTGCGTCTTGCTCCACATCAACGGCACCCCCCCAGCTCCCCAGGTACTATTCCACATCCCGGATACGGCAGTGTCACGCCGTCTTGGGGTTGACTTGCCTGAAAGCAGAGAGTCACACCGGACCAGCACTCCTGAATGCACAGGTGGATCAGTGGCTGACTCCGCACCAACTGGAGATCAGCAAAGTGGTTTGTGACAACGGAAGAAATTTGTTGGCGGCATTGAATTTGGGCAAGTTGACACATGTGCCGTGCATGGCACATGTGTGTAATCTGATCGTACAACGCTTTGTGCATAAGTACACAGGCTTACAGGACGTCCTGAAGCAGGCCAGGAAGGTGTGTGGCCATTTCAGGCGTTCCTACACGGTCATGGCGCACTTTGTCGATATCCAGCGGCAAAACAAAATGCCAGTGAGGCGCTTGAATTGCGACAGTCCGACACGTTGGAATTCAACACTCCTAATGTTCGACCGCCTGCTCCAACAAGAAAAAGCCGTTAATGAATATTTGTATGACCGGGGTGCTAGGACAGCCTCTGGAGAGCTGGGAATTTTTTTGCCACGTTACTGGACGCTCATGCGCAATGCCTGTAGGCTCATGCGTCCTTTTGAGGAGGTGACAAACCTAGTCAGTTGCACCGAAGGCACCATCAGCGACATCATACCATTTGTTTTCTTCCTGGAGCGTGCCCTGCGAAGAGTGCTGGATCAGGCCATAGATGAGCGTGAAGAGGAAGAGTTGTGGTCACCATCACCACCAGAAACAGCCTTATCAGCATCGCTTGCTGGACCTGCGGCAACGCTGGAAGAGGATTGTGAGGAAGAGGAGTCAAAGGAGGAATGTGGCTTTGAGGAGGAGGAAGACCAACCACAACAGGCATCCCAGGGTGCTCGTTGTCACCTATGTGGTACCCGTGGTGTTGTACGTGGCTGGGGGGAAGAACATACCTTCAGTGAGATCACTGAGGACGAGGAACGGGACATGAGTAGCTCGGCATCCAACCTTGTGCAAATGGGGTCTTTCATGCTGTCGTGCCTGTTGAGGGACCCTCGTATAAAAAGGCCGAAGGAGAATGACCTGTACTGGGTGTCCACGCTACTAGACCCCTGGTATAAGCAGAAAGTGCCTGAAATGTTACCAAATTACCGCAAGTCGGAAAGGATGCAGCAGTTCCAAAATAAATTAAAAAGTATGCTTTACACAGCGTATAAGGGTGATGTCACAGCACAACGGGAATCTAACAGGGGAAGAGATGAAAGTAATCCTCCTCCTCCCACGACCACGCCGGCAAGGACAGGACGCTTTACAGACGTGTTGTTGATGGAGGACATGCGGAGCTTTTTAAGTCCTACGCATCGCCACAGCCCTTCGGGGTCCACCCTCAGAGAACGACTCGACCGACAGGTAGCAGACTACCTCGCCTTAACTGCAGATATCAACACTCTGTGGAGCGATGAACCCCTTGACTACTGGGTGTGCAGGCTTGACCTGTGGCCTGAGCTATCCCAATTTGCAATAGAACTTCTGGCCTGCCCCGCTTCAAGTGTCCTGTCAGAAAGGACCTTCAGTGCAGCAGGAGGTATTGTCACTGAGAAGAGAAGTCGCCTAGGTAAAAAAAAGTCTAGATTACCTCTCCTTTATTAAGATTTATGAGGGATGGATGCCGATACATTCAACTAAAGGCCTGATGAGGGGGACGTAACAGGGATTAAACTGATAAGAATAGTACTACTTAACACACCACTCCTATCTGGTGGCACATTAGATTGCACGCGCAGTGCCCCAAATTTGAAGTAGGAGGACCAACCAAGCATCTTTTTCCATCTCCCGGATCCTAAAATCGATGCCATATACACGTCCCCTGATAACAGGGATTAAACTGATAGGAATAGTACTACTTAACACACCTTATAATAACGCAGAGAGAGGCAATGCAGAGAGAGGAGCCTGAAGAAGAGGAGTCAGAGGAGGAAAGTGGCTTTGATGAGGTGGAAGACCAAGCACAGCAGGCGTCCCAGGGGGCTTGTTGTCACCTTTCGGGGACCCTTGGTGTTGTACGTGGCTGGGTGGAGGAAGAGACCTTCAATGACATCAGTGAGGACAAGGAACGGGACATGGCTAGCTTGGTATCCAACCTTGTGCAAATGGGGAGTTTGCGGTTGTGCAAATGGACTGTTTGCGGTTGTTTGCGGTGCGTTAAGTTCGCCTGCCTATTGAAGTCTATGGTGGTAAAATGTATTGCAACGACGATATCGTCAGTGACCATGACATTTTTTGCATTTTTCACACACAAATGGCACTTACACTCACGATATAATTGTTGTGATACGGTTTACTGTTTTGAAACACTAATGTTTGTGTTCAGCGAAGTCTCCCGAGTATAACAGTACCCCTCTTGTACAGGTGTTATGGTGTTTTCAAAAGTTAGTCAAATATCAGGCTTGCGTTTCAGTTTTTTCACATTAAAATTCGCCAGGTTGCCTTTGAGACCGTACGGTAGCCCAGGAATGAAAATTACCCCCATGATGGCATACCAATTGCAATAGTAGACAACCCAGTGTATTGCAAATATGGTATGTTCAGTTTTTGTTAGTAGCCACTTAGTCACAAACACTGGCCAAAATTTGCGTTCAAATTAGCTTTTTGTATTTTCAAATATTAACACTAACTTTGGCCAGTGTTTGTGACCACGTGGCTACTAAAAAAGACTGGACATACTCCATTTGCAATACCTTGGGTTGTCTACTTTTGCAAATGGTATGCCATCATGGGGGTAATTTTTATTCCTGGGCTACCTTATGGTCTCAAAGGCAACATAACCAATCTGGTGAATTTCAATGTAAAAAACTGAAATATGTAACACCCTATATTTGACCCTGTAACTCCCCAAAACACCATAAAACCTGTACATAGGGGGTACTGTTTTACATGTGAGACATCACTGAATACAAATATGTGTATGTTACTGCAGTAAAAGCAAACAGTATTTTGACATTCACAGTTAAAATGTCACATAGAACAAAAAAAATTAAAAAAACTCTTATTTTCTCCCATTTTTAAAATATTTTTTTTCATATTAAATTATGTTCCATACCTAAATATTTGATGTTAAACAAAAACCATGTTTCCCCTGAATAAAATGATATATAATAAGTGTGGATGCACATAATATGAAAGAGGTGAATTACGTTTGGACAGACAGCGCAAATGCAAGGTTTTGTTTACGTTTTGTTTGGATCACAACTTGTACATTTGGCTGCAATCTTAAGGGGTTAATGTTCCTGGTGCCTGAATCTGTATATGCAGCATTTAGTGCCTGGATCTGTATTTGCAGCATTTTGCTATGAAATGCATATACATATATTTACCTCTTAGTCACTGGAGGTGTAACTTAACCTCCAACAGCATCATTAGTCAGTCCAGCATCACGTTCCAATAGAACCAATGTAAGTTGGATGCTTTATTTTATTTTTTAAATTGTGATGGGGGGTAACTCTAACAAAAATACTGTTTTATGAAAAAGAATGAACATTGTAGCAACAACATCATTCACCATATAGAAGTGTGTTTCTCAGACTGGACACTACATGGAGCTACAGAAATTGCAATATAAGAGTATTAAGTATATAAAAAGAGATGATTAATTTTACTTCAGTGAAATGAGTGCACAAATATCGATTGCAGAATAGGTTAACATGCCAGTTTTACCTGGATAATAATCAATGATGATGATATCTAGTAAGTGTTTGGCATTCCAATGAACACAATTTCATAAATTAATATTGGATTGGAATTCCCCAAAGACTCAGTTTCTTTTCTCTTTTGAGTTATTTTGTTTTGTATGTAATTAGTTGTTAGTTTTTTACTTTATCGAAGAGATCACTGTATGTTAATTCAATGCCACTGTAATAAATTTGCATGGCTTTTAATTAATGGAAAGTACCCAAATCTATAAATGGCCAATTCACTCGTTTTTAACTATAATATACTCATAACTATACGTTTACATCTCAAACCAAGACAACATATTCTATGTATTTATCTAAAGAGTTATGGAAGTATATTATCAGATTCAATTTCAATTGTCAACTATTTGAAATTGTTCACATATACTAGAATATGGAATATTAATTCTGACTTAGGTTTGCTGCAATAGTGATTTAAAGATCCTATTAAAATAATTTCCCTACAGAAAAAGCAGTGCCAAAAAGATGTAAAGTCATTTCTCCAAATAATTATGTGGCAGCAGATAGTGGATTATGAAGGCACCAATTAAAACAGATTTATCCTTTATCATGCCGCAAAAAAACTAAAAAAAAAAAAAGAAAAATCACTTGCTAGCCAACAGCATGTAATATAATCAGAGATGTTCAGTGAGCAATAAAAAACTGTCATCATGCACTTGCAATATTAACTATTAAGGAAGTTTTGTCTGCAATGGTCTCAAATATGCTATTAACCAGAGCTTGTTGGAAATACACTAGTGGAGCTTTGGCATATAAACATATTAAATTGAAAGTAAAACACATTTTTAATGTATATGGGTTAATGAAGTTATGAAAGTACTAGGTTTGGTTTTTGTGAGGATGGAAGATGGCTTAAATAAGTTATTTGAGCTACTGAATCAGAATAGCATTTTGTCTATTGGTACCTTTCTATGAGATTTAGTCATGCTTGTAATTTATACATAGACAAACATATTGTTACAATATATTTTTATTTTGTAGTAATGTATATATTTAGAAAGTGTTTTTCCATGAAAAATGCTTGGGGTTTATTTTTAAAAATCTGTCACCCATCGAAAGGCTTCCACATAAGTCAGGGCCAGAGGAGGAGGCAGAGGACCTGGAGGACAAGTGCCACAGAGAGCCATTTATAAATGGCGAAGCAATTAAGGTAAGTTGGCACATAGAACCTCCAGACAGCATAACAACTTCATTATGATAAGTTGTTAAAGGATTCAGAGTATGCCTCACTCTCCTAAGTAATCCTAGGAGATATTTATGTTTATCAAAATAGACTGTCAAGTTATGCTTGACAATATAAACATATATCAAATTCAGAAGACCCCATGTCCCTTATATCAATCATGTGTGACCTGTACTAGGTTAATGCACTCCCACAAACAAGTAAAGTATATTCTGGATGCAAACATGGAACAGCTCCACATTCCTACTTCTATCTTCTGTGCTGAAAGATGAGATGATGAAATTGTTGGTCAGGGGACACATTCAACTGAATGAAAGTCACTTCCCTGATAATTACTTTATCTTTCAATTTATCATATTTGCATATCTGCCTGTTGCATTAACAAATTAAAGTCTACAGATGGTGGAATCCATTAAGAAACCGCCAATGGTGGGAACACATAAGGGGGAATTTCAACAAATACTTTGCCCAGTGCTTGTCAGGCCAAAAATACAAAAAAACAAAAACAAAAAAAAAACAGTGTAACTATAGCACTCTCAGGAGTTTGCAATAAAAATTAGCTTTTAATGTCTTACATAAAAAAAAATAAACGTTTCAGCTTGATATCCTCAAGCTGTCATCAGGACAGGATGAAAACTTGAGGATATCAAGCTGAAACGTTGATTAAAAAAAAAAAAAAATGTAATGTTATATATATATATATATATATATATATATATATAAATAATCAAGACCCCATAATGCTTTGCCTAGGTGAGGTGTTTTTAAATAAAACTATTACAATCTCTAAGATTTGAAATCACTGTTTAGTTAATAAGCGAGTGCGCTGGATTCTGTATTTTGTAAATATATGTATATATATGTATGTATATGTGTGTGTGTATGTGTATATGTATGTATATATATGTATATATATATGTGTGGAAAGGTCGGAGCCTGGAGTTGTGGGAGGGTAGTGACTGGCCTATATAAGCTCAAACCTAACTCCATTCTGGGCTGACGTCCACAGGTCCCTTCCGGTATCGGTTTGCACCATCAGGATCTCCTCGCTCAAATTCCAGGTCCACAGACAGCCAGGATACCTTCCAGGCCCTCTGTCCACAGACTGCCGAAACCAGAGTCAGCAGCCCAGGGAAAGCGGCACTACTAGCGCTCGTTCAGCGCCCAAAGCAACTTTTCCACGCTCAGCAACAGCACATCTGGGTCATCTATCCAGACTTCAGGGTTGGCCACCAGGCACCCGACAACAGTGAGTAGTAAACGAAAGCACCTACTCACCGAACAGGGGTTCTATGCGAACACACTAAATTACACACATAGCGCTCTTATTCAAACGAATGGTAGTTCGTTCACACGAACTAACGCACAAATCAATCTGCTCCTAGCATATACTCCGTTCACACATACAAATGTAACCACTTACTAACAAACGAACAAGTCAAATCTCCTAATTCAGATGAATGGTCAGGAAAAATCGCATAATACCGCCAACTACCGGTCAAACGGCTAATTACACTTAAAATAAAACTAACAGACTTGAGAAAACTGAACATGGGCTAATAAGAATGGGTGCATTAATCCCCTACATAGATTACAATCGCTGGTTAAAATTAATTACAGTTAATAATCAAAATTCCTCTGCATATATGTTAATTGCTTGTTGAACGTAATTACAAATATGTATACATTCCTCTGCATAGATTACAATCACTTTAACGCCAAAAAATTAAAATAGTCTTTTGCATAGACGCTTGTAAAACATATTTTACCACTGATACTTAAAACAACATCTGCATAGAGAACTAAAATTTAAAATCTTCTGCATGTAGAACAATCACTTGTTGAACGCAATTATCACTAATATTATAAATTCTTCTGCTTAGTTAACAATTGCTGGTTGATGGAATTTACCGAAAATTTACAATCCCCATGCATAGAAATAATCACTCCTTGAAAGTATTTAACGCTAATGGCTATAAAACTCGTCTGCATAGTCAGTATCAATAAGTGTATGTATTTACCGCTAATAAGTACAAAACGTCAAAATAGTTAATAATTATAATGAATTGGGCATATAGTTAAACACGTGATTACAAGGTTTTAAGTAAAATTTATTTAACCTGTGGCTGTGAGATTGCTGGGGTAACAAGCAGGGTCACAGGGCACTTTCAAAGAAAAATAGAATCTATAGACAAGTATATAGATATAAAAAATTCCGTTACAATAAGTAGTATATAAGTGACAAAATATATACTTATCTCAATATTTCAAAATAAAACAGCCTCCCAGGTCATCACCCAGATCGGATAACCTTTACACAGCAAAATATAGAACAACAGGGATATTCGGGATACGGCTGAGAGATCTATAATTGAAACATAAAAGTGTACATAGTGTAAATCTACATAGAGTAATTAGTAAGTGATCATGAAATGCACTCACGAGATGTAGATGAAAAGATCGCGTTTCAAAGGTGCCTCCCCCGGTAGTAATGGGGGGCTGATGCCTTTCTCCACTTGCTTCCGATAGTAGATGAGAAAAACAGGACTTCCAGGTGGTGGAAAAGATAAAACAATTTATTTGGGGTAGAAAGAAATCCCCCAGCAATAAAAAATAGGAATACAGGCTTTAAAAAGAGGTCCTACGCGTTTCGTTCACCAATTGGAACTTCCTCAGGGATCAAATAAATTAAAATTACATGTGGAAATCACAAGCATAAAGAAATATACAGCCTACTCCCACCCTCCCACCAGTCCTGTTTTATAGGGCTAATCCCTGAGTTAATTGATAACCATCTGGGCGTTCTCCTTTCCTTCCTTCCTCATTGGTGGAACAGTGGGTCCTCTCCAGCTGATTTCTTTCAGTGTTAGTTGAATTTCCCGGGTTCTATGCCGGCCGAAAACCGGAACCGGAAGTGAACCTTCACTTCCGCGTTCCACTGAGTCATGCGTTCCAGCAGTGGAATTCAAAGAGGTTAGGATATGTAGTGGTGTGGCCATCTAGTGGTCGCCAGAAGAACAGTCCCAGAGAATAGGATTTGTAAATAAATTTGAATCTAACAAGAAAAAACATAATAACATCGGCAGCAAAAAGTGGAAAATGGATTTATGCAACATATATCGCTTATACACCTTGAAAACACAGTTCATATATAATTCAATATTATAATATATAAATTTGAAAGAATGGTACTACATCTATGTGGATAATCTTAACTGAAGTGCCCTATTTGTGCTCAAATGTTTTTAGATATTTTTAGATTTTATTTGAGATTATTTAAAGTTATAACAAGTTATAAGATATACAATTTGAATTTAAAGTTATAAGATATACGTTTTGAATAATAGTAAATGTGAATTTAGAAGGTGATGTTTATAATATACACATCTACCCTCAAAAAACCCTTTATACGTGGGCATATATTAATCCCAGTTGAACACCTTAAATTGAAGAATAAGAGGTGGTGGTGATAGCAAATATCACCTTATCATGAAAATATGTGTAAAGTATGATGTCGGGGCTTAAATCAGATGCCCCCTGGGTATCAGTGCAAAGTTATATAGGTGTAATAAGAAAAACCCAGAAATGTACTATATGGAAAATATATTAAATGCATCTACCTTAAATGTGTCATTCCCATTAATAATATTATGGATAGAGGGAGATATGAACGGGTATTAATCTAGAGACCACAGAACCACCGTGCTTTATAGGAAGCAAATAAGATCTATGTCTACGTTCAACCCCATAGGTTCTAATGTTTGTAATTGGTGAATCCAAAAGGTCTCCCTTTGGGATAAGTTCTTAATCCTATCACCCCCACGCCAGTGGGGCATAACCCTCTCAATGCCCATACATCTAAACTGTTTCCATGAAAAGGAGGGGCATGTGCTGCAATGAGCAGAAACTGAATGGGTGGTTAACCCTTTTTTAATATTATTCAAGTGTTCAAGAATACAGACTTTCAAAATTCTCGTGGTACGACCCACATACTGTCTGCCACACGGACACTGCAGTAAGTAAACCACAAAGTCCGTGTGGCAGCTTATATCTGATTTAATGTGGTATGTCTTCCCTGTTATATAACTGGAAAAGGTGTCAGATCTCATAATGGACACAGTTTTACAAGCTTTACATACGTTACATCCCCTGTGGAATCCCGTATTGGTGTTGGTAAGGGAAGGTTTTATAGCGTAGCTAGGGGCCAGCATATTCTTCAAATTCTGGTTCTTTTTAAAGATCACTTGAGGGTGTTGGGATAAATGTTTTCCCAGCACTGGATCTTGTAATAATATTGACCAATGATTTTGTATTCCCTTTTTAATCTTCCTATGGTCAGTGTTGTATTGAGTGAGGAAAGCAGATCTAAATCGGTTGTCTGTAGTGTCAGGGGTGAGTTTGTCCTCCAATAGCTTGTTCCTTTTAATTTGTGTTAAATGACGAATTTCTTTTTCCAAGGCATTTCTCTTATATCCTTTTTCTAGTAGTTTCCTTTTGATATGATGTGATTGAGTATGGAAATCATGGTCATGCGAGCAATTGCGTCTGAGTCTTGTAAATTGACTCTTAGCTATCCCATTGAGCCACGGCTTATGGTGACAGCTATCCTGATGTACAAAACCATTGCCGTCTGTTGGCTTGAAATAGCATTTGGTACGTATCTGGCCGGCTTCATTAAACAATGTCAGGTCCAAGAAATTAATTGTGTCTTTACTCCAAACTGGGGTAAAGACCAGATTATATTGATTAAAATTCAGATATTCAACAAACTCAAAAAATAAACTAGAAGACCCCTTCCAAATAATGATCACATCGTCAATATAACGCCGCCAGAGCACCAGGTTTTCCCTCCAGCCATGCCCAGACCACACAAATAGCTCTTCCCATCTGCGAACATAGGTGTTGGCATAACTGGGGGCAAACCTGGTGCCCATGGCGGTCCCCGTGATCTGTAAATAAAAATTACCATTAAAGAAAAAATAATTGTGCTCTAAAATAAATTGAACTGCAAATAAAATGAACGTTTTTAGGTCCTGTGGTAAATCGGGATCTTGGGCCATGAAGTGATCAATCGCTTCCAGCCCTAATGAATGACTGATAATAGTATATAAGGATGTGACATCCAAGGTGGCCCAACTATAATCTGGATCCCACTCAATGTTTTCAATTTCCTGCAAAAAAGATTTTGTATCCTTAACATAGGAAGGTGAATTTTGGGCGTATTTCTGCAGGAAGGAGTCTACAAAGGCAGATAGATTAGCAGTTATCGAATTGATCCCGCTTATAATTGGGCGACCTGGTGGGTTGGGAAGGCGTTTATGGGTCTTAGGGAGAAAGTAAAAAATAGGGGTGATGGGATTTTTCTGAAATAAATATAGAAAATTTTTTGAAGAAATAATTTCATCGTTTTTGGCTTGTTCCAAAATATTTTTTAGTTGTAAATTAAATTGATGTGTAGGGTCAGACTTCAAGAGTACATATGTGTTTCGGTCGTTCAAAATATTGGAAGATTGTTCCAGGTAGTAGGTCATTGTCATCAAGACAATACCCCCCCCTTTGTCCGCTTCCCTAATAACCAAATCATCCCTTTTCATGAGATTTTTTAAGGTATTGGATTCTTTTTTAGTAAGATTATAAGTGCGCCCCTTAGATTTGTTATCCCATGTCAAAGATTGGAACTCCTGTTCAACCATTCGTTCGAAGATTTCCAAATAGGGACCCCTGCTCTGTACAGGAAAAAAATTAGACTTTGGTTTAAATTTGAAATTCGATTTAAAGTGGGGTTGTGTATTTTCACCTGAACCGTCGGTGTTAGGTGGTGAGGGATGTAAGAGAAAATGCCTTTGGATCGTCATTGATCTAATGTATTTTTTTAAGTCTATATATAATTTAAAGTCGTTGGCCGATTTATTGGGGGCAAATTTCATCCCTTTAGACAATAGATGGATTTCATCATCTGACAGTGGTATTTCGGTTAAATTAAAGATACCTTTTCTCACTTCTTTTTCCCTCAGAGGATGTACCAAAGGGGAGGTGGTATTTAATCTTCCGTCCTTATTCTCTTTTGGGGAGAGTCTTGTTGTAGCAGGGAGAACCGATTGGGATGTTCCCACGTTTCTGCCCTGGGGCGGAAATAGTTGGTAATATTCTTTTCTCGTGGGCCTTTCAGTCGCCCCTGAAAATTTGATTCTCTATCATTAGATTGAATATCGGTCCTATCTCTATCGTTAAACCGAGTGTTAGTTCTGCTTTGATCAAATTTACTCCTAACAACCTGAGCATAGGTATGTGTGTCCCTATTAGAATCAGGGGATGATCTCCTATATGGTAAACGTGATTTCTCCTGATACGGAGTAGTGTTGGGATGGTCAGAATGCCGGTGTTGCTGGGTATTGGACTGGTATGGGTCCCCTTGTCCATCTTTGGACGCTAAATTGGTCCTCTTTTTATAAGGTGTTCTAGGGGGAATAGTTCTATTTGTATGGGGTCGTACTTTTCTCCGATGTAGTTTATTTAATGTTGAGAAGGTATTAGATATTTTGTCTTCCTTATCTCTTTTGTATTTTTTACTTTTAGTCTCTGCAATTTTTTCATCAAGGTTTTTAACATTAGTTTGTAAAATGGTATCTCTCTCTTTGAACTCTTTACTTGTAGAGTCTAAAGTGGAGTTAGTCTCCATGGTATTGAGTTCTCCTTCCACTTTAGTCTGAATATCCTTAGAATATTTAATAATGAGTTGGATTAATTGAAAAGAACAGTTGCTAAGGATTTCATCCCATTCTTCTAGAAATAGTGGATCATCTAATCCGAAGGCTGGGGTTTTGTCAATCCTTAAGCCTCTCGGAATTAGACCCTCCTTAAGGTAGTTGTCCAAAAAGGCTACTTCCCACCATTTTTTTGTCTCGATCATTAATAGTTTTTCTTTTTGTTTAAAAAATTCATCCATCCCTTTTAGGGGTTGTGGTTTGTCCCACTCTTGGAACATAGCCTCAAATTTCTTTCTGCGATTATGTTGCAGATTAGACAAAAAATTCACATTTGTAGCCATATTGGCCTAACAATAGATGTACGTACAATACTGGGTTAAGAAAAATAGAATCTATAGACAAGTATATAGATATAAAAAATTCCGTTACAATAAGTAGTATATAAGTGACAAAATATATACTTATCTCAATATTTCAAAATAAAACAGCCTCCCAGGTCATCATCCACATAGATGTAGTACCATTCTTTCAAATTTATATATTATAATATTGAATTATATATGAACTGTGTTTTCAAGGTGTATAAGCGATATATGTTGCATAAATCCATTTTCCACTTTTTGCTGCCGATGTTATTATGTTTTTTCTTGTTAGATTCAAATTTATTTACAAATCCTATTCTCTGGGACTGTTCTTCTGGCGACCACTAGATGGCCACACCACTACATATCCTAACCTCTTTGAATTCCACTGCTGGAACGCATGACTCAGTGGAACGCGGAAGTGAAGGTTCACTTCCGGTTCCGGTTTTCGGCCGGCATAGAACCCGGGAAATTCAACTAACACTGAAAGAAATCAGCTGGAGAGGACCCACTGTTCCACCAATGAGGAAGGAAGGAAAGGAGAACGCCCAGATGGTTATCAATTAACTCAGGGATTAGCCCTATAAAACAGGACTGGTGGGAGGGTGGGAGTAGGCTGTATATTTCTTTATGCTTGTGATTTCCACATGTAATTTTAATTTATTTGATCCCTGAGGAAGTTCCAATTGGTGAACGAAACGCGTAGGACCTCTTTTTAAAGCCTGTATTCCTATTTTTTATTGCTGGGGGATTTCTTTCTACCCCAAATACATTGTTTTATCTTTTCCACCACCTGGAAGTCCTGTTTTTCTCATCTACTATCGGAAGCAAGTGGAGAAAGGCATCAGCCCCCCATTACTACCGGGGGAGGCACCTTTGAAACGCGATCTTTTCATCTACATCTCGTGAGTGCATTTCATGATCACTTACTAATTACTCTATGTAGATTTACACTATGTACACTTTTATGTTTCAATTATAGATCTCTCAGCCGTATCCCGAATATCCCTGTTGTTCTACACTTTCAAAGAAATGCTCACAAAGTCATTATGTATTTCAGAACCCGAGCTATAATCACTGAATTTTTATCCTTGTCATTTTTGACTTCTCTGATACATACGGTACGTTAAATTACTAATACGGTCCTATACAAAAGGAATATAACAAGCACTAATCATCACTAGTCATTCAAATTTATTACAGTCAGAACCCCTATCATTCCCAAGAACAGCCAGTAAGTCAAAACACTTACCAAAACAATATCCGTTTCTAAACACAGATACTACATCATTATGGCAAACGAAACAAGAAGTAAGAGGAAGCCACACTTACAGACACGGTAATAAAAATGACATACACATAGGTATTTCCTAAAAACATCTTAGACATACCAGACACAAATACTAGAGGTAAAACTACACCAGAAACAACACATACGTACAAAGGCCTAGCACCTAGCAATGTTACGTAACAGTCAGGTTATAATACTCCACCAATACAAACAATCATATCTATAAGAAGAATCACTATTTTAGTCTTGGTTTCACAGGTGGCACAGGCTAAAGTTGACACTCTAGCCTTCTACCTAAATGCACACCACTCACAAGAGTTAGTGCAATTTCTAGTCACAGGGTTCACTGAAGGTTTTCACACAGGTTTGATCACACTCCCTACCAGCATACTAGAATGTAACAACCTACAATCGGCCACGTCAGAACCAACAGTAGTAGACAATTTACTGAAGTTAGAAACAGAGAAAGGGTTCATGCTCGGGCCATTCCTAAACCCACCATTTTCGTCCTGGCGTACCAATCCCTTGGGCATTGCTACGGAAAATACAATAATAAAAAAGATTAATAATCGATTTATCTGCTCCACATTCTGTCGCCATACCTAGCTTCAACTCTCTCATACCATCTGAGGAATATTCACTGCAGTATGCCAAAGTAGACAACGCCATACAGGCAATCTTAAAGGCTAGCAGCAGGCAGCAGCTTGGATCAGTAAAGCCGACATTTCCAATGCATTTAAGTTGCTGCCCATACATCCATCTCTGTGGCATCTGCACGTAAAGAGTGGAGGGAACGCTATTATTTCGCTAACCGTCTAACATTCAGAGCCAAAAGTAGCCCCAAACTCTTCGACCTGTTCGCTGAAACACTGTGTTGGCTCTTGTTGAATGTCACTAATTGCCCAGACGTAATACACTATCTGGATGATTTCCTCACAGTAGAACACTCCAATACCACTTCACAGAGCATGGCTAAGACACTAGCACTATATTCTGCACTAGGAGTCCCAGTAGCAGCCGAAAAAACAATAGATCCCACCACCAACTTAATGTTTCCAGGCATACAATTAGACTCAGTCACTATGCAAGCGAGTCTCCCAGACGACAAGATTCAGAGGATCAAGGCAGAGGTGGTGGAATTTCTCACAGGAAGGACTACCTCTAGGAGAGATCTACAATCGCTGCTTGGGTCCCTGAACCTTGCAATGAGGATAATTGCATATTAAAGTGCTGTGCAAAGGCATCTCTAAAACACTGAACTTATGCACATGCATCAAGTAAACATTTTTCAAAAATAAAATGTGTGGCTCTAAATGATTAGAGTAACAACATTTGCCCCTTCTTGTAACAATTGAAAGTCATGCATCCCAGAAAAGAGTGGACAGTTTCATGCCTTCATTTACACTGTTGCTTTGTTCCCTTAAAATCCACATATACCCCAATATATGTTGAGTTGAAAAGAGGATTAAAAATGCTTCTTTAATATTTCTTTCTAAATGTTCTCTTGGTCCAAACCATTATCATAAAACAAAAAAAGAAACAATACAGTTTTGATGGTATTTGACATCGGCTCATTTCATTCACCTCAAATCATTGCTTGATGAAATGTAAAGATTTGACATCCTTTTTGCATACTTAGTGGAAATACTTGGAAATGAAAATGCTGCTTAATTTCTGGAGAGAAATATTTGAGTATATTTCTTAACTGACAGGATTAACTTTTCCCAACGTTCCAGAGAATGCTCACTTTTATTCAGTGGAGGTGCACTATTAGCTGGAAAAATTTATATCACATGATATGTTTTCCAGAAATAAAAATATGTTCCTTATCATGCTAAAAGTGTGCTTGTGAACAGTTAGAGTCAGAATTAAGTTACGTGCAGCAAGACTGATGGAATGCATGACCAAGTGATTCAATCTAAATATTAATGAATTTATGAATATTCATAAATATGCTTGACAATGGCTCCCTGAGATGTAGAGCTTTCACTGACACTGCAAAAACAACAACATATATGTACAGTAAAACCTACAGAGGTTAAGTGAAAATATCGCCAAATAACCCTCAAAACATATACATTTAACCCTTTAAGGATACAGCTTCAAAAGCCTGTCTTACCTTTAAGGACACAAGCCATTTTTGGATTTTTTTGCTGTTTGTGTTCAAACACATATTATATACCGTTTTTTAGAGGGCAAAAAGGGTTTTAATTTGATGTCACATATACATAGATACATTTCTCATTAATTATACAAAAAATGGGCGAATTATTTTTTTTTTTACATTTTTGGCAATAATAGTGTGTGCATAATATGTCCAGCTTATGAAAGGTAATTTAAAATAGGTACATTTATGTTGTTTTGATTTATAGACTACATAATGTGTAGGATTTCAGCTTATTTTGAAAGTTACAAGACACAAAATACAAGGACTAAAATAAAATTTCAATGTGAAAGACAAGACAAGTTCAGGTTTTTACGTGTGAATTTTCATGGAGGGTTTTGATGCGTCCCTGTCCCACTTTGGAGCACTTGAGCAGTCTACATATTATTATTATTTTTATTATTATTATTATTATTATTATGATATTTATAGAGTGCTGTCAAATTCTGCAATGCTTTACAATGGGTGGATGAACAGACATGTAGTTGTAACCAGACAAGTTGGACACACAGGAACAGGGGGGTTGAGGGCCCTGCTCAATGAGCTTACATGCTAGAGCAGGGGTTCTCAACCTTGTCCTCAAGGACCCCCTACCAGGCCAGGGTTTAGGGATTACCTGGGTGTGTCTAAGGTGTTTAGAAAAAAAAAAACACCTTAGAGCCTGAGGTGTTTTTTTTTTCCCTTTTTCTAAACACCTTAGACACACCCAGGTAATCCCCAAATCCTGGATTGGTAGGGGGTCCTGAGGACTCGGTTGAGAACCTCTGTGCTAGAGGGAGTGGGGTAAAATGAAACAAAAAGGTAAGGATAGTATTAGACTAGTGAAAGTTGCAGAAGAGGAATCAGTTGGGAGTAGTGATGTTGCGAACATGAAATTTTCCGTTTGCTAACGGTGAACACGAACTTCCGCAAATGTTCGCGAACGGGCGAACCCGGCGAACCGCCATAGACTTCAATAGGCAGGCAAATTTTAAAACCCACAGGGACTCTTTCTGGCCACAATAGTGATGGAAAAGTTGTTTCAAGGGGACTAAAACCTGGACTATGGCATGCCAGAGGGGGATCCATGGCAAAACTCCCATGGAAAATGTCATAGTTGATGCAGAGTCTGGTTTTAATCCATAAAGGGCATAAATCACCTAACATTCCTAAATTGTTTGGAATAACGTGCTTTAAAACATCAGGTATGATGTTGTATCGATCAGGTAGTGTAAGGGTCACGCCCGCTTCACAGTGACAGACCAAACTCCCCGTTTAACGCACCGCAAACAACCGCAAACAGTCCATTTGCACAACTGCAAACTCCCCATTTGCACAAGGTTGGATACCAAGCTAGCCATGTCCCGTTCCTTGTCCTCACTGATGTCATTGAAGGTCTCTTCCTCCACCCAGCCACGTACAACACCAAGGGTCCCCGAAAGGTGACAACAAGCCCCCTGTATTTTTTTTTTTTAAATGTACACTACTGTTACACCAGATATGAGTTGCACTGGTGGGACACTGTGCCTTGGCAGGCCCTGAAACGCACACGTGTGAAGGATACTGACTGCTATTATATGACAGTCAAAAAAGTTTATTTATTTTTTAAATGCAAGCTATTGTGACACCAGATATGAGTGGTGGCACTGGGACCACCTTAAAAATATTGGATATCGCTAAAAATCTTGATCACTATATACTTTCTCTACAAACCTCTAAAACGAACCAAACTACTCATCCATCCGCTATACCACTTTATCCCACCTAGAACTAGTGCACAGTTAAAATACTTGACTCTTACTTACCCACACTTAGTCATGCCACACACATTTCACCACTACTCTCACTGAATCCCTCTGACTACGGCTAAATTCATCTTCTACATCAGAACACTACTCCTAAGATTGGGTTGTATCCATGTCTCGGGTCTTTCATTTAGGATAGGGGCAGCTTCGGTCTCCTTCAAAACTGACACTCCAGTGCATATTATTAAAATATTGGGCAGATTGAAATCCTCAGTCTACAACCGATATATTCCTCATCCCGAGAAAGAAATGAGGAAAGCTTTTAAAAGTTTGGCTTTGTAAATTTGATGCAATAAGTGTGTTTTTTTTTTTTTTTTAATACCTTTTCACCCTCTTTGCATTAACCCGATTTACATATATTACTAATATGTTTCTGAACATATATATTATATTATTCACTCACTCACTCTCTGGGCCGGCCTAAGACATCATGCTGCCTAGGTCCAACGATAAATGACTATGGGGGATAATGTATAATAAACACAGGTTACTGGCTATGGGAGGGATAATGTATAATAAACACAGGTTACTGGCTATGGGAAGGATAATGTATAATAAACACAAGTTACTGGTCATGGGGGGATAATGTATAATAAACACAGGTTACTAGTTGTGGGGGGGGATAATGTATAATAAACACAGGTTACTGGCTATGGGAGGATAATGTATAATAAACACAGGTTACTGGTTGTGGGGGGATAATGTATAATAAACACAGGTTACTCGCTATGGGGGGATAATGTATAATAAACACAGGTTACTGGTTGTGGGGGGGTAATGTATAATAAACACAGGTTACTGGTTGTGGGGGATAATGTATAATAAACACAGGTTACTGGCTATGGGAGGATGATATATAATAAACACAGGTTACTGGCTATGGGGGGGTAATGTATAATAAACACAGGTTACTGGCTATGGGAGGATAATGTATAATAAACACAGGTTACTGGCTATGGGAGGGATAATGTATAATAAACACAGGTTACTGGCTATGGGGAGGATAATGTATAATAAACACAGGTTACTGGCTATGGGGGATAATGTATAATAAACACAGGTTACTGGCTATGGGGGTATAATGTATAATAAACACAGGTTACTGGCTATGGGGGGATAATGTATAATAAACACAGGTTACTGGCTATGGGGGGATAATGTATAATAAACACAGTTTACTGGCTATGGGGGATAATGTATAATAAACACAGGTTACTGGCTATGGAGGATAATGTATAATAAACACACAAAAAATAATAATACAAAAAAAAATGAATGCAGCTTCAGAATTAATCTAAATTGTATGCTGTCTAGGAGGTGGGAGGGTCTGGGAGGGATGGTCTGCTGCTGATTGGCTGGAATGTGTCTGCTGACTGTGAGGTACAGGGTCAAAGTTTACTCAATGATGATGAATAGGGGCGGACTGAACATCGCATATGTTCGCCGTCTGTGACGAACGCGAACAAGCGATGTTCGCCAGGAACTATTCGTCAGTGAACCGTTCGGGACATCACTAGTTGGGAGCTATTAACAGTTTAATTGATACACTTTTATGAAGTGGGTTTTTAGGAGTGGAGACTGGGTGAGCATCTAACGGAGGAGGGAAGCGAGTTCCACAGGAACGGTGCAGCCCTCGAGAAATCTTGAAGGCGAGCATCAGAGGTGGGAGTATGGACAGAAGATAGATGTAAGTCTTCGGAAGATCGTAAGGGCCTAGACGGGACATACTTGTGTATAAGGGAGGATAGATAGGTGGGGGCAGCATTATGTAGAGATTTGAGAGCAAGAACCAGCATATTCCAACTGCGCCATAAAGGCATACCATTTCTTAAAGAAGGGTATTTCAAAAAGCATATTTTGAATCTTAGCGTGGAATCATTTTTCCACTAGCTTGTACCAAGTGTAGTGGTAATTATCATTTTATTTCTGCCTTTTTGACACAAAGTGAGTTTGCAGAGAATATTTTGCAAATCGTATGTGTGATACGGCTGTATAATACTTCATATGTTGCTCAGCTTTGTCGTCCAAGTACAACAATACCCCCGTATGTACCTTTGTCAGGTATATGTGGACATTGAAAAGGCACATTTGAGACACAGCCATTCCAGGTTTTTTTAAAACTGTGAATTTTTACGCTGTGTCCATGTCCCATTCTGGAGTATTTTAGCAGACTATATATTCCAACTACACCATAAAGGCATATTATTTCTTAAAGAAGACGTCCCAGGGTATTTCAAAAGGCATATTTTGAACCTTAGCATGGGATCATTTTTTTACTAGCTTCTACCAAGTGTAGTAATAAGCATTTTGTTCTGCCTTTTTGACACACAAAGTGAGTTTGCACAGTACATTTTGCAAATCTTATGTGTGCTACGACTGTATAATACTTCATATGTTTCTCAGCTATGTCGTCTAAGTACAATAATGCCCCCGTATGTACCTTTGCCAGGTATATGTGGATGTGAAGGGGCACAATTGAGACACACACAGTTTTTTTTTTCTAACTTTGAATTTTACGCTGTGTCCATGTTCCATTTTGGAGTAGTTTAGCTGGTTTGTTATTCAAACTACTCCACAAACGCATATCATTTTTTTTTAAAGAATACACCCTGGGGTATTTCAAAGGCCTATTTTGAACCTTAGCGTGGGATCATTTTTCCACTAGTTTGTTCCAGGTGTAGTGGTAATGAGCATTTTTAATGCATTTTTTTACTCTTTTAAACTTTTCTAACGTGTTAAAATTCTTTAAACTTTTTTTACACTTTTTAAATTAAATTTTTTATAAACTTCTTTTTTACCGTTAACCCCTAACTTGTAGTAAGCAGCACTAACAGTAAATTCCCCAATTTCCCATAACTCCCACCCAGCTAGCAAAATATATAAGTTTAAATTATTTAAATTAATAATTAAATAAATTGAACCCCTGAGGGTTAAAAAATAAATAAAAGTAAAAAAAATCAGATCACAGTATAATATTGTGATCTGTATTTTGATCACTGTAGGCAGTAATCAACTGGCAGGGAAGGGATTAATTTGTAATAGGACTGAATAAACGCTATTAAATCATTTTTTTAAAAACTTTTTTAAAGCTTTTTTTAACTACACCAAATTCCCCATTAACTTCCACTCACCCCAGGTAGCTAAATATATAAATTTTAAAATCTTTAAATTAATTAAGAAAACAAACCATTTAACCCTCAGGGGTTAAAAAAAAATAGTCAGGTGACAGTAAAATGTAGTCCCTGCCAATTGATCACTGTAGTCAATGATTGCTTGGCATGGAAGGGGTTAATTTTATTAATGCAGGGGAAAGGGGTGATGGGATTTAACTTAAACTTAATTTTTTTTACAGGGAGAAACAGATCATCACTGATCCATCTCCCTGCACTTCACACTGACTGCGAAAGAGCATTCCTTACATCTTTTGCATTTATAGGTACCTACAATAGGCTTCGAAAGCCATGCGAATGAAGAAGTTTCAGACTGGAGATGACTTTGAATCAAAAGGTCCCATAGATTTTTGCATGTCAGTGACTAAGGAGGAACCAATATCTAGTAAGGATGTTTTTCAGTGATTCCCATTCAGCGTCAAATGCCCCTATACATAATATAGGTGCCTTATACTGTGGTGGCAGAGTTTGAGATTTATTGATCTATCAATAAGGATAGATCAATAAATCACATATGCTCAATACATTTTGTATATTCTTTTCAGGCATTTATTAAGGTAGTTTGTTTATTTGAAATATCATTGTATGTCTTTGGCTTTATCCTTGAAATCTTCAATACTGGAACAATGTTGTCTGAGACGTAAATTCTGACCCACTGGAATGCCTTTCTTTAAAAAGAAGGGATGGTAACTATAACAGTATAGAAGATTATCAATGGCAGTGGGTTTTCTAAATAAAGTAATATGAATCAATCTGTCTTCTAAAATAGTAAGCGTAGTGTCCAGAAAATTGAGGAATGGATTGCCAATTTGTGCCATGAACCATGAATTGTAATCGATGTTTAAAACATTAACAAATCCAGAGCCCTAATGCTGGACAATTGAAACAATGTTTGTTTTGGATTTCCAAGATACGATGGAAGTTTCATCACTAGAGTTCTTAGTATGCGGTCCAGATATACTTGCATTTAGGATCAAATTTCCTTGCCCAAAAACTATTGGTCTTCTTGTTAGAATG
Source organism: Pelobates fuscus (assembly GCF_036172605.1). NCBI lineage: Eukaryota > Metazoa > Chordata > Amphibia > Anura > Pelobatidae > Pelobates > Pelobates fuscus. The sequence continues at coordinate 163,096,536 of NC_086321.1, read as the reverse complement.
TTTTGTTGTTTATGTATCTTAGAATAGTAACAATGCTCCAAAACCATGCTATATCCACCAGAAAGGAGAGTTCTTGTATTTTGATCCTCTATTATATTTTAACTTTAAAGGACATACACCATGGAGGTTGTGTAAATAATAAACCAGTTTGTACAAGCTATGCCTGGATGTTACCTTTCTAAGAACTTTGTATAAAAGCTATTTGATAGATAGATTGTAAACTCATGGGCAGAGTATTCTGTTCATTTTGTATCGGTATTTGTTTATTATTTGTCTTTATTCCCTCTATTGTATAAAGCTGTGGAATATATTGGTGCTTTATAGATACCAAATAATATTAATGTTAATAGATTTTTTTTTTTTCATTTTTAACGATATGCTCCCTTTCAAGAGTTTTTAAGACTATTTTTAAAACAATGTCTACTTTACCCAAGAACACTCCCAGGTCACAGCTGCCCCTGATACTAATAGGCCAAGAGAGGAACTGGTGAGATAGAATTGCTTTGTTTCTGTCTTTTCTGGTCCTCTTCCACAATATAATTTTAGGGAGAGGAGAATTAAAATCAAGGCAACGTTTTCCATGTAGCATAACTCTGTAGCACTAATTTTGACTAGAATATGTATGTTGTTGTGATTAATCTCCCTGTATTGAACAGTGTTAGTCCAAATTGTGCATTACACATATAATAATGCATTAGTGATGTCACAGTTCATGGTTTGAAAACATGATCTGCCCATTTACTTCATAGACAGAGTATTTACTGAAAAATCATCTATTTATCTATCCCCATATTTTAGTCGATATAGATGTTTTGCGTGTGGTTGTATATGTCCATGTAGTCATGGAAACATGCATACTCCTTATTTTAACAATTGTTCACATATAAATGGGATAGTTTTCACATTAAATTCACTTTGAAAAGTCTCTAGAGCAGCGTTGACTAGGGACTTAGTGATACATACATCAAAAATGCATTACAGATGAAAGATTGTGTAATTAGATTCAGGTCATCTTATTTGTGCTGGACTTAAAAGTTGATCCAAAGGTCATGGATTGAAATTGATTAAGGATAAGTTTAAATATAAATCAAGGGAATTGTTTTCACTATGAGTTGCTGAAATGGTCTGCCAGTGAGGCTTTATCAATACACAAGCTTATAAATAGGCTGGAATGATCTTGAGCAGGGAAGACATCAATAGTTATAGCTATTTGAGCATAGAACTTTAATTAGGATATTCAAGAGCTACGAGTACACTCAACAAGATCGAATACTGTAATGGGGTTTCAGTGGTCATTGCAGGGCCTTTTACTTTTATGTATGGTCACAAAAAGCACAGAGTAGTGAGAAATGTGGATGCTGTAGACTTTGGAGATTTGTAATTGTAGATGAGCCCTAATTAATTATAAAAAAACAAAAAAAACGTGTTTGCTAAAATACATACAATATTGTTTTAGTTGCCACTTAATTGCAAATGTATGTGCAGTTTTGCCATATTTTTTTATACGTAAAGGAGTACTATAATTACATAATTATTTAAAGCAGCACTGTCATGCCGAACTTGCCTATCTTTAATCGCTTCCTCTTCTCTCCCTCTCTCAGGATCTGTTCTCCACTTCTTCACATCTGATCTAGTTTTCTTTAAAACATAAGACAAAGTAGGGACTACTTTGTCTTACATATTTTTCCTATGCCTGACCAGCTATGACCAGCGGAGGAGCAAAATGTGCTCCATTTCCTGTGGTCAGAGCAATTTCACACAAATATCACTTTTCCTTCATGTTCTCACGATGCTTCCTGTCAGTATTCCCGAACATCCTGTCTTGAGGGACATGGTGCATTGAAAAAGGGTTGTACCCGAAACGTCTGTTTATTATTCTGTCCTCCAATAAATTTTGGTAGCACTTTGTTTGTGCACATAGCAACATTTCGCGCAGCCTTTATTTGTTTGATTCATCCTGTCATTTAGACGGAACGCTGGCGAAACTACCAAATTTCGTCCTAACAGAATGAGAACAGTTTGTACATTCATGTTAGGATAACATTTGGTACTTTTAGGTCGGTTTGAAATTTCATTAGATTTAATTAAATTCCAATCCGTGCTGCAGCCACTTAGTAGATTCCCACGGTATTCAGGAGCTATCTACCAAAAGGCTGAAAGATCTAAATTGGTATTTCAGCCAATTCACTAATACTAGATAAAGATTACTTAGTATTGGTGATTAATCTGCCCCTACTCGCTATATCGCTTATAGGAACATGTCTAGTAAATGGCCCCATGGTGGGGCATCTAATAACTAGCCCCCAGACCCCTCACCCATGCCCCACGAGTGGGGGCTATTCAACTAAACGGGGGCATAAGGTGCCCAAGTGTTTGGGCATACACGAGAATTTCACAGTGCTATCTAGTGTGGGCAGATGACATGTCCAACAAGGACTTCATCTACCCACACAAAGAGGGCGGCAACCAGGACATAGGTCCGGGGACAAAATAAAGATAAAAAATAGGTAATATGGGGGGGGGCTTTGGGTCATTTGGAGGTGACTAGGGGAACAATTAGATGTAGTGGAATCGGGAGGGGGGTTAAAAAAAAACTGGATTCGGCCAAGACAGTGCCACTTTAAATAAAAAATGTACTTAAATAAAATGTTACAATATTAAGGTCCAAGTCCTCCTTCAGGTGTATTTCAGTCTTGCTGCTGGTGTAATTCCTCCTCTTGGTGAGATCATCCATCTAGATGATCTCAGGCCAATCAAACTGCACAACAATTGCAGGCTGTACCAATTCGAATTCTCCTCATAGTGAAGTATTATCTAATGCTTCTCCATGAAGATATTTAAATGTGTTTGGTTTCATCATGGCATCAAACTTGAAAAAAATCATTAAATTAAGATGTTAGAGTGTTTGATTCAGTCAACCTAGGGGCAACCTCTGAAATGGCAATGCTGTCTTCATTTGTTAAGCTGCAAGGGCAGCATCGATGCACAAAGACCACTACATTTAGCTGTAGTGGTTTTTGTGCTTACAATGTTCCTTTAAAGTTATTTTTGGATTGCATTTATTTGAAATTGATTTAAACAGGCCTACATTACAAATTACACAAACATATATCCTACAGTATAATGGAAATATACTCCTTTCCTGTCAAGTTACTGCTTTTATCTAATTTACTGAAAAACGTGTTATAGGTGATGGGTCTAGAATTTTAACTACAAAACATTGTGGGGGATATACTATAGTTTTGGCATGTCACATAAATGGTTAAAATAATTTTTTTTTTTTTCTTTTTTATGGGAATACTTTGCATCATGAAAATAAAATGAGTACATCATCCAGTATGAGGGAAACTACTTGAAAGTGAAATTGCCTTTATTGTACGATATGCACACTATCTTCAGCTTCCATCATTTGTCCTGAGACAGCTCAATAGAATTGGTTTCATTAATATTGACAATAGCTTATTATAATTTCATCTGTAGGCCTGAAAACCCAGAATCTCATTTGTATTTGACCTTGACAGCTGTGTTTGCTGAATGATTTACTCCAAATACATTCCACAAGGTTTCATATGCTACAGGAACAGTATTAAACTGTACCTTCATAGATTGTAAGCTCATTTGAGCAAGGCCTTCTTCACCTCTTGCCTTCTTCACCTCTTGTCTTTGTTAATTTATTGTATGTCAACTACTTGTTGTCAATTATCCCCATTATATGATGGCAAATATGTTGGGGCTATAGATATATTAATAATATTTGATGCCATTTTTTTTGGAAAACTGTGCTTTCTCAAGATGGCAGATTTTAATATGTTGTAAGTAATTGCGGAGAGACACAAAACTTGAATAGTGGTATTGCAATTAATTTCAGGTAAATATGACAGAGTAAAAAATAAATAAATCATTTTTTCAAAAACTCTCAATACACCATTATATTTCATTAAGCACAACTCATCTTGTACTATATTCTGTAAATATTTTAGTAAGCAAAACCTATAATTTATCGAATACATAGCTAGGGTTATTTACAAGAGATAGTCACCAAATTCTGAATAATAGCTAACTGAATTGCGAATGGCAAAAATGTTGGCTAAAAGAGTAGAGCTGAGACTATATCTGAGTTCAGTTGAAACATAAATTCTAAAAAGGAACCTAAATCCAATCAATTTATTATAATCTTTGGAGTTAGATGAATACACGTCAGTGAATTTATGGGAAATTAATGTGTAATAAAAATTTTTTTTAAATACAGAAGTTGTAGAGGGCTGTTTCATTTTACTTGCAGCCACAGTTTTTCAAGTAAATTTTTATATATTTTTTTCTTGTTGAAACAATATAACTGTTCCTACTATACTGTATAGGAGTATATCTTGCAACCTTGAATGGTAAATCATTTCCTGGTGTACATCGTTATAGAATTGGCTCTGACAGATATTTATTTTTCTTTATCTCACGCTACTCTAATCTATATGGTTTCTTATTGCCATTAAAATGCGATGCTCTGCTTTTATTTGAATCTTTACATTTTCAAAAAGCATAACTAAAATGTTTTGTGGTTATAGTAATAAATAAGAATTTTCTAATTGAATATTGCTTTCGTAAACAAATGGTTGTAGTATTTAAATAATTGACACCTCTAAATTAACAAGGTGAATAAATATCCAATTCAGTTTATTACCGTATATACTCGAGTATAAGCCGAGTTTTTCAGCCCATTTTTTGGGCTGAAAAACCCCAACTCGGCTTATACTCGAGTCAGAGTCTGTATTATGGCAATTTGCATTGCCATAATACAGACTGGGGGGAGAGGGGGGCTGGCAGAGCTGTACTTACCTTTCCTGCAGCTCCTGTCAGCTCTCTCCTCCTCCGCCGGTCCGTTCAGCACCTCGGTCAGCTCCCAGTGTAAATCTCGCGAGAGCCGCGGCTCTCGCGAGATTTACACTGGGAGCTGACAGAAGAGCAGAACGGACGGCGCAGAGGAGGAGAGAGCTGACAGGAGCTGCAGGAAAGGTAAGTACAGCTCTGCCAGCCCCCCTCTCCCCCCCACTGAACTGCCACTGGACCACCAGGGAAGGAGAGCCCCCCTCCCTGCCATATATCAAGCAGGGAGGGGGGACGAAAAAAAAGAAATAAAATAATAAAAAAAAAAATTAATAATAAAAAAAAAGGGGTATAAGGACCACTATGGGAGGGAGGGGGTGGGTTAAGGACCACTATGGGAGGGAGGGGGGTATAAGGACCGCTATGGGAGGGAGGGGGGGTATAAGGTCCACTATGGGAGGGAGGGGGGGTAAGGACCACTATGGGAGGGAGGGGGGGGGGTAAGGACCACTATGGGAGGGAGGGGGGTTATAAGGACCACTATGGGAGGGAGGGGGGTTATAAGGACCACTATGGGAGGGAGGGGGGGTATAAGGACCACTATGGGAGGGAGGGGGGGTATAAGGACCACTATGGGAGGGAGGGGGGTATAAGGACCACTATGGGAGGGAGGGGGGGATAAGGACCACTATGGGAGGGAGGGAGGGGGGATAAGGACCACTATTGGAGGGAGGGGGGTATAAGGACCACTATGGGAGGGAGGGGGGGTATAAGGACCACTATGGGAGGGAGGGGGGGTATAAGGACCACTATGGGAGGGAGGGGGGGTATAAGGACCACTATGGGAGGGGGTGGGATAAGGACCACTATGGGAGGGAGGGGGGGTATAAGGACCATTATGGGAGGGAGGGTATATGGACCACTATGGGAGGGATGGAGGGGGATAAGGAACACTATGGGAGGGAGAAGGGGGATAAGGACCACTATGAGAGGGAGGGGGTGGGATAAGGACCACTATGGGAGGGGAGGGGGAAGTAAGGACCACTAGGGGAGGGGAGGGTAAGGACCACTAGGGGAGGGGTGAGTCAGGACCACTGGGGGGGGGGAGTGAAGGAACACGGGGGTGGGGAGGTAAGGACCACTGAGGGAGGAGGAGGGGAAGTCAGGACATATGGGGGGGAGGGGGCGGCAAAAATTTTTTTGCCTACGGCGGCAAATATCCTTGCACCGGCCCTGCACACACTGCATTCACACACTGCATTCATGCATTCACACACTGCATTCATGCACACACACACTGCATTCATGCACACACACACTGCATTCATGCACACACACACTGCATTCATGCACACACACACTGCACTCATACACACACTGCACTCATACACACACGCTGCACTCACACACACACACATACGCACACACTGCATTCATTATACACACACTGTAAATAAATATTCAATTAATATATTTTTTTTAGGATCTAATTTTATTTAGAAATTTACCAGTAGCTGCTGCATTTCCCACCCTAGTCTTATACTCGAGTCAATAAGTTTTCCCAGTTTTTTGGGATAAAATTAGGGGCCTCGGCTTATATTCGGGTCGGCTTATACTCGAGTATATACGGTAAGTACAATTTTGCCATTCTGGACTAAAAGTTTTCTCTTACTAGATCAATTCTTTACATAAAATAACAAATATATGTCCCTCTATGTTAATTTCTCCTTATGTGTGCTCTGGTTATACATTTTTCTTTAACCCCTTAAGGACACATGACGTGTGTGACACGTCATTATTCCATTTTATTCCAGAAGTTTGGTCCTTAAGGGGTTAAACATCTTAAGATACACTGATGAGGTGAATAACATTGATTACAATGACGCCTGTCAATGGGTGATGAGGCCCAAATAAGGATGACATGATCATCCAGGGTTGCTGTATCTCTTGTGCAGAGATAACTTACTGGCATTTTGGTTTTGGACTGCCCTTATTGGTGAGATCAATCTGATGTGCAATGGTATAGGTTCACTCTATAATAGCACAAGTGAGCAAAAGCTATTTTGAGACCTGTGCTGGGATTTGCCAAAGGGCAACCTATTTAGTTTTCTAAGCTTTTGTCCATTCTCAGAGTTCTCATATTCTCTGTTTTTGTTAATCTGCCCAAGTTAAAAAGGTAATCCAGTGGGGTCACTTGCTAAAGACTGCAACCGCACAAGTAGTAAGGGCTTTCACATGGCGGCAGAGCTGAAAGTGCATTTCATCCAAGCACAGGACAACGTGACAACTTTCCCGTGGCTGCCTAGATCTACTACCCACTGGGAAACCGGGTGCAATTCCAAGGCAGGTCTGCAACCGATGCTCCCACAGAGCAGGTACTGACCGATAGGGAACCTCATGTGGAGTGCTCAGTGGGACCTACATGTACTGGGTGATGGAGCAGAGAGATCCCAGCTGACCTTTGGTTCGCAGTGGCAACCCTGCCGGCAAAGACATTCATCCAGACCACATTCCTTGGGTTGGACACTTGTCCCACACTCTGCCTGGTAGCGATCTGTTGATCCAGCTAACTTTTACCTCCCTCTCAAATCTTTACAGTACTCACATTTCTTGGCATAAATCTTATTCTCTTCTTATTCTCCAACCTTTCAGTTTAAAGCTGAGGCATATTCCTGATTAGTACTACACTAAAAATTGTTCTAATAGTGTCAATGTCATACCAAGGTTACAAGTTGTTTGACATCCATGCACCCATTAATGCTGTTATGGAATTTCAGGCATTTTTGTTACTCACTGCACATTCAAAATAAAGAATTTTAGAAAAAAGTAATCTAGACTGTGTCTAGATGGCTATCAGCTACAGCTTACTGATGAAGCTCAAAGAAGGCCAACATGATTGTTGTGGTTGCTGTATATCTTGTGCAGAGATAACCTTCTGGCATTTTGGTTCTGAGCTTTCCTTAGGTTTATATCAGTCTGATATGCAATGGACCCTGAACTCTGTAATAGCACAAGAAATAAAAATCTATTTTGAGACCTGAGTGGACATTTACCGAAGGGAAAGCTATTGGGTTTCTTTAAGCTTTTTTATATTCTCAGAGTTCTCATATTCTCTGTTTTTTTTTCTGCCAAGCATTATTTTCTTTAAGTACCTTGAAAATAGCCACAACATTAAAGCCACTGACAGGTGAAGTGCAAAACACAGATTACAATGGCACCTTTCAATAGGTGTGGTATATTAGGCAGCAAGTAAACAGTCAGTTCTTGAATGTCATATGTTGGAGGCAGGAAACATGAGCAAGATAAAAGATCTGAGTGACTTTGACAAAGGACCAAATAATGATGGCTAGAATAAGGAGTCAGAGCATCACTAAAATGGCAAGTCTTGTGGCGTGTTCCCAGAATTCAGTGGTTAGTACCTATCAAATGTGATGCAATGAAGGACAACCGGCACACTGTTATCAGGGCACACGTCAACCGGCACACGTCACAATGCAAATTGGTTTGAGCACAGAGCGGTCAGAGTGCCCATGATGACCTGTGTGCATCACTGAAAAAGGATATTTAATGGGGATGTGAGCATTAGGCTGGACCACGGAGCAATAAAGGACGAAAGCTGCCTGGTCTGATGAATCATGTTTTCTTTTAGATCAGGGGGGGGCCTCGTGAGTATGTATCGCTGGGTCCTGGCATTCATGTAGATCTTACTTTGACAAGTACCACCTACCTATAAATTGTTGAAGCCCATATACACCCCTTGGGTTCCCTGAACAGTGACCTCTTTCAGCCAGCATGGTAATTTAACCTACCACACTGTAAAAAATGTTCAGGAATAGTTTGAGGAACATGACAAAGAGTCCAATGTGTTGCCCAACCCAGATTTCAATCCGATTGAGCAACTGTGGGCTGAGCTGGAACAACAAAACTGATTCATTGAGGCTCAACCTCACACAAGCTGCAGTATGTAAAGCATCTGCTGCTAATGTTTTGGAGCCAAATACCACAGGACATGTTCAGAGGTCTTGATGATTCCATGTTTCAAGTCATCAGAGCTATTTTGGCAGCACGAGGCAAACCTACAGAATACTAGACTGGTGGTTTTCATGTTGTGATTGATCAATGTACATTGCATTTGACTTACATTATGTATGGACATTATGTAACTTATTCCTGATGTAATGTCTCCTACTCCCTTTTGCTTGTTTTGTTCTTTAGGACACCAGCAATTTTGACATTTTGCTATGTGTTCAACCATCTTTCTCATTTATTGCAGCAACACATGTACATATATAAATTCTCATTTCTTATAAAAAAAAAAATCAAGAAACACAAAATAAAAAATCTTCATAGTTTTGGCAATAATAATCTGTACATAATTAATGCTGCCTAAACAAAGTAATTAAAAAAAAATTAATACATTTATTTTTCATGATTTAAAGAGTGAAACAGGAAAATCATCCACTAAGGGCAAAAAGTAAACTTTTAAAAACATTCTCAAATCTTACATAAAGGGAAGGTCCTAATAATAATTAAAAAAAAAAAATGAAATAGCAGTGTAACACATGCTCCTATCATTTTGCTGCCAATAGGCATATACAGGCCTATGCATTTTGGGCTCATGACCCAACAATCAAAGTGTCTGGCTGTGCATAGATATACCCACCATCATAACTTATAATTTGGGGTCAGTACAACACTGTTCACTTAGGCAAACCTGGAAAGTGGAGGCTGGTGCCAAAACATCGAACACCTGTTACTTGTAACCAATCAAATATCTTGCTAATTGCAAAGCAGAGGCACAACTATCAAATGTTTATATGAACATGTACAGGCGCGGTCATTACTAAACAGTTAGCGGCAACTCAATGGGAATACCCCTAATAAAATATATACAAGTATAAATCCATGTGGACGGTTGACTTACAGTTAATCTTGCTCTGGGTCTATGTTTTAATTTGGGCATTGTAGCATCTTGATGGCTAAAATTACCCCAGGGTCACCATTTGTAAAGGAGACACTTCAGGTCATCTCATGTGGTATATTTTGTGTGTTATCATGTGATTTTTCACCAATTTGCAGTTTATGGTAACATTTTGTGACTGCTGAATCAGAGGCCACATTTGATTCATGTTCCCTTAAATATCATTCCAACATATTCCTTATTGTTTAAAGGTATAGGCATGAGTTCCAACCAAAACTTAATTAATTAATTACATTTAATCCTTGCCTACCCCCAAGTAAACAGTTAATCAATATACTTGAACTCTAGCCCGACTAGTCGTTGCAGAGAAGTCAAACCAGAGCTCAGCAAAGGTGGAGTGACCAAATTTCAATATATTGCTCTGTCAAGGACTTGCTTCCCATGTTATTCAAACATTGGAGCCCCTGATCAATCTACCATCTCCTTGCCGGCCTGGAGTTGAGCATTAAAATTTCCGATCCGATATCATCAAATGATCTCCATCATGCCTAACCTAATCTAAACTGTTCCCCTCCAACTCGGTAAGATTAATACAAGAAGAAATCCAATTGCTCGACAGTGCAAGAAATTAATGGATCTTAAGTAGAGATGAGCAAATCCGAACTGTAAAGTTCGGGTTCGTACTGAACATTACGATTTTTGGACCCCGAGCCCGGACATTTCAGTGACAGTTCGAGTTCGGTGTTCGGCGATTTAATGGTGCATTTTGAAAAGCTGCAGGGCAGCCAATCAACAAACGTTTGACTCGTGTGCCCTTAGAAGCCATCACAGCCATGCCTACTAATGGCATAGCTGTGATTGGCCAGTGCAGCATGTGACCCAGCCTCTATATAAGCTGGAGTCACATGAGCTCTTATTAGTGTAGGGAGAGGATGCTGCAGCTGTGAGAGACAGATTAGGAAAGAATTCTGGTGTTGAATCTGCAAACTACAGCGATTATTTTTTGTGGGTGCTATACTACATTTTTGTACCCTGCCCTGAGCCCAGTCCCACAGAGCACTGGGCTTACATTTGTCTTTAGTGCATTTTTGCTAATAAATTTATATTCAGTTACCGTATATACTCGAGTATAAATGCCAGTAAGTTATCTCTGCACAAGAGATACAGCAACCCTGGATGATCATGTCATCCTTATTTGGGCCTCATCACCCATTGACAGGCGTCATTGTAATCAATGTTATTCACCTCATCAGTGTATCTTAAGATGTTTAAAGAAAAATGTATAACCAGAGCACACATAAGGAGAAATTAACATAGAGGGACATATATTTGTTATTTTATGTAAAGAATTGATCTAGTAAGAGAAAACTTTTAGTCCAGAATGGCAAAATTGTACTTACCGTATATACTCGAGTATAAGCCGACCCGAATATAAGCCGAGGCCCCTAATTTTACCCCAAAAAACTGGGAAAACTTATTGACTCGAGTATAAGACTAGGGTGGGAAATGCAGCAGCTACTGGTAAATTTCTAAATAAAATTAGATCCTAAAAAAATTATATTAATTGAATATTTATTTACAGTGTGTGTATATAATGAATGCAGTGTGTGTGTGTGAGTGCAGTGTGTGTGTGTGAGTGCAGTGTGTGTGTGTGAGTGCAGTGTGTGTGTGTGTGAGTGCAGTGTGTGTGTATGAGTGCAGTGTGTGTGTGTGTGTGTGAGTGCAGTGTGTGTGTGTGAGTGCAGTGAGTGTGTATGAGTGCAGTGTGTGTGTATGAGTGCAGTGGGTGTGTATGAGTGCAGTGTGTGTGAGTGCAGTGTGTGTATGAATGCAGTGTGTGTGTGTGTGTGTGCAGTGTGTTGCAGAGCCTTGGTGGGGGGTGGGCATTTTTATTATTTTTTAAATTATTATAATGGTAATATTTTTTTTGTTAGATTAATTTTTTTTATTATTTTTATTTATTTTATTATTATTTATTATAATTTATTATTATTATTTTTAAAATATATTTAAAATATTATTTTTAAAATATTATTTTTTATTTTATTATTATTATATTTTTTTTCGTCCCCCCTCCCTGCTTGATACATGGCAGGGAGGGGGGCTCTCCTTCCCTGGTGGTCCAGTGTCATTGGTAGTTCAGTGGGGGGCAGAGGGGGGCTGTCAGAGCTGTAACTTACCTGTCCTGCAGCTCCTGTCAGCTCCCTTCTCCTCCGCGCCGTCCATTCAGCTCTTCTGTCAGCTCACAGTGTAAGTCTCGCGAGAGCCGCGGCTCTCGCGAGACTTACACTGGGAGCTGACCGAGGTGCTGAACGGACGGCGCGGAGGAGGAGAGAGCTGACAGGAGCTGCTGTGAAGGTAAGTTACAGCTCTGACAGCCCCCCTCTCCCCCCTGTCTGTATTATGGCAATGCAAATTGCCATAATGCAGACTCTGACTCGAGTATAAGCCGAGTTGGGGGTTTTCAGCACAAAAAATGTGCTGAAAAACTCGGCTTATACTCGAGTATATACGGTATATCTATTATATTGAGTGCGGTATCATTTGGTATATTCTATAATATCCATCCACCACACTCTCTAGCCACTTCATAATGAATCCACAGGTCTTGCCAATATGTGAATGTTGTAATTATCCAATAATGACTCAGAGGCCTGTCTTCAGGGGATGAGTAACCCTAATAAAATGATAAGAAACCTCCATACCCATCAAGGACAGAGATGACCTGTGGAAGAAAACCCTACCCATAGGTATCACATGACGAGTGAAATACTCAATAGGAACTGCATGTCCCACATCATAACCTGAGAGGTAGCCATAACCCTGTCGACAAGCATGGATAGTACCACCAACGTCTATAATTGGAGGTTGAACAGACTCTCCTAGGTATCAACTTCGATACCCAGAAAAGAAAGGACCAAATGAGGACCTTGTTTTTTTATGTCAGCCCCTGGAACCTAGGAATCTCTAAAACTGAATGAAACATTGTTAATAAAAATAAGTAAAACATACTTGGGAGTCCCACAAAAATAAAATCTTCCAATTGGTGGACCAAAGACTGGAGAATCAAGATCTGATAAGCAAGCCATTGCAAAAAAATAGCAAACCTCTTAAAATACTGATGGGAAATTGCACAACTCGTTCAAAGACACATTCCACATCAAAATGTAGCAGCAGTCTGTATGAATAGGTACAAGATATAATCCTGACTCAATATCTGACTCTCATCCCTAATCAGAGCAAAAGCATCATCAAATGAAAAATGCTGCATTCTGATTTCATCTGAACCACTTGACTTTTTTTAAACTAATCCAAGCTAAGAAATCCTCAGATTCAAAAAGGGGAGAACCAAAAAAAGGACCAATCATGTTCAAACCAACATAAAGCTGATCATTGACCCTGGGATTCTTAATAAAGCCAGCAAAACCCTTTCTTGTGTCCAGCCAATGCCCCTGAGGTAAAAGTGCCGGCAGACCACACATTTGCATCCTGGATGGCAAATGTAATCTTCTGGCATGACTGCTGGTCATATGTAAACCAGCATTGGGCATCATAGACCTTTTGTGTTCCCAAAATCAAGTCCAAGTATGCAATCAGAGAAACACTACACACTGGGAAATGCTCACAAATAATAGCTACAAAGGTAGAAAGCTATAGTCTGAGATTTTTCCTCCACCTGAACTTGTGTGGCCAAGCGACTGTCTCCCTATTCAGGAGAACTAAAATAAGCACTTCTATAAACTCACTCTTCCAAATCATCTCCTTAAAAACTTGGGGAGAAGCATCCCTTGAGGGTTCAATTTGCAAACGTTGTCTGCAAACCTTCCAGGCACCTTGCACCCAGAGCCTTTAGATGTGCCTGCCTCTGTCACTGCCACAACTGGGGAAACAGTAGCCTGTACAGCAATATCATGGCACAGTGGGAATGTGACTGCATTAGCTGCCTGCAATGCTGTCAGCAAAAACTACTCTAGTGATGTCTGTGTCTGGCTACCACAGACAGCGCCCCACAACTCCTAGACTCACAGGTCATACTCACAAGCCGCAAGAAAAGGTGAGATCCCAGTAGGAGGAACAATGGACTGTGCCACAAACATAAGCTAGTAATTGGAAAGCTGCAGGAGCAGAACTGGACACCAGCAAGTACACAGCCAGAGGCTAAGAAACAATGCCCAGCATTGCAGAGAGAGGCTTAGAAGGACCAAATAGACACCCCAGGGCTGATGGTTGAGCAAAAGCGGCCATGTTCCAAAAAGAGAGACTAATACCCACTGGAAACTCGCCTAACTGGGCTTCCCTGCCCATTAACCAAATTGGGTTTCCCTGTGCCCATTCAATTGCAGCAAGGGCTTCCTGGAATCCTTCAGTGGCTGCTCACTGAGAAATTTCATCCTGGTGGCAGGTACTCATGTACCATACTTGTGTGCGTCCTGCATGCACAGATATTCTGATGCCAGGAGACAAAGCCCATTTGCTGTGAAATCAGACCAGCAGTTACCAAATTGGCTAGTGGATATCTGGGGCCCAGAGACCTCAAAACATTACACAAGTCATATCCTTAGCATGAGGAGTACATATTGCAGGAGAGTCATGCAAAGACTTTGGTGTCCCTGGAATCATGGAAGATCTGAGAATGTAGAAGGTCTAGCAGTTGCAGGGGATTCAGCTGATCCATACTGGTCCTGGAGAGGAAGAGCATGCTACTAGGTAGGATTGGGACCAGAAGGTAAACAAGATTTCCCATTCATAACCACCACTGGAGCTTGATCCCACCATATTAAGAGTGTGACAACCTCTCCAAAAGTAGCTGCCTTGGGAAGATGCATGCATAATAGTTGTTCCAGCAATGACTTCAACAGAAGCAAAGGTATACCTGGGGCAGACAAAACTAATTCTCCCTTTTCACATGTTGAACAACGGACGAAGCAGGACCATGCAAACCTAACATGCTGTTATGATACAAAATATATGGGATACAGCTGAATAACTAAAATATAAAACAACAAAAAATATAGTGCAACACTGTATAAGTGGATCCATAAAGCCTCCACTAATTATGAAACTTACAGACTCCAAATGTTTCAAGCACCTTGGAATAATTTTTCTTTAAAAATAGATTGAAATCTTTTGAACGGCAGTGCAGTACAGCTATCCAAACTGGAATCAGGATTTACATTGATTTATTGGCATAACAAATTTTAAATAGATAAATATATATATATATATATTTTAAAATCAATTCTAGGTCTCTGGTCCCACGCGTTTCGTTTCCAAAAGAAACTTCCTCAGCGACCAATTTCTTAAAATACACAATCACAGTAAGGAATAAATGACAATAAAAAAATCATCCTCTTGTTAACATGCTGTTAGTCTACTGCCCTTGTGGTAAGTGAAAGATTCATTGCTGACACTACGCATGTTGTAAAAATGTTGTTAGCCACTTCCCCTTGTATTTTAAATGACCCTGGCTACAGGTCATGCAGCCCTGCAGCCATATATTCTTTCTTTGCATTTTTAACATGCATGTATATTTTGTTAATCTGAAACTTGTCATTGTGATTAAACTTTCAAAAGTATGCTCAGCTACGTCTTCTGGGTAAAACTATTCTCTCAATGTATACAAAACAAAGAAAATAGCACATTTAAGTGACTAAAGATTTTTAAATTACTTAAATTAGACTTGGTAACTCTTTATTAATATAATCATTGTGTGGCTATCATTGTCTTATTGAAAAATACAATTAAAACTTTTATTAAGCAGTATGTCCGAAACTGTAGTGCACTTATTTCGCACTATATTTGTTTGTATGTTAATTTATTTGTACGTCTTTTAAAGTTTGCATAATAACTTTAAAATACAGTAAAGAAAATAAATCCTAAAAAGTAACTTGAGGTTTTTTTGTAACACTCAAATGACCGTTTAAGTGTAAGATGCCAAACCTCTTAGGTGAGTCCTACACTAACAATTCACCTTGCTGTCCTTAGCTACAAGGTACAATTTCTAATAAGACAAAGAGGGGTTATGTTTTCCAAATCCCTACACACTTCTTAATCCTTAATAGGGAACACACAGGGTAGATGGCAACACTGTAACATGGCTGTGTAATATAAAAGCAACTACAAACACAAAATGTAGCCCTGTGCTCAAACTCTCACTACTCCTGGGTTTCAGCAATGACTATAGTACAAATCAGTCCCATTATACATAATAAAAAAACAAAGAAAATGGTTACTTACACACTATAACAAATCCTAATGCACATTTAAATACTAGGAGAGAGCGTTAATGAGTTAAAAACTGTTCGCCATCTTGTTAGCACCTCTGCAATCTTTTCCTGGGGTCTTTCAAAGCGCACAAAAATATTTGCCTGACTCTCTTCCTTCTCATTATTTGTATAACAGTTGTCTTTTCTCAGTGTGAAAAGCTTGTTTTACTAACACTATTTCTTATCCTTGAAATGTGGTCTGTGAAAACTTAGATATGTATGCCTACTGTGCTTCCCATATCCTTGTTTGGCTAAATGCCCAGAAAGATTCTCGCCTCATTATTTTTCCAAAGAATAATCAATCACTTTATGCCTCAATATTAGCAAAATATATTGACCTATTGTTTGTTTTTTGTATTATTTTTTTAACCATAGTTTTGTAATCAGTATACAAGATATAGCTGGGACCACCCCCAGCCAGAAATGCATTTCAGTGTAACCCTTTCAATAAACAAATTCTCTAAAAACCTCATTAATGTGGTCTGACTTTGTGTTCAGCCCATCGATCACTAGCATTGTGGGGGGTAATTTTCCCCCTACTTTGTATGAAATGTAGTGACAATAAGCATTTTCTGCGAGTGTGTTGCATTTGTTGTAATTTTTATATGTGCTACTACAGTTTAACATGTAACATGTTGCTCAGCTATGTCTACAACAATACCACCATGTGTGCACATAGTTTTGCTTCAAAAATGTTATTTTGATGCTAGATGCATATTCTATTTTTGGAGCATTTCACCAGTTTGCTAACTTACTTATACTTTCTTAAAGTATGCAGATGTTGAAGGGGTAAGTTTGAAACACACTAATTTCATACTGTGGTCCTATATCTCATTTTAGAGAATTTTAGCAGCTCAAGCCTGCAAGTTACACCATGTTAAATATACACATGAATTTAGACAACTTTAAATATAAGCAGTTCATCAATTCAAATTATGAACAAAAGTATACTATTTGCTGTGAAATTTTGATTTTTTCTTTTACTAAATCATGTAGCTCACTTAAAAGTAATTGGTTCTGCAAAAATATATTGTGTATTCTCAACCTTTCATATAAAGTCGACAAATAAACAACTATTCAGTGGGAAAACGAACAGTTATGTCTTGTGATTGACTTTACGTTAGTACAAGGTGTACTAGGTAGCTTGGTATTTCATGAATGTTAAAAATAAAATATTTTGTATTATAACCTTGGCCTTTTCCATAACAGAACTGGTATTTGGCAAATCATTTTTGCAAAACGTCAGCAGACTTTGAAACAAAAATTGTCCCAAGAAAAATAAATAAGGTTCCATCTCAGTGATGACAAGTGACTTTTAAATTATAAATACATGCTTCTTGGCTTTTTAACTTTCGGAAGCTCTTTTTATTACAAGAAAAACACTTACAGTATTCCTGAAATCTCTTGAACATTTTCCAACTGAATGCTTGTACCAGCTAGATGGTAGACTGTTTGTATTTTCATTTTGTCATTTATAGAAAATAAAAAAAATGGAGATGTTTATAGCCAAGGATTATATTTACCTATATGTTCAAAAGATAGCTAAATATATATCCTTCAATCTGATCTTATTGTGTATGTGAATTGTTTCATTTTACAATCTAAAATTAAATACATTACAACAGACCTGGTTAGTTGTTGCCTCCACACAATCACCTACTTATCTCGCCATACCATTCAAGAGCCAGCAGAGACTAGTGTCTATTTAGCTCCTTACTAGTATACATAAGAAAGAAATATTACATTTGAAATATACTTATTTGTAGTAAAGCAACATCATTTGCTGTATGTGGACATATTGACCACAAGTTCTTCTGGTATTTAGATCACATGTCTTCCAAATACATCAGAACTATTCCTTGCAAGGCAGGTTATTTGGCAATTCTATTTATATTACTTTGTTACACTTACTGTATGTATGCTTTTAGTTCCATTTTATTGACAAAAAGGAAAACTATTATAATATTAATACATATTGTAACCCCCCGGTGCTTGAATTATTTCTGATAAAAAAACAAAGCAAAAAATATTTACATGTCCGAGTTATCTTGCCCAGAATGGTGTCCACATCCAAAATGATAAAAAGTTTCCTCTGTCATGAAAGATACAGCAACCTCAGATGATCAGTTTAGCCTTTTTGGGTTCATACCCCTCTGTGCACTGTGGGAAATAGTTTATGCATCTGATTCTCCCGTTCACCTTGGGGAGACCCTTAATAGCTGCAAACAAATCAAAACAGTGATACGGTTTTGCTAAATTTCATTATAGTGCCTCTCATGAATTAACAAATCAGCAAATGGGGACACCAACAAACTTGGTCTCTGACAAGATAATTACACACAATACAAACAGACTGTCTTTACCTTTCCTATCTGTTTTGCTGACTATAGCTGTGATTTGTAATGATAGAAGAATACATTTACATATTGTTCCACTTCTTTAATTGTAGAGACCGTTTTTAAACATCCTAAATTAGAGGGCAGAACACTCGGCTCAACCGGTGTGCATGGAGCATCTGACCTTGCATCAAGTCACTTCGGAATTCTGATTTGTTTGGTGGACAAAATAGAAAACTAATCAGGTGCACAGAAGCAAATGTCTCTAAAAATATTTCAGCAAGAGATGTACATCACTGAATAAAGAAATCCTTTTTTCGCTTATAACCTGAAAACACAAACAAAATATGAGAACATGTACACAATATGGAAAAACATAAAGATCAATAACATGTCAGTAATCAAGGCAAGGGTACATAAAAGTTTGGGTCATTCTGAAATGAAACTCCTCACCTATTATCAAATACCCCCTCTTCTATGCCTTGACCACTTTATTGCTTTGCTTCCCTACTCCCTCTCCTCTAATATTTCATCCCTAGTTCTTAGGGACTTCAACATTCCCATTAACCTACCCTTGACCTCAGAAGCCTCAAAACTACTTTCAATAACCTAATTTCTTGGGCTATCACAGTGGGCTAAGTCCGTGTAGCCGGCTATAACCTTGATCTTATTTTATTTTGTGAAAATACAGTCTCTAATCTCTCCAACACTCCTTTTCCTCTCTCAGATCAACACCTCTTATCATTTGCTCTCAATAGACCCCTACCCCATCATCCTCAGCCTAACCCCTCTCAACTAAGAAAAAAACCTGAATTCTATTGACCTCCAGCAGCTATCAGCTTATATTGATTCCCAACAACTATCCATCCCTACTTTCTCCTGACCCTCACTGGCTATATCCTCATATAACACTACCCTCTTCTCTGCCCTGTACGCTGCAGCCCCGCTCCAAACATGAACCTCAAGGAGAACACAATGGAACACTAAATTAACATGCTACCTGCAGAGATGCCTGGTTCTCCTGAATGCTGCTGGAGGAAGTCACGCACCCAGTGAGACTTCCTCCCCTACAAATTAATGTTGCGTCCATACAGCACAGCCCTTGCCCTTGCCAAACAGTCATACTTTTTCCCCCTCATTAGCTCATGCTCCCACAATCCCAAGCATCTTTTTAATACCTTTAACTCCCTTCTTTAACCTGCTATGGCCACCCCCCCCCAAACTAACCCTACAGCTTTGCACGCTACTTTACCGACAAGATTGAACAGCTAAGGAAATAATTCTCACCACCTTGCCCCTCTCTTTCTCAACCACACATGGATTATACCTTTCCTACCCTTCATACTTTCTCTCGGGCTACTGAACAAGAGGTGGCTTCTCATCTCCTTTCCTCTTGCCCACCACTTGCTCACTTGATCCTGTCCTATCTCACCTTATCAGATCTCCCTCCTCTTGTCTTGTGCCTTCCTTAACACACATCTTTAACTGGGCATTCAAGTGTTGTCCCTGCTGCCCTTAAACATGCTACTGTAGTACCCATCTTAAAAATACCATCTCTTGACCTGTCCTCCCCTTCTAACTATAGTCCCATATCCCTGCTCCCGATCTGGAAAGACTTGTCTTTACCCATCTGTCTTGTTGCTCAATTCCAACTCTCTCCTTGACCCTCTTCAGTCTGGCTCCCGCCCCCTCCACTCTACTGAGACTGCTCTTATTAACCCCTTCAGGACGGAGTCAATAGTGCACGTTCTGATCAAAACAAAACGTAAACAAAAACTGGAATTTGCGCTATATGTCTGTTCACCCGTAGTTCCCCTCTTTCAAATTATATGCACCCACACTTATTATATATCATTTTGTTCAGGAGAAACAGGGCTTTAATCTATCATTAACTATTCATATATGGAACATCATTTATTATGAATAAAAGTAAAAAAAAATGTGAGAAAATAAGATTTTTTTTTAAATTTGCTTTTCCGTCTGACATTTTAACTGTGAATGTCATAATACTGTCATAAATGCACATATTTGTAATCAGCGATGTCTCACGAGTACAACAGTAACCCCCATTAACAGGTTTTATGTTGTTTTGGAAAGTTACAGGGTCAAATATAGAACATTACATTTTCAAATTGAAATTTGCCAGATTGGTAATGTTACCTTTGAGACGGTGTGGTAGCCCAGGAATGAGAATTACCCCCATAATGGCATACCATTTCAAAAAGTAGACAAGCCAAGGTATTGAAAGTGGGGTATGTTTAGTCTTTTTTTTGGCCAGTGTTTGTGACTAAGTGGCTACTAAGAAAGACTGGACATACCCCACTTGCAATACCTCGGGTTGTCTACTTTTGCAAATGGTATGCCATCATGGGGGTAATTCTCATTCCTGGGCTACCATACGCTCTCAAAGGCAACATAACCAATCTGGCAAATTTCAATGTGAAAAAAATTAAATGCAAGCCTTATATGTGACTCTCTAACTTTCCAAAACACCATAAAACCTGTACATGGGGGTTACTGTTATTCTCGGGAGACTTCACTAAACACAAATATTAGTGTTTTAAAACAGTAAAACATATTACAACAATAATATAGACCATAAAAGTGCAGTTCGCTTGTAAAAAATGCAAAAAATGTCACTTTTACTTAAAATATCATCGTGGTAATAAAATTTACCAGTTTGAAACATGAATATTTGAGTTCAGCGAAGTCTCCCGAGTAAAACAGTACCCCCTATGTACAGGTTTTATGGTGTCTTGGAGAGTTACAGGGTCAAATATAGTGCTTGAGAATTAAATTCTCTGCACTTTCTCCCTGTGTTGTCAGGCATGTCAATCAAATTTTAATTAATCAAATCACATAATTACGTTAAAAGATTATTTAAATATACATGTAGAATTTTAATATATATGCTTGTATAGGTATTTAAATTCTACGTGTATACTAATGTAATCTTTTATGTAATTATATGTATTTATCTATATATATATATTTGCGGTTATTTGTATTTTATATATATATAGATATATATAGAATGTCATTCTAAGTGTATTTTGTTACCGATATATATATATTAATAACAAAATACAGTTAGAATGAAATTACATATGCATATATAATTTATATTAAATTTTGTTTCAATATTTTATTTATTTATTTTATTATTTTATTTATTTATTATTTTAATTATACGTATTTATATATAATATATATATGTACATCTATTATATATATAATATATATACATATTATATATATATGTAACGTCATTCTAAGTGTATTTTAATATTAATATATATACTTATATTAATATTAAAATACACTTTGTATGACGTTACATATCTATAATATGTATATATAGTATATATATACATATTATATATATATAAAAATATATTTAATTTATTTTTACACTTGTGTTTTATTTATTTTTTATACTTCCCACCAGCAGGGGGACTGTCTGATATTTCAAACAGTCCCCCTGCTGGCAGATCCACAGCCAGCTATAGGGGGCCATATTTGCCGTGGGAGGGCTGCCTGGGCTGTGAGGCAGTCCTCCCGAAGCGGATCGCGGCGGAGGTAAGTACATCTTACCTCCTGGGGCTGCAAGCCGTTACGGCGTGCTATGGCTTTAAAGCCCACTTAACCCGTGACGGCATAGCACGCCGTAACGGCGTTAAGGGGTTAAAGTCACTAATGACCTAATCACAGCTAAATCTAAATGGCACTACTCCATACTAATACTTTTTACCTCTCTGCTGCCTTTTACACAGTTGACCATGTTCTTCTTCTCCAAACTCTGCAATCACTCGGTCTCTGTGACACTATCCTCTCTTCTTTTTTATTTTTACATTTTTTGTAATTGTCTCATTTATTGTTAAATCCTCCCCCCCTTATAATATTGTAAAGCACTATGCAATTTGTTGGTGCTATATAAATGCCGATAATAATAATAATAATAATAATAACAATAATGTATCAGGTGTGGGCACTTTAAGAGATACTGAATTAGAAATTAGATGATGATTTAAAATTTAATTAGAGCAGATATCAGTGGAGACAGGAAAGGGTGTATGATAATATTATGCTGCAAATAGTCTATGTAGAGAGATGTAGTCCTAGGGTGCATATAGAAATTAGACTTGCAATCCATATAAATACATCTGTTGCCTGAGCTGAAAGAAACAAAGAAATTTGGGGGAGGGCTTGTAAACAACAGGCAAAGCAAGTTGTGTTTCCATAGTAGATACCATATTGCTGATTTCAGTCGTTACAATGATTTAAGTAATTATTTCAATAGTCTAGTGGCCCAAGTAAAATTTGAATCAGCTTTACTGATAAATACATTAAAAATAGATTGTCTTACCCTTCCTGAGTTGTATATGTGTTCCTCTAACCTGATACCAGGATCCACTAATTAGACGCTGGACCCTTTAAATAGCTGGAATTTCGATCTGCAAGTCATTTACTTTTTTTTTTTTTTTTTTTTTTTTAAAAAGCCACAGTGAAACACGTTACGTGAGGACTGTACATTTCCATTGTGGACTACTATCTCTTGTATATATACCTCTTACTTATATTTTTATTCACCATTTAAATAAAGTACTTTTTAAATTAATTATATTCAGTCCCTGGAATTAGATTTGTATTTTATTTTGATTAGCTCCCTGGACATCCTGTATATCTATATGAAGGGATTTTTCCACCCAAGCCTAGAGCATAAGGATACTTGCCTATATACTGCTAATTACCATTATTGTATTACACTATTGGAGTTCCTTGTCTGTGTTTCTTTACAAATACCACTAACTACTGCTTGAAGCCAAGACTCCTGGATTCCATTGTTACATCCACAGACGGGGATTATACGGTCTATGTCTACTGTAGGAAAACTTTACTGGCTCTATAAAGTGTGAGTATCCTTTTGGCCCTATAATTTTAATTACGTTATAGATTCAATTGTGCTTCACTATTATAGTTTTCCTTTTTTCAAGATATATGCTGTAAAAGTTTTCTCTTTACTATTTGTATGTAAATCTCCCTTTTTTTTATTTATTATCACTAAGCAGATTTCACCACTTTGTGTATATTTGCTTGTTTTTCACACGGTTGTGGGAACTCCTTTAAGGTGGCTTGATGCTGCTAATTAGATAGAGAGCGCCTCTTCAACTATTTCTTATTCCAAGAGCCCACTACTGTCTTATTTTGCTTTACATGTGCTTCTCTGTATTCTTTTTTTATACATGCTTGAGTGGTTGCATATCTGTATTATTATTTATAAAATATTTTACCAGGAAAGATAAATTTGGGATTTCTCTCGTTTTCAAGTATGTCCTGGGTCCACAAAACATTGCATTAATACATTCGGGTACAATAAAATACAAAAACAATATTTATACACAATATATACAAAATTTAACATAGAACAAGTAGGAAATATATAATCAACCATAACACGTGCATTCTGTTTTGAGGTGTGTAGAGAGGAATCTCTTAAAGGACTTTAGGCTTGGGGAAGATTTTAAAGTGTACGGGAGGTCATTCCATAACTGGGGTGCTCTGTAGGAAAAGGAGGATCGGACGCTTTCTTTTTGTATTGAGGTAGACTAAATAAAGTGCTGGTACTGGATCGGAGGTTATAGGAGGTGGGAACAGCTGAGGAGAGCATTCTGCTCAGGTAGAGTGGGAGTTTCTCAGAAAAGCTCTTAGACACAAGGCTGTAAAGATAAAGGGTACGTCTGGAACCAGCGACAGCCAGTTTAGTTCTTTTAGCATGTCACAATGGTGGGTCCTGTAATTACATTGTAGCGCAAATCGGCAGAACGAGTTATACAATGTATTGAGTTTATTAATGTGGGATCACGGTGCATGTGCATATACTACATCCCCAAAATCAATGATTGTGATCAGCATTTGTTGTACAATCTTTTCCTTTACTGTAGGGCTTAGGCGGGATTTGTTTCTGTACAGGGCACCTAGTTTTGGATAAAGTTTAGAGGCACGTTTTTCTATGTGTAGACCAAAAGATAGATTGGGGTCTAACAACATACCCAAGTATTTGAAAGAGTGGACTGCGGTCAGTGTGCTATTTGAATTTGTTTTGATGGATAGGTGGGCATTGTGTAATTTGTGTCATTTAGGTACTGTTCAGAAGATCATTGTGACAGTTTTGTCAGTGTTCAGGAAGAGTTTGTTTTTTGCGATCCACTTTTCTATTTCTGTAAACTGGTCTTGGAGCACAGCTTCAAGCTGCAGTAGATCGGATTTGCTTGCATAGATCACTGTGTCGTCTGCATACATGTGTACATTAGAGGATTTGCAGATCATTTATAAATAATGTAAATAGTAGGGAGCCGAGAATGGAACACCACACATGACTGGGAGAGGGAAGGAGTCGCTGTCAGAAATGGACACATATTGCGAGCGATCCGATAAATATGATCGAAACCAAGTTAGCGGACAATCACCAATACCTGAGTTTTTGAGTTTGTGCAGTAGAATGGCGTGGTCAATTGTGTCAAAGTCCTTGCATCATATACATTCTCTTTAACTCTATAAAAAGAGGTAATGTTATTAATCATGACACTATGCATCACCGAGTAGTGAGTTTGACTTTATTATTGCTGTATGTGTCTTCATTTCAATATATATTTCTTTTACTGTAAGCATAATACTTACTTCAAGAAAAAAAAAAGAGTGTTATATATATATATATATATATATATATATATATATATATATATATATATATATATATATATATATATATATAATACTGTCCAATGCTTGCACTCCTGTAAAGATGAAGGTATAGCCCGGTGCTTGTCAGCAAAATTTATAGAGATCGAAGGTAGGAAAAGCACTCCAAGGACTTCTTTCAATGTAGAAAATAAGTAAATTTTATTCGGCCACTGCCATGAAAACTTCAACGTTTCAGTCCTGTGTCAGGACTTTCATCAGGATAACAGTGCATTGTAATTGTAACAGAATATATAGCAAATGTAAACGGTTCTAATCCAATTAAAATCAAGATACAGTACATACGATACAGCTGGGACTTACCCCTCACCCTGTGTATCGAACTGCCTGGGCGCCAGAAAATCGCGGGCAAAATTGATTCCGTTTCAAGTATTCTGCAGCTGTACGGATTGCTGCTGTGTGTGCTCTCTACGCGTCGGCCGTTACCATAGTTACCGTCCGGGACGCGAGTCAGCGTGCGTTTGCATATTGTCATGGCAACCAGCCGATCATGGAACGATCGGTTTGCAGGACAGTTCTGTACACAGGAGGCAGGGGTTAGGGCATATTCAAACGGCATATTTACTTTTAGTGTTGTGGACCTAGAGTTACATGGCTGTATAACAACATAGCAAGGTATTAGTGGCATGTATAAACATCTGCATAATGATGAGGCAATGAGCCAAGCCTGGTCGGCCAACATAACACCGCTGGGCATGTATACATAACTGCCTAACAATATGATAACAGTGCAAGGCACAGTAGTTTGCCTATGATATGCTCATAGCGATGTCCTAAGGCATTATGACTTAGTAAATTAGTCATGGTGAGATAATAAAAGAGGTCTAGCGGTGTGGCAATAAATTTGCTTCACCCACTAGTACTTAACCAAATGACCCCAGCACTATTATGCCCATACCACTAAGTAGTATGTTATGGATAGTATGGATACCAAGTGTGGGCTGACCTGAATGGCTTTATTGCCACACCGCTAGACCTCTTTTATTATCTCACCATGACTAATTTACTAAGTCATAATGCCTTAGGACATTGCTATGAGCATATCATAGGCAAACTACTGTGCCTTGCACTGTTATCATATTGTTAGGCAGTTATGTATACAAGCCCAGCGGTGTTATGTTGGCCGACTAGGCTTGGCTCATTGCCTCATCGTTATGCAGATGTTTATACATGCCACTAATACCTTGCTATGTTGTTATACAGCCATGTAACTCTAGGTACACAACACTAAAAGTAAATATGCCGTTTGAATATGCCCTAACCCCTGCCTCCTGTGTACAGAACTGTCCTGCAAACCGATCGTTCCACAATCGGCTGGTTGCCATGACAATATGCAAACGCACGCTGACTCGCGTCCCGGCCGGTAACTATGGTAATGGCCGATGCGTAGAGAGCACACACAGCAGCAATCCGTACAGCTGCAGAATACTTGAAACGGAATCAATTTTGCCCGCGATTTTCTGGCGCCCAGGCAGTTCCATACACAGGGTGAGGGGTAAGTCCCGGCTGTATCGTATGTACTGTATCTTGATTTTAATTGGATTAGAATCGTTTAACTTTGCTATATATTCTGTTACAATTACAATGCACTGTTATCCTGACGAAAGTCCTGACACAGGACTGAAACGTTGAAGTTTTCATGGCAGTTGCCGAATAAAATTTACTTATTTTCTACATTGAAAGAAGTCCTTGGAGTGCTTTTCCTACCTTCGATCTCTCTCTCTCTCTCTCTCTCTCTCTATATATATATATATATATATATATATATATATATATATATAAGGTTTTGGTTATATATATAAGGTTTTGCTAAATTTCATTATAAAAAATGGAGATGTTTATAGCCAAGGATTATATTTACCTATATGTTCAAAAGATAGCTAAATATATATCCTTCATTCTGATCTTATTGTGTATGTGAATTGTTTCATTTTACAATCTAAAATTAAATACATTACAACAGACCTGGTTAGTTTTTGCCTCCACACAATCACCTACTTATCTCGCCATACCATACAAGAGCCAGCAGAGACTAGTGTCTATTTAGCTCCTTACTAGTATACATAAGAAAGAAATATTACATTTGAAATATACTTATTTGTAGTAAAGCAACATCATTTGCTGTATGTGGACATATTGACCACAAGTTATTCTGGTATTTAGATCACATGTCTTCCAAATACATCAGAACTATTCCTTGCAAGGCAGGTTATTTGGCAATTCTATTTATATTACTTTGTTACACTTACTGTATGTATGCTTTTAGTTCCATTTTATTGACAAAAAGGAAAACTATTATAATATTAATACATATTGTAACCCCCCGGTGCTTGAATTATTTCTGATAAAAAAACAAAGCAAAAAATATTTACATGTCCGAGTTATCTTGCCCAGAATGGTGTCCACATCCAAAATGATAAAAAGTTTCCTCTGTCATGAAAGATACAGCAACCTCAGATGATCAGTTTAGCCTTTTTGGGCTCATACCCCTCTGTGCACTGTGGGAAATAGTTTATGCATCTGATTCTCCCTTTCACCTTGGGGAGACCCTTAATAGCTGCAAACAAATCAAAACAGTGATACGGTTTTGCTAAATTTCATTATAGTGCCTCTCATGAATTAACAAATCAGCAAATGGGGACACCAACAAACCAGGATGGAGAAATAATAAAAGATGCATTTTCCACATGAGCACAAGAAAGGACAGAGACCCTAGTGGACATTTACCTTTTGCAACAGCTACTCACCAGGCTAACTATTATCATGGAGGATATGGACAAAATCTCTCTATATCTCAAAATATCCCAAAATGCCTGCAAATTTCTACACAAAATATCTATTTTTTTTTCAATTAAATAGTTCTTTTGAAGAAAAGCAAGAAGTGAAGGACCCAGATCAGCAAACATGTATTTTTAAGAAAATGACAAGAGCACTTGTGATAATTTATACATAACAATCAAATTAAAAAAACAAAAATAAACAAAAATATGCTTCTGAAGTTTTTCACTATTGTTTATTTATTCATGTATGCATATGATGTTGCGTTCTTGAAGTAAAAAAAACACTTTATTATAGATTACATTTCTATTACCGATGCATCAAATGGCAATTTTATTTTTATTCTTTTTTTTATTATTATTTTTGACACACACATAGAATTGTACTAATCCTCTTGAAACACAGGCCTCTAAATGGTGTTTGCAAATTAAACTGCCGGAGAGAAAAGGCAACACTTTGGTTAATAAACAGATGCAATTATACCCTGAAAAAATTATGCTCAGGTAGAGAGAAATTAGTCATTTAAATTAACCATAAATTAAGATCAACCTAATTTCAGTCTATTAAAATGGAAAGCATATTATCTCCTATTGAAAAGCAGTTGATGCAAATGGAACAAATTCAGGAAATTTTGAAGTGTGCTGTGATTTTTCATTTGCATACTTAACCAATGTGGAAGGGAAAGGAGCTAAAAAGAGAACAGACGGAACAATAATTAGTTATGTAAATAATGTGGCATTCTTGTTTATAATTAGTTGAAGAATAAAATAAAATGCATGCATGTCAGAGGACTAATTTTCATATGCAAATTAACAATCAAAATTATAAACAGTAATATGCAGTTTGGGAGAGTGTGGCATTTTTAATTTATTAGCAGAAATGCTATTTTTGTCTGATTTTCAGTGACAAGCATTAATGTTGAAATTTGGCAATGACCTTAAAAATAGTTTGATTGAAGTTGTCCATTTGATAACATGTATATAAAAAAGACACACATATGTTTTAAAAAAATGCATAAAACAATACAATTAACACACACACACACATATATATATATAATGCTTAGATAAAAAATATGATGTATTGTTATCTTTGTTTTACATACATCATGTTACAATACTCATGGAATTGGTTCCATATTTAAATACTGAATGAATGATATCAAATTATTTACATCTTTAGGGTATTAGTTGTAATATAGCATAGATACGAAAAAGTTTTATCTTTTCCTATGAACGGTAGAAATTGGCTTTTAAACCACATAAATTAAAAAAGTTAAATTGATCAGTTTTGTTTGTACCAGCACATTGCATGATAAAATGATTAAGTGAAGAAGCAGAAGAATCAGCAAATGTGTTCAGAAACCATTACAACTATTCTCCGTACAGAAATTTGGCAATGACATAGAAAAATGTTTCAAAGAAATAGTAGTTTTAAAAAAGAGATTAGGGTGCAATATTATGTCTTAAAAAATATTCTAGTGACATAAGACAGTACCAATTCAAATCAATGGTCTGTAAGTAGTTTTGGATGCTTTATGGTTTATTTATGACAGGAGACTGCTTAAATAGCAAAAACAATGCCTGTACTTTCACAAATTTAGCCAATAGTTTATACTTATAATGGCATTTATACTGAGAACTGCAGTGTTTCTAGCTTCAATATGTTATTTTTACTAGCTGTACACAGTATGATACTACACTGATAATCACAAAGATACCCACAATAGCTTTCTCTATGATAATCGCTTAAAACCATGCTTAAAAATACAATGCAAACAGTCATAAATGTAGAATTTGTAAATAACATTATAATATTACATATAATAAATAATGCATCCACATCATTAGAGTTCTTTTTGCTTTTTATATGTATTTACTTAAAAAAAAAAAAAAAAAAACCTTACAGGCTAACTCACTAAAGTCCAAATAACCCTATATCAAATGAGCCTTTCAGAATTCAATATCTAGAAATTGTTCACACTATTTGGTAATGTCCATATTTTCATCAAATTCGATTGAATATGATTTGGATTTCAGCCAGACTAAACGCTGTCAGACGGCTGAATTTCAGACCTGGATTATTAAAATAGCTCCAGAATGCTACAAATCCAGGCCTGGATTTTAAAATTACAATCTATTTGCCCATGTTAGTACTAGTGAGACTTGTCACAAATCAGGATGTAAAAAGATATAATAGAAAAGAAGGATTTAGAAGAAAGACATCTGACAGTAAGTATAAATTTGTTTTCACACATTAGATTTATTGGACCCCCATCATTAGTGTTAGGGTTCGATGCCACCCTGGTAGTCTGGTGGGGAGGGACAATGAAAATAATTTACGGGATAGTCAGTGGTATACTGTATATTTTATTATTAGCCCCCTATCCACCACCCATGGGTGTGGGCTGGGTGGGAACGTAGATCCCCTCAAGTATTAAGATTGTAGCCCCCACCTGCTAAATCTGATGCTCACAGGTGAGAGCACTGAGGAAACCAGGTCCTGCTGTTATTTTACAAGCCCATCTCCATGCACTGGCTTCTAAGTTGATAGTTTATAGTTACAGTGCACAGCCACTGGCTTCAAAGCAAAAAGCAAGTGAACAATAATTTGTGGATGTGCCTCTTGCTAAATATATGGCTTGGGTTAATATGGGATGACTGATTTATTGGGTCTGAAGTTTTCAGATTGATTGGGGCTATTATGAATATTGGAAAGTGGATTACCTTTCTGAATTACTGGCAGGTCAACTGCCTGCCTATCTTTTTAAGCCAGCCCATAATATGTTTGTGCCTGGGATTGGTGAGAGATTTTTGGGGATTTGGGAGTTTATGGTGCTAGGAGTGATATGGGGAATATTTTAATTGGGTTTAAGGAATTAGGATGAGATTAGGGGGTTATGTAAATGAGGTTATGTAACTGGGGCTGCTGTGAGAGGATTAGAGGATTGGATAATATAACTGGGACCTATAATGATACCGGAGAAACTGACGGAAGCCAAGCACAGAGAGATGGACACAGGTTTCTTCAGGAAGGAAGAGATTCTTTATTCGATTCACCGAACGGGACTCAGAGGGACTAATGTCACCAAAATACAACAAGATCTGAGCCCCGGACAATAGTGTAGGCTCCTTATATAGGCATGTAACTCCTCCCATAATAAGCTCCACCCACACATACTCTTACCCAATCAATCAAACAAGAACTAACTTCCTGTTTGACCGCATGGCTTGCCCAGCACAATGGAGGAGGGGAATACTACATCCGGTATTCTCGCACATGCTCCGTACACTACTGATTGTATCTTTGCCACGTGCAACCAACCGACCGATACACCAGTATATGCACGTACACATGCCACGTGGTAATCTCGGCCTACTAAATTTATTTTTACAGAGATTCCACCACATTCCCCCCTTTGATGCCTCTGCTATTTTCACAATTCCGGAGGCATCACTTAACCATAGTTTGCATATACCTCAGGTTGCCATGAACCAGACCAGACTTTGCGACTCCCTAAAGACATGAATCCCTCAACATTCCTCTTCCTGCACTGGTTCTCCCTGATTTAGAGCCTCATATCTATATATGGCCATTATCAGTGCAGCAGCCTTTCTTTCTGCTATATTTTCTATAATGCCCTGCACAGACCTAACTACCAAAGGAACAAGACATGGTAGGAGAAGACACAGCATTAAGATTAGCATGACTCCACCTACCAATGCCTTAAGTCCTCCAAACTGCTCATACCAATTACCAAACCAACTACTTGGATTATACCCTTTCCATACCTGAGTAGGCACATGCGCTAGTTTAACCATATGGCTAGTAAGCTCAGCTATTGCTTGCCCTTCATCATCTATTTGAAGACAGCAATTGCTTAGGTTAAACTTCCCACATACACCTCCCTCTACTGCCAATAGGTAATCCAAAGCTAATCTATTTTGGCAAATGGCTGTCCTCATCCTAGTATTATGCTTCGCTAGGAGATTGAGCGCTTGCGATGTCTCATTGGTAATTATCTCAACCACTGCCTGTAACCTTATAATACGGTTGAGCATATATATTGGGGTTCTATATCCAGAAGTACCATCCTCTGCCCATGTAGCTGGCCCATAATAATCTATAATACGCTGGGGAGGCCATTCATTATCTTCCCAGGTACCTATCTCTAGGGGTCCCCTTTTCTTCTTATGATTTACAGCATATACTTTAACTCCCAAAGTCTCTCCTGTTTCAATAGGCACCAAGAAGAAGGATGGTTTGAGCATACCTAACACACATGCCCCTTCCCAGTCCTGTGGTAACTCCGAATAGGCTTTCTTACCACAGATCCAGTACAAATTTGCCGGGGCTTTCCAACTAGATGTGATAGATCAAACCAAACGTCCTTTAAATTGGTATAACTTGCAAACGGGTTAGGTGGTTCTGAGACATTTGAAGCCAACCACCAGGTTGTATTCTTTGTATTATCATCATAAGCTTTTTGCCCTAGACAAGTCAATTCTCCTACAGATGTATTAAACATTATTCCTTTCCTTGCTATGCAAACATAACCTATAATGGAGGTCTTTAATCGCCACTCAGATTTACCTCTAACACTCATTTGATAATCGGCTTGAGAAGATATTATTTGTTCAATTGTCTCAGAACCAGAATACATTACCTCCTTTGCTTCCCAGGGCCATTGGTCTCCCATATTAGTACCTCCACACACGTAGCAGTTGGTCACATTAAGACTACCAGCAATACTCTCAGCTAGATCAATAAACAGGTTTTTAGCATTATGGGGGATCTTATTTTCTACACTCATCTCTTCATAAAAAGAATGGAAAACCTGATGAGTTTGGGATGCTACGGTATCGGTCTCTATCCCTATAAATAATATTGTCCCAGGATCCAAACCCGTCCCATATATCTGAAACCCAAATAAGTTTCCGAACCTATCTATAAATTGTTCAGGATTATTAATAAGTATATGGACTGGGTTACACTCCATAGACTTACAATATGGTTTGGTAGGCAACTTAGTAACAATCATATCCCTATCTACTGTCTGTCCCCAAGTTGCCCACCCCACACAAGACCAATATGGACAATAATTATAATCCCTATCTGGGCATTTTGGATTTACATACTTGTTTTTTTACTACTGGGACAAATATACTTATCATTGGACCCATACGTTCTCTCCCACTTAAGATCCCCGCATACATTCCACGGTTTTCTACCACTTGATATCGCCTTACATGCATCAAATAGCAGAACACCCGAAGAATGTACGGTTTCTAATACTGTTTTATTTATTAGGGTCCCCTGTGGGTCTCCATTCCGGAGGGTCAACCAAATTGTACGGGGTTGATACTCTGGATTGAAGCACTTAGGTTCTCCTACTCCTAAATGGCATACACTATACTCTATACCTAAGTATCTACACCTAGATACATATCCTTTACACTCATATTGTGAATGCCAAATAAGGGTCTGGGAAATATGATTACCTGTTATAGTAGTCTTAATGCAAACCTCACAGCTAGGTGTATCGGTACCTCTACCTTCCTGAATAATTAAAATCACAAAAATATACATTATCAAAAGCATTTCTTTCGACGTCTTCATCCTTATTCTTCTTCCGTGCGATGGCACCTCAGCTTCCAGGATGTAAGGGCTGCAAGGAATGGAGTTCTGCAGGTCCTCTCTTCCCTTCACAGAGGTCCCTTCAAGACACCCTGGCTATGTCACGTGGGTAAGTGGTCAGGCTTTATTATGGCCGTCAAAACACTCACTTGCTGATCTCTTTAAACACACTTGAAATCCCGATATCTCCTTGTCACTCCGACTGAGTTGTGCGCTTTAACCGGATCTTGCAGGGATTCTCTGGATCTGGTGTAGCTTGCCAAGAATCTACTGCTGCTGGTTTAACCCTGGAGTGATTGATGAATCCACGGAGTCACTTCAGCCACCTTTATAGCTGTAGGGGTAGACAAAAGAACAACATAAGGACCCCTCCACTTAGGCCCTAACGGTACACTGTTCCACTCTTTAATCCATACTTGATCTCCTGGATGATAACTATGAACAGGGGGATAAATATTCACAGGTAATCTATCTTGTACCCATTTCTGTACCTCCTCCATAGTTTTACCCAACTCTACAACCTGCTGCCGGGTAATTCCTTCTCCCAACTGACTCAAATCCCCCCTTAAGTTACCAAGTACGGGAGGTGGATGCCCATACATGATTTCAAAAGGTGAAAGACCCATCCTTCTGGTAGGTGTACTACGAATACGCAACAGAGCTATGGGCAAAAGAACATTCCACTTAAGCTGAGTCTCTTGACACATCTTTGCCAATTGGTTCTTAGTAGTTCTATTCATCCTTTCTACTTTCCCAGAGCTCATAGGTCTATATGCCGTATGAAGCTTCCACTTAATACCAAGCATATGAGTCAGTTGTTGTAGGCACTGGTGAACAAAGGCTGGACCATTATCCGATCCTATAGAACATGGTAGTCCATATCGAGGTATTATTTCTCGCAACAGGAATCACACAACTTCTCATGCTTTCTCTGTACGAGTAGGACATGCTTCTACCCAACCTGAGTAGGTACACACAACTACTAGTAGGTAGCGATGTCCACCGGATTTAGGCATTACCGTATAGTCTATTTGAAGATCGGACATAGGGAGTCCCCCCATATACTGGACTCCCGGTGGTTTCACTGGTCCTTGCCTTGCATTATTCTTGGCACATATCACACATCTTCCTACAATGGCTTGAGTCAAGTTGGACAATCTTGGTATGTAGAAATGTTTCCTGAGAGATTCTTCCATACTATCTCTTCCAGAATGTGTCCCGTTGTGATGGTTCTGGACAATTTCTACAGCTAGTGATGCTGGAATAACTATTCTTCCATCTTCTAACTGATACCATTTGTTCTCCAGGTACTTCCCAGTTTCAGTCTTTAACCACTCTTCTTCTTGAGCTGTATAAACTGGAGTCCATTGAGACAGTGGAGTCGGTATAAGAGCAGCTATATGTTCCACATACTCCTGTCTTCCTGATTCAGCGGCACGCTTAGCTGCATTACCTGCCATCCGATTTTCCATCACCTTTCAGATGCGCCCGACAATGTATGATACCAACTTCTTTCGGTTCCCACACGGCTTCCAGTAGTTGTAATATCTCAGCTGCGTACTTGATTTCTTTACCCTCTGAATTCAATAATCATCTTTCTTTATACAAAGCTCCGTGGGCATGAGTTGTTAAAAACGCATACTTGGAGTCCGTGTAGATGTTCACTATTAAACCTTCTGCCAATTGTAACGCTCGTGTTAGTGCAATCAGTTCTGCCTCTTGTGTGCCGATGTTCCTTTTGACAATGGCCGAGCTTCTATCACCTTGTCTATGGTTGTTACTGCATATCCTGCATAGCGAATCCCTTCTTTCACATAACTACTGCCGTCCGTATAGTACTGGACATCAGGGTTCTGGATGGGAAAGTCACGAAGATCTGGTCTACTTGAATATACGTCATCCATCACCTCCAGGCAATCATGTTGACTCTCAGTAGGTTGTGGCAAAAGGGTAGCTGGATTTAAGGTGTTAACAGTCGCTAAATGCACTCTTGGGTTTTCACACAACAGAGCTTGATACTTAGTCATGCGGCTGTTACTAAACCAATGATTGCCTTTATAGTCTAGCAACATTTGTACTGCGTGCGGGACTCGCATATAGAGTTCTTGACCCAGAGTGAGTTTATCAGCTTCGGCTACCAGCAGGGCAGCGGCAGCTACGGCTCTTAGACAAGGTGGAAGACCACTGGCCACTGCATCCAGCTGTTTAGACATATATGCAACAGGTCGTTGCCATGATCCCAAGTACTGTGTCAATACTCCCACAGCCATTCATTTTTGCTTGTGTACATATAAGTAGAATGGGCGTGTATGATCAGGAAGACCTAATGCTGGGGCACTAATCAAAGCCTTCTTCACATCTTCAAATGCCTTTTGCTGTTCAGGGGTCCACAGGAAGGGATCGTGTTCTGTACCTTTTATAGCTGCATAAAGAGGTTTTGCCAATATCGCATAACTGGGAATCCATATCCTACAGAAGCCTGCTGCCCCCAAGAATTCCCGCACTTGTCTTCTATTCTTGGGTATTGGTATTTGGCATACAGCTTCTTTTCTCTCTGGCCCCATTATTCTTTGACCTTCAGAGATATGGAATCCCAGATACTTGACAGTTGGCTGACACAACTGAGCTTTCTTCCTGGACACCTTGTATCCTGCCTTCCAGAAAATGTGTAGTAAATCATGTGTTGCTTGCTGACAAATTTCTCTTGTAACTGCCGCTATCAACAAATCATCTACGTATTGCAATAGTACACACTCTCCTGGGATGGACTTGAAATCCAGTAAGTCTTGACTTAAAGCTGATCCAAATAGGGTAGGTGAATTTTTAAACCCTTGGGGCAGTCTTGTCCAAGTCATCTGGCGTTTCAAGCCCGTTACAGCATTTTCCCATTGGAATGCGAAGATACACTGGCTTTCCGCAGCAATTCGAAGGCAAAAGAAGGTATCTTTGAGAGGTAGCCCCGCCCGGAATTAAAGCAAGCAGGTTATATGGATTGGGCACAACTGGGTGTATACTTACGACCGCATCATTGACTGCTCTCAAGTCCTGCACAGGGCGATACTCATCTGTACCGGGCTTTTGAACAGGCAACAATGGGGTGTTCCAGGGGGAAGTACAGAATTTTAGGATACCATACCATACCGGATGAACTTATCCAAATATGATTGTATGTTCTTCTTGGCCTTTTGTGGGATGTGGTATTGTCTTAAGCTCACTGGATAAACCCCAAGTTTCAGTTCAATTCGAATTGGTGGAATATTGCGAGCAAGTCCTGGTGGGTTGTTCTCTGCCCACACTCCTGGTATATTGAACAAGGATTCATCACTCTTAGGGTTTTGGCTAGTCAACACTGTATAAAGTCACCACTCTTCTTCCTTTGGTACAGATATTGTCATTATACCTGAAGGTCCATTGAAATTTAGAGATGTTGTTCCATTAGGTAGAAACGTTATCTGTGCTTGTAATTTTGACAACAAATCACGTCCTAGCAGTTGGACTGGACATTCAGGCATATAAAGGAATTGATGTTTCACTACGTGGCCTCCCAATGTACAGAGTCGACTTTTAAGAACCGGTTTAGCAGCACTCCTTCCAGTTGCTCCTATTACGGTGATAGTTCATCCAGATGGAGGAGCAACTAGGTCAGTCACCACCGAATGTTCAGCACCAGTATCAATCATGAAAGCACTCCTTTTTGCCCCTATTGCTACATCGACCATAGGCTCCGCTCGGCCAAGGGGGATGGAGCCTGGTCGGTATCAATAGTCCTCCATGACTGTGTCAGCCAACCCCACAAAGTCCCTATCGCGGGGTCTCTGCGCTGCTAGGTAGTACCTGTCTCCACTAACACTTCCTCTATTGTTACCACTATTCCCTCCAGGACCTCCTCTACCTCTCGCTCTGCCTCTATAATTACCATATCCTGCCCTAGGTCTGTCTCTCTCATACTGTTCTCTTTGTGGACACTCACTTCTCCAATGCCCTTCTTCCCTACAGTATGCACATTGATTCCTACTCAGGGGTTCCCTATTCCATTTACTCTCGCCTTTATCCGTTCCCCTATACACTTCCTTTTCCCTTCTATCTACGCCTGCGATAGCTACCGCTAGCATATCTGCCTTTCTACGCATCTTACACTCTTCCTCCTTCTTTGTCTCTGTTTCCCTATTCATGTATACCTTGTTTGCTACCTCCATTAGTTGGGTTATGGACATTTAACTTTTGTAGCTTGCGCTTTATATCTCCATAGGCTTGGCTGACAAAGGCAGAGTTAACCATCCGGGAATTCTCAGGAGCCTCCGGATTAAAGGGGGTATACAAACGGTATGCCTCCAATAATCGGTCATAAAAGACACTGGGCGATTCATCACATTTCTGTAATAACTCAGCCGTCTTAGACATGTTAATCGCCTTCTTTCCTCCAGCTTTCATGCCAGCAATAATAGCGTCCCTATAAGCTTTTAAATGGACCATGTCTGCGCCATTGGCATTCCAATTTGGATCGGTGTTTGGATAATGGGCTGCGGCCCATGCTGCCGGGTTGGCCTGATTTTGTGTACGGGCCACTTCTTCCAGCGCTTTAATTGCCGCTTGATTTATCCTAGTCCTTTCCTCATTATTAAACAATGTCATCAACAACTGCTGGCAATCAGCCCAAGTGGGATTCTGTGTCTGGACTATTGAGGTAAACAAATCCGTCATGGCTTGAGGCTTTTCAGTGTAAGAGGAGTTATGGGTTTTCCAATTAAAGAGATCAGTGGTTGTAAAAGGAACATAGACGAAGACTGGATCAGCATATTGTATCTGGCCGTCACCGTTAATATGTGTCGGGCCAGGAGTCAATCGAAGAGGCATCTGATAATGTCGGGGTTGTAGGGTACCAGTCATTTGTCGGGTTAGTATGGGGCTTCGTTGGGGTGCGTCAGTTAGGGGTTCCGGTCGAGGGGTAGTAAGACAAGGGGATGGGGAAGCTTTACTAAGGGGAAGGTTGGTGTGTAGAATATTCCGGGCCGGGCTAGGAGGAGCCTGACCGGAAACTTGATATGGCGCCAAATCTGGGTAGGTGGAGTTAACGGAAGTAGGTATCGGAAGGGGAGGGTTTGAAACAAGGGGGCTGGGCTCTGAGCTAGAGGAGGGAGTAGGTGGGGACAACGGGGCAAGGGAAGGAGCGTTTCCAACAGCACCTCCTCTTCCTCTTCCGGTGGAGGAGGAGTAAAGGGGCAGCATGGGGATCTCAGACTCAGGGGGCGTGTCCAAAATGGGCGTGATTACGGCCTTAGTGAACAAGCGAGTCCTGGCCACCATGAGGCGACATTGTTCCTCGTGGCATACTCGGATCCATTTTGGCGAGTCATTTACGGCCTGCCTCCAACAGTCTATATACGGAAACTGGCCGTAAAGTTCAGGTCTACCTGATACAGCCACGTGTACACGCTGTACCAGATTAGGATCCAAACTGCCACGTGGTGGCCATGCGGCAACCAAAGTAGGCCATTCCCTACTACATAAAGTAGTCAGGCGTGCTGGAGACATCTTTACCCCAAAATCACATGCAGTATATCCCTTTTTAAAGTTTTTTATCATACATCCTAAGGGATCCAAAATCGTCGAATCTGACGCGTCCATAATTAACAATGGAGCGTCGTCTACAACAGAAACTAAACACACTCTTCCAACGGTCACACCCGTTCCCTCGGCAACAGCACCACGTGGTACAGTTACTAAGCGAAACGCAATTTTTACCGAGATTCCACCACAATAAGAATGAGGTGATTATGTAAATTAGACTGATGTGATTATGATAAATTCATTTGATGGTTAGTTGAGAGGTTTGTGTGGATGGGGGTATGAAGGGATTAGTTTATGGGAATGTAGGTAGTAAAAAGATTTTCAGGGAAATGTGGTAATGTATAATATAATGTATTGGGCAGCAGGTGGTGAAAGTGTTATAATATTGGAAGAATGTGATTAGATCTGTGGGGTGGTGAGTGATGAGGCGGTTATGAAGCAATCAGGTTAAGGGATTATAGGGCCTCACATTTTAGCTTTTCATATGGCCTCAAGAAGTCTAAAGCCACCTCTGAACATATGTCTAACTGTCTTAATTTTGAAGCCTCTGCAAATGTAATGTTTATAATATACAGGTTATACTCAATATAAATATTATATTATGTATTTATATTATAGGTTACTCAATCATGGTGCAGCCTTAAAAAAGTATGTTCTTTCATTACAGAAAGATAGATATGGGAAACTAAATGTTCCTAACGTCAAAATAGTGAACTTAGAAAGCACCATGTATGTCCAAACTTTGCTAGTTTTTAAAAGTCAAGCCTGCTGTCTTTTTTACATAATGTAGTGATTGCCGGAGAGCTTCATTCTTTATCTGCTAGAGAAAGGTTGCCAAAGAAATTAAAGAAATATAAACTTGCATTCTTAATGCTATTGTCTTCTTTCAAATCCATAAAAGAGTGACTTCATCTGAACCTTCCAATAGTGGATAGTGTATATGTGGTTTCCACATAGGTAATGATGATTTAGTAAATCAGGAATGTTGTCAAAGGGCCGGTCTATGTTTCATGAACTTAAGCCAAGGTTCACATACGGATGTAAAAAGAGGATATTTGTGTGAGAGTGAAGCATGGATGTCTTCCATTAATCTGATCTCTACCTTTTGTTTCCATTTCCTAATCGAAGGGGTAGCAGAGCGTTTCCACTTAGTGGGGATGAGAAGGTTAGCTGCTGTCTGTAAATGGTTTATAAGGGTTATTTGGGGTTTGGGGATGGGGAGTGGATGTAGGAAGAACAAAATTGCTTCCGATGTCTGAGCTATATGGACTCCTGTAATGGTGCATATCATTGTAACTATCCTTTTCCAGATGGTTTGGATTGATGGGCAGAGCCACCAGACAGGGGTTGTTGTACTTCCTGGTTGTTGACATCTCCAGCATATGTTGGGGGAGGAAGGAAATAGATATTCCTGTTTCCTGTATAGTTTTGTTAATGGAGGAGGCATGTGCCTGTTTGAAGATCTTTTTCCACACTGTATGTATTACGGTAATGCTAAGGTTGTTGGCCCAAGAAGAAGTGTATGGTGGTAATGCGGTTGTGTGTTGGAATTGGAGGAGCTTATATAATGTGGAGAGGTGTATAGTTTTAATGTTGTGAGTGTCACAACTAGTTTCAAAGGAGGTGAGGATTCTGCTTTTTTGAAGTAGGTAGGGTTCAGTTCGCAGGAAGTGGGAAAGTTGGGTGTATTGGAGCTTATGAATAGGTGTAGGTATTTCTACTCATAGTAGTTTAGTAATTGGTTTAATAGTGGATCCTTCCTGTACAGACCCCAGTTTCAAAATGGTCTTGTTTGCTGGGGCATGGAACAGTTTGAATTGTCTGTTAGCCCTGGTGGAAAGGAGGGGTTCATCGTCAGTGGGAATAAGGGTGATGGGAATGGGGAGATCTCTGGATGCTTTCTTACTAGAAGCCATTTTTGCGAATTGTGGGAGAGATGGTTCGGTGAGAAGAATGGTGTGGTAACAGGTGATCGTGACCTGTTCTGTACCAAGGGATAGTGTGAAGCAGTGTCCTGAACATTGTGCTTTCCAAAATAGTCCATTGTTTAATTGAAGGTGAGATGGTCTACTCAAATACCCTGGCGAGCATTATTGCTCTGTAGTATAGTTCTATGTGTGGGAGTCCTAGGCCCCCTTGTGTCTAGTTAGCACGTCATTTGAGATGCAAGGGTGTTTGTTGGCCAATACAAAATTGGTGAATAGCTGTCTAATTTTGGAGAAGAATGCTTTTGGTAGGGTGATGAGGAGGGTTAAATACAGTATTATTGGTAGGGATACCATTTTGAGGATATGAATCCTGAATAACCATCCAAAGTGTGGTTTGGGCCAGGCCGATAAATCAGCAGATATGGTCTAAAGAAGCAGTTTGAAGTTAAAATCATGTTAGGTGCATGTTAGGTTTTGGATTAAGTGGACTCCAAGGTAGTGGACTTCAAGGTAGACCACCTATCTGTGGTCGCCCACGTAAAGGGATACTAGGTTTTCAGTATGAGTTGTGTTGGGTTGTCGACCGTTAGTGGTAGTATTTCGCTCTTAGAAAAGTTCACTTGAAAGTTGGAGTCTATTGCTTATTGAGATTTCCTCTAGGAGAGGAGCTAGTGAGTTGGACGGATCTGTGAGAGTGAAAAGAAGGTAGTTGGCAAAGGCCGAGATCTTTAATTCTTTATGCTACTTGAAATCCATGTATATTTGGATTATATCGTATTCCCTGTAGAAAGGATTCCATGATGTGGATAAATAATAAGGGAGAGAGGGGGCACCTCTGCCTCATGCCATTCCTTATCTGTACTGGAGCGGACAGTTGGCCATTAATTTTGAGTCTGGCCATGGTTAGGGAATAGATTTCTTGTATCCACCTCAGCTAATTTGGTCCCAATCCTAAGGCTTGGGGAGTCGTTTTCAGGAATGTCCAATCCACTCTGTTGAACACTTTCTCAGCATTGACCGATAGGCTATGTTTGTGAGAGGTAGATTAGGTTTAGTAATTTAGTGGTGTTGTCTTTTGCCTCATGGCCAGGGACAAATCCTGACTGATCTGCATGGATTAAGCTGGGTAGTAGTGGGCGTAGCCTATTCGCTAGGATTTTGGGGGAGATTATTAGATCTATATTTATGAACGATACAGGGTGGTAGCTGCCACAATTGGTGGGAATTTTTCACTGTTTGGGAATTAATGTGATATGTGCTTCTAGTGACGAGTTTGGTAGAGTTACCATGTGTGTGAGGTAGTTGAAAGCTTAAATAAATGGGTCAGCTAGCGTGGGTTGGAAGGTCTTGTAATATTTAGCAGTAAAGCCAACTGGGCCAGGGTTTATGCCTATCGGCAGCATTTTAATTACGTGGAGGAATTCTTCTTTGGTAATGGGGGAGTCAAGGGATTGTTTAACATTCAAGGGAATGGTGGTTTTGATTCGGGAGGATAAGAACTATTCAAGCTCTGCTCAAGGTGGTGGTGTGTCTCTTAGATTGTAGAGCTGTGTATAAAAGTCCTGAAGGGCTTCCATGATGTCTGTTAGTTTGTGTGATAAAGCTTCCGAGGGTTGTTCAATTTTTATAATTTAAGTATTGTGCTTCTGTTGCTTGAGGGCTTTGGTAGGTAGGCATCCACATTTGCCACCTTGTGAGTAAAATATGTGTTTAGTTAACAGAAGTTCATTTGATCTGGGTATTTGACAGTTGTTGTAGTTCAGTTGTTGTTATTTTGTTATTTTGAACAGCGTTTTGATACCAGAGTTTAATAAATATTTTTTTGGGATCCTTGTTTATGTGCTGTTTTGAGTATTCTAATCTCCTGGGTGAATTAATTGATTCTTGCTTCCCTATTTTTTTTTCTGTTTTGAAGCTAGGGTAATGATTTCTCCCCTAAGTATGCATTTGTGTGCTTCCCAAGTAGTAGTTGTGAGATAGAGGGTAAGGCGTTTTCTGAGAATTAGTTCTGGAGGGTTGTAATGGGGTGAGTTATTGTTTCTGGGTTATTTAACAGAAGATCATTTAATTTCCATTGAAAGGATTTCAAGGGTATGGACAGAATTTGAATGGCAAGAGACAGGGGCACATGATCAGACCATGTGATCGGGCCGTAGGTGCAGGAAGTTATTAAATGTAAGAACCTGTGTGGTAGGAACATCATGTCGAGTCTAGAGTAGGTGTGTGTCGCTGTGGAGTAGAAAGAGTAATCTTTCATTTGGAGATGTGAGATCCGCCAGCAGTCAAAGAGTTGTGATTGATCTAACAAGTGGGAAATTCTCCTGCGTGAGGAAGCTTGATATGTGATCGCTTTGGAGGTGGTATCTAAAGCAGAATCTAAACATATGTTGAACTCTCCACCTATAATTAGCATTCCCTCCTTAAATGATTCTATGGCTTTTAGGCTATGTTTTAGGGTCCTACTTTGATGTCTGTTAGGAAGGTAGAGGTTGGCTAACATGATCATATTGTGGCCTATATGGTCCTTAACCATCAGCAGACTACAGTTGTCATCTGTTTTATGGTCCTTGTATGTAAATAGGGTGTGTGCAGAGACCATGATGGCAACTCCCCATGCCTTAGACCCGCTTAAACTGCTGAAATACCCCTCAAAG
Source organism: Pelobates fuscus (assembly GCF_036172605.1). Classification (NCBI taxonomy): domain Eukaryota; kingdom Metazoa; phylum Chordata; class Amphibia; order Anura; family Pelobatidae; genus Pelobates; species Pelobates fuscus. Next base: position 163,052,871 of record NC_086321.1, on the reverse strand, counting down.
TATTTACGGTCACTAAGCCTGGGGATGGAGTCCTTTTTAAAATGGGTTTCCTGTAGGAAAGCTAAATCAGTCTTCAGCTTGTGGAGTTCCCTCAATGCCAGGGACCTCTTTACAGGTGAATTCAGACCCTTTACATTCAGGGTAAACAAATGTAGGGTCCTGCGTGTGCTCGGGTTCTAATTTTAATGGGAATATAGCCTTTGCTTACGTGCGTGCAACGTCATGTCGTCATAAACATGCACGCACGTTTTGGGGTCAGAGGCCACATACAGCCAATTACAGCTTAAGGAGGGTTATTTAAACCAAAATTGCCTTTTGATCGGGGTGTCCCTTTGCTGGTTATCCAAGAGTGTGTTCCTGATCGTATTATTCTGTTTTTTGACTTTGGCTTCATTTTGACTTCCCAGATTTCTGGTATCCTTGACTTTTGGCTTTCCCTCAACCTTGTGTCTCATTCTGTATTCCTGACCTCGGCAAGTATTTTGACTATTCTTGGGTATGTTAAGTCCGGCCATTCTAAGGTCCGGTTAGACGTATTCCTTAGTCCTAGGTATGATATTATTTCTGTGTGCTGGATCAACAGTAATCCTGACAGAATGAGATTGAACAGTTCCTGCAGAATGGTGGGTAAATGTTCTTGTACATTTTCTGGGAGTCCCTTAACCCATATGTTATTTCGTCTCCCCCTGTTGTCTAGGTCGTCCATTGATCTTTGGATGGCCGCCAGGTGGGTTGAATGGGCTTTGACCGAGTCCTGAAGAGCTTGCATGTGCGTGTTCTGTGTGTCTCTATCATCCTCCAGAGAGCTCACCTTTTCCCCCATGTGCCGGATATCAGCTCCAATGGCATAGAGTTTAGCTTGGAATGAAGTTTCTATTTTCCCCAGCATGTTTGCTAGGTCTTGTTTTGAAGGTATTTTTTTTAGGATTTCCCGGTGAAGGATTTGAGCCTTGTGATCCCTCTAGGCTGGACAGTGGGGAACCGGAGCCATGTAGTGGCCTACCAGCTCTGTGTGCAAGTCTGCATTGTTGTGAAAGTATTTTTTAAATGCACCCGTTTTTCCAGCGGATGTCTTGCTGCACTGTTTGTGAGCATTTGTGGTGTCCCATCTCGCTTGCAGTTTCCCGATGTTAGTGGATTTGTGTCTCAGGCTGTTTGAGCTGTGGCATCATGTATCTGTGCATGTGCCTGAGAGTGTGTCTCTGGCAGTGAGTAATTTCTATTTAAATTTTTATGTACGCATTGGACAATCATACTGGCAAGGACAGTATTGATAGCCAAGTATTTGGAATTTACACTCCACTTATTTCGTATCTTTTCACTGATATATTTGTGCATGTTATGGTGTGTGGGTTTGACACAAAAGTGTGAAGCAGCAAATAAAATTGTGTTTAACTATTGAGGCTACAGTTTTGTAATATATTTATGTATTATAAAATTATTTTGAACAGCTGCCAATGACTACTCATTATCTCAAGACATTGTCTGTTTATAGTTCATTGCAAAATCATGAAAAGGTCAAGAGGTTGTGATCTGGTAAATTCCTTTATTTCTAAAAGTATTAATATATTATAAAGGGAACATCTGTAAAGATCAAGTTTAGGCAAAAGGTTATACATATTTTATATGATTACATTTTATATGATCAATTAAGCAGTTTTGAGCAGTGGGCATTAAAATGGAGGGTTAGCTCAAAATGGAGGACTGATTATATGATTTTATCCTGTCAGTCCCTCCTTTTATTCTGTATGAGTGACACATAACGTAAAAAGAGAAAAATAATGACTGCTGGATTTCTATCTCCACAGAGGGAGTAAGGTGGGTTTTATTTTGGTTATACATGGTAAGAGCAGTGGTGTTATTGGGTGATATCCCTTTGCATGATTTATATATCAGAAGCAAAATACATGTTAACATGATAACAAGTAAATATATGGATATCATGGCAAAGAGAACTAGAGGCAGACCAACCATTCTCCTCATGTATCAAAATGCAATCAGTGCTGTGACCTTTACATTTGACTATGACAATTGTCTTAGGTAGGAGCAATTCATTGAGTAAATCATTTACCAACCATGCATGGGAAATTCCATTTCCATTAGTAGCAACAAATCCCCTGCTTTTCCAAATAACTCCAAAATCCTTCTTCCCAAGATCCCCAAGCCACCCTACCAAAAGTCCCCAAATTCCACTTTAAAAAGTGGAAATAATCATGTTACTAATTTTTCCTAGCCTACACTTCATGTAATGCATGTGCACCATGTTGTATAGTCACAGTCTTATTCATTATGAACAGAAACCATTGGCTTCCTATTTTAGCCTCCAGATGAAGAAGAAGTAAATCAAAACAGTTTTGAAGGGCTACAGCACATATTTACTCTTGTTGTGCAGTTAATTTTAAAATAGCAGCACTGATTGTGTGATCAAATAAACATGCAAGTATATTAAGCTTGCAGTATAAGGAAACTACACCACACCATGGTTGGCAAAAAAAGCCTCCTGCTAACCTTTTATTTGGGGCTTGATTCAACAGTCCTGTCATCCATAGCACCTGTTCCCTGATCAACACTAATTCCTTGCTTGTCTCTAGTCCTAACAAGATATTAGTTTGGTTTAAGGCTTGTGTTATGCTATCCTCAAGCAAGGTTGGTGGGCATACTTTTATAGGCCCACTGAATATATTTTTTACCTGTTATGTATTACATTTTTATATGTGTGTATGTGTGTGTATATATATTTATAAGTTGTATATTATATATTTTGTAATATCGTATCCTATTGTAACAATGCAATGTTTTGTGGACCCAGGGCATACTTGAAAACGAGAGAAATCTCAATGTATTCATCCTGGTAAAATATTTTATATATTAAATAAGGATAATATACACCTAAAGATAACTGTATCCCCAATGGATGTCCCTCAGTTGCCTGTGTTTCATGATCAAGATTCCTTGGGATACCAATGATAGGGTACCCTTATTTTGAGTGAGGAGTACAGCTACATACCCAGCAATAATCAGCAGTATTTAGGGCTGTATATATGTTTTTGCACTTCTCATGAAATAATTGTTCATCGAATAAGAGGATTGCTCAGTTCAGAAGGACTAGATACAACCTCATAAAAATCTTAGGACAAGTTTCCCAATGATTGAGGTAGGACTGAACTCTTTTTGTACCATGGCTTGTGGCCTAGTATATAGTGCCATGACAACTATTAGGGTGGGGTGGCATACCAAATTTCCAGACAGTTGTGTTCATATATCCCCAGTATAGGTGGTCGAACACCTTTTTAGCATCCATAGTCAGCATGAGACTGGCTGTGTTTGATCACCACACTGACTAAAGGGGATCTAAGCATGGTCTTCTATTATATGATGCCTGTCTGGATGGCATGAACCCACTTTTATTAGGAAAAATAAAGTTGGGTAAAAACCTTTGCATATAGGTTGATATCCCCATTCAGCAGGGAGAAAGGCCAGAAATGTGGACAGACATGGATAGAGTGATAATAGTTGCAGTCAATATTTCCAGTGGTAAATAGCTGCTGCTATCTTATCCTCTGTGAAGTGGACGAGAAGCTCCTCTGCTTGGGTTGTGGTAATCTGTGAAAAGGTTATGGTGTCTAAAAATTCCTCTGAATGGTCTTGCAGGTAACAAAAAACTGTAGTACCGTATGTTGTTGGTCCATGTTGACACCCTGACCAGACATGAGATAGGGTATGTTGGTTTGGAGAAATGTATCCTTTAATTTGTGGGCCAAAGGTTTACCTGCTTTATTATTTTAGGTATAGTGATGTCGCGAACATAACATTTTCGGTTCGCGAACCGCAAACGCGAATTTCCGCAAATGTTCACGAACCGGGCGAACCGCCATAAACTTCAATAGGCAGGCAAATTTTAAAACCCACAGGGACTCTTTCTGGCCACAATAGTGATTGAAGGGGGGGGGGACCTACTCTCCTTCCCCCCTCCGGCCCCCACCCCTGGGCGGCGGATGGGGGCCATAAAGATAATGAAGGGGGGACCTACTGTCCTCCCCCCAGGCCCCCACCCCTGTGCGGCCCTTGCGGGCCATAAAGATAATGAAGGGGGGGGACCTACTGTCCTCCCGCCAGGCCCCCACCCCTGTGCGGCGGGTGGGGGCCTGTAGCGGTACTTACCCTCTCCAGGGGCCGGCCGGGGTCCTCTCTTCTCGCCGCGCGCGGTCCTGCTCCTGCACGAGCCGCGCGCGGCTCAGCCAATGATAAGATCAGTCAGGCGGGCAGTGACCGCGAGAAGCGGTCACGTGTCCCGCCCGACACTATGAGCGTGCCGCGCGTCTCGGGCGCGCTCTTAAAGGGACAGTGGGAGACTAAATTAGAATCAGTCTCCCATTGGCCCCTGTCGTGCCACGTTCCCCATACACTCACGTTTTGGGGGCGTGGATATGACAGGGGCCAATCAAAGTGAACATTAGGGTATTTATACTCACCTGTTTCCTTTGCTCCTTGCCCTATCGTGGTTTCTGTCCAGTTCCCTTTAGTGCTTGTATCGTTCAGTTGGTTTTTTGGTGCTTGACCTTGGCTTTGTTCCTGACTCCGCTCTCTCTTTATCCTTGCTTGCTTATCCGCTGTTTTGTCCTCTGTGTACCAGTCCTCGGCTTGTTCTACGTTACGCTGTCTCTCAGTTCCCTTGACCTCGGCTTGTTCTAGACTCTGTCTTTCTTATACTCGTCCAAGTCCGGTCATTCTAAGGTCCGGTAAGACGAACCCTGGTTTATTGTCTCTTGACTATCTGAACTATTCCTGCGTGTTGGGGTATATTACCGTGACATTACGATAGGGCCATGGACCCCGCAGGTTTAGGACAACAGATGGCCACTCATGAGGCTAGATTCGCAGAACAGGATCACCGTATGGATCAAATGGCTCAAGCCATCCAGACACTGTTATCCAGATCAGCTCCGGTACCTGTACCTGCGCCTCCTGTAAACCCTATACCAGACACAGCTAATATGCCTAATGCTTCAGCACATCTAACCCCGCCACCTAGGTATGGAGGGGACGCTAAGACATGTAGGGGATTCCTTAATCAAGTGGAATTCCACTTTGAAATGTACCCACGTTCATTTCCCACTGATAGATCTAAGGTGGGTTTTCTTATGCACCAGCTTACGGATAAGGCACTAGAATGGGCAAATCCTATTTGGGAGGCTAATGGGCCTATGGTACACGACTTCAATAGCTTCCTCACAGCGTTTCGTAGAACATTTGACACGACTAAAAGGTCAAAAAATGCCGCCAGGGCATTAATGAGAATAAAGCAAGGATCTAAATCTGTAGCCGATTATGCTATTCAGTTCCGTACCCTTGCCTCACAGGTAGATTGGACTAATAATGGGCTTACTACTGCGTTTATGGAAGGTCTGTCTGAAACTATGTTGGATGAGGTAGCAGCTAAGGACCTCCCTGTACCCCTGGAGGACCTGATTGACTATCTTATCGATATAGATAACAGGATCCGTGACAGGTTATATACCAGGTCCAGAAATAGACGTTTTGTTCCCGTTAACTCACCTAGAGCTGAGACTCCCGAGGGATCTAAAGGGTCAGAGGAGGAACCTATGCAGTTAGGGGTTGCCAAACTTACTGACGCTGAAAAGCTTTATAGGAGAAAGGAGGGACTTTGTCTTTATTGTGGTAGGAGGGGTCATATGAGACAAGAATGTCCCGTGCGTCCGGGAAACTATCGCACCTAAGACCGTATAGAGGACTGGCCTTGGGTGTGACATCACAGTCCTCACATTTGCCTCTTAATAAATTACTTCTCCCTGTTTCCCTGCACCTTGGTAGTAACTGCATAGTAGGGAATATACTAGCCCTGGTTGATTCCGGAGCGGCCGAAAACTTTATTGATTCCAGTTTTGTCAAGGAGAATAACATACCCACCAGAGAGAAGGAGACACCCTTGGCCGTTGAGGCCATAGATGGTAGACCATTATGCTCTCCAGTTATCACACATGAAACTGTTCCACTACATATGTCTACAGGGGTGTTACACTCTGAGACCATTCGGTTTCAGATCATTACTTCTCCTTCCTCTCACCTCGTGTTAGGGTATCCTTGGTTGCGTACTCATAATCCCACCATTGATTGGGAGTCAGGACAAATAGTTTCTTGGAGTGATTCTTGCCAAGAGTCTTGTATTGTTAAAATCACCCCTTTGAATTCTACTAATATTCCTCCCGTGCCTACGGTCATACCCCCTCAGTACCTGTCTCTTAAATCTGTTTTTGATAAAAGGGAGGCTGAAAAATTGCCACTTCACAGGCCTTACGACTGTGCTATTAATTTACTACCTGATACGATGCCTCCCAAAGGGAGAATATATCCTTTATCTCCTCAGGAGAATCTGGTTATGGAGGAATATATTAAGGCAGCCCGGCAGGGGCTGGTTTCTTCTTTGTATCTAAGAAAGATGGCGAATTAAGGCCTTGTATTGACTATAGGGGCCTAAATAAAATCACCGTCAAAAATGCGTACCCCATACCTTTGATCACAGAACTATTTGATAGGCTTAAACAGGCCACAGTTTTTACTAAATTGGACCTTAGGGGTGCTTACAATCTCATACGTATCAAAAAGGATCACGAATGGAAGACCGCATTCAATACCAGGAGTGGCCACTACGAATATACTGTGATGCCCTTTGGCCTTTGTAACGCCCCAGCAGTTTTTCAAGAATTTATTAATGATGTCCTACGTCAATATATACATACATTCGTTATAGTATACTTGGACGACATATTAATTTATTCTACTGATTTACAGACTCATCACATGCATGTTAAATTAGTGTTGAGAACTCTTCTGGTTAACGGTCTCTATTGCAAACTCGAAAAATGTTCATTTGATCAATCTGAAGTCCAATTCTTGGGTTATATAATCTCTGCCAAGGGTTTTCGTATGGATCCCAAGAAACTTTCTGCCATTATGGAATGGCCTCTACCTCAGGGTTTGAAAGCCATTCAGCGTTTTCTGGGGTTCTCAAATTATTATAGGCGTTTTATTAAAGGGTTTTCTGCCATTGTAGCACCTATAACCAGAATGACCAAGAAGGATGGTAATACTCATGTCTGGAAACCAGAAGCACTCGAGGCCTTTGAATTCCTGAAGGCTTCATTTGCCTCTGCTCCTATTTTACAGCATCCTGTCCCTTCACTGCCCTTTATTCTTGAAGTTGATGCTTCTGAGATAGGGGTAGGTGCTATCTTGTCTCAAAGAGATTCACCTGAAAAGCCGTTACACCCTTGTGGCTTCTTTTCCAGACAGATGTCCAAAGCAGAGAAGAATTATGATGTAGGCAATCGTGAACTCCTTGCTATCATTTTGGCGCTCAAGGAATGGAGACATCTGCTAGAGGGTACTAGGGATCCCATCCTCATTTTAACAGATCACAAAAACCTCTCCTATCTCAGTGAAGCAAAAAGATTGTCTTCTAGGCAGGCCAGGTGGTCTCTGTTTTTGTCTCGTTTTAATTACATAATCACATACAGACCAGGTGATCGTAATACTAAAGCTGACGCTCTGTCCAGACAATTCGAGACTACTGACAAACTCGAGATCGATGTTACCCCTGTCATTCCGCCTGACAGAATAATAGCTACTACTGTTCTTTCTATTTCGTTTTCCCTCTTACAAGCTATTCAGGCTAAACAAAACTTGGCTCCTGGGGAGAGGCCTGCTGATAAGCTATTCGTTGATATACCGGAGAGACGAGACATCTTGTCATTATATCATGACACTAGAACTGCTGGACACCCTGGTATTTCTAAGACATTCTCAGCAGTTTCTAGATATTTCTGGTGGGCTTCCTTGCGCAAGGACGTCACCGATTACGTTAATGCCTGTAGTACTTGTGCCAGTATGAAGTCCTCCCACAGAGTTCCCTGTGGGTTGTTGCATCCGTTGCCCATACCCGAGAGGCCGTGGTCCAATATATCCATGGATTTTATTGTTGAATTACCTCCCTCTAATGGTAAAACTGTCATCCTGATGATTGTGGATCGTTTTTCTAAGATGGCTCATTTTGTGTCTCTTGTCAAATTGCCATCATCCAAGGAACTTGCCTCTATCTTTGCCAGGGAGGTGTTTCGGTTGCATGGTATACCCACTTCGATCGTGTCCGATAGGGGTAGCCAGTTTATCTCCAGATTCTGGAAAACGTTTTGTACAGAGATGGGTATCTCCCTCTCGTTTTCTTCCGCTTACCACCCCCAGTCTAATGGAGCTGCTGAACGTGCCAACCAATCTCTAGAGCAGTATCTTCGTTGTTTCGTGTCCCACCATCAGAACAATTGGGCTGACCTTCTTCCTTGGGCTGAGTTTGCTCGTAATAATGCTGCTCATGAATCCTCCGGTAACAGCCTTTTTACGTTGTTTATGGCCGGCATCCCGTGGTTCTTCCAGCTGCGTTCTCCTTGCAGGGCATGCCAGCTCTGGATGAACATTTGGCTAGTCTACGTAATACTTGGGAGCAGGTTCAGTTTTCTTTGGTGGCTTCCGCTGCTCGCCAGAAGGTTCAGGCAGACAAGCATCGCAGGGCGGCTCCATCCTATGCTGTGGGAGACCGGGTTTGGCTTTCTACTCGCAATATTCGTCTTCGTGTGCCTTCTATGAAGTTGGCCCCTCGTTTTATTGGTCCTTTTCGTATCTTGCATGTGGTTAATCCTGTCTCGTATGCATTGGATCTTCCTAGGAATCTACGCATTCCTAACGTGTTTCATACCTCCTTGTTAAAACCCCTCCTGTGCAACCGTTATACTCGGCATGTCCCTCCTCCTCCTCCGGTTTCTGTGGAGGGCCATGAGGAATTTGAAGTGGCGGCTATAATTGACTCTCGTTTTCTTCGGGGTCGCCTCCAATATCTGGTACATTGGAAGGGCTATGGGTCTGAGGAACGCAGTTGGATTTCCGCTGGCGCTGTTCACGCTCCTCGCCTTGTGCGTTCTTTCCACGCTCGTTTTCCTGCCAGGCCTGCTCCTCCCCGCCCGGTGGGCGTGTCTTCAGGGGGGGTACTGTAGCGGTACTTACCCACTCCAGGGGCCGGCCGGGGTCCTCTCTTCTCGCCGCGCGTGGTCCTGCTCCTGCACGAGCCGCGCGCGGCTCAGCCAACGATAAGATCAGTCAGGCGGGCAGTGACCGCGAGAAGCGGTCACGTGTCCCGCCCGACACTATGAGCGCGCCGCGCGTCTCGGGCGCGCTCTTAAAGGGACAGTGGGAGACTAAATTAGAATCAGTCTCCCATTGGCCCCTGTCGTGCCACGTTCCCCATACACTCACGTTTTGGGGGCGTGGATATGACAGGGGCCAATCAAAGTGAACATTAGGGTATTTATACTCACCTGTTTCCTTTGCTCCTTGCCCTATCGTGGTTTCTGTCCAGTTCCCTTTAGTGCTTGTATCGTTCAGTTGGTTTTTTGGTGCTTGACCTTGGCTTTGTTCCTGACTCCGCTCTCTCTTTATCCTTGCTTGCTTATCCGCTGTTTTGTCCTCTGTGTACCAGTCCTCGGCTTGTTCTACGTTACGCTGTCTCTCAGTTCCCTTGACCTCGGCTTGTTCTAGACTCTGTCTTTCTTATACTCGTCCAAGTCCGGCCATTCTAAGGTCCGGTAAGACGAACCCTGGTTTCTTGTCTCTTGACTATCTGAACTATTCCTGCGTGTTGGGGTATATTACTGTGACAGGGCCATAATGATAATAAGGGGGGGACCTACTGTCCTCCCCCTCTCCAGCCCCCACCCCTGGGCGGCGGGTGTGGTCCATAAAGATAATGAAGGGGGACCTACTGTCCTCCCCCTCTCCGGCCCCCACCCCTGGGCGGCGGATGGGGGCCATAAAGATAATGGGGGGGACCTACTGTCCTCCCCCTCTCCGGCCCCCACCCCTGGGTGGCAGGTGGGGGGACCTACTGTCCTCCCCCCGGCCCCCACCCCTGGGCATCGGGTGGGGGCCATAAATATAATGAGGTGGCGACCTTCTGTCCTTCCCCTCTCTGGCCCCCACCCCTGTGCGGCGGGTGGGGGCCCTAAAAAAAACAATATGGGGGGGACCTACTGTCCCCCCTGGCTCCCACCCCTGAGCGGTGGGTGGGGCCCTAAAAAAACAATAAGGGGGGACCTACTGTCCCCCCCGGCCCCCACCCCTGAGCGGTGGGTGGGGGCCCTAAAAAAACAATAAGGGGGGGACCTAATGTACTCCCCTCTGGCCCACACCCCTGAGCAGCGGGTGGGGGCCCTAAATACAAATGGGGGGATCCTAGTCACCCCCCCCCCCAAAAAAAAATATCCCCCTACCTACCCCCCTCACCCTAAAAATAATTAGGGGGGAACTTTAACTAAGAACCTGTCAAAAAAAACAAAAACTTACCCTTCGATGTTTTCTGTCTTCTAAAATCTTTTTTTCAGCCCTAGAAAAGGCCAAATAAAAAACCATAATAACCGACGCAATAAAAAAAAAAAAAAAAACGAGCGCAAATTTTTTTTATCCATCTTCACCCATGGAGGGCTCCGCGCAGACTGAGCTCTGCAGGGCGGGGGATTTCAAGCCATCCAATCACAGTGCTCTGTGTCATTTTACACAGCGTGGGAAATTTATTTGGAATTTTCCCACGCTGTGTAAAATGACAAAGAGCACTCTGATTGGCTTAAACCAGCCCATCAGAGCGTTCTTAGCCTAATTGCAGGGCGTGGCAAGGCTTTATAAGCCTTCCCCCGCCCTGCAGAGCTCAGTCTGCGCGGAGCCCTCCATGGGTGAAGATGGATTATTATTTTTTGCGCTCGTTTTTTTATTTTTTTTATTTATTTTATTGCGTCGGTTATTGTAGTGTTTTATTTGGCCTTTTTTGGGGCTGAAAAAAGATTTCAGATGGTAAGTTGTTTTTTTCTAATTCTTTTGACAGGTTCTTAGTTAAAGTCCCCCCTCATTATTTTTAGGGTGAGGGGGGTAGGTAGGGGGATAATTTTTTTTTGGGGGGGAGGGGGTGACTAGGGTCCCCCCATTTGTATTTAGGGCCCCCACCCACCACTCAGGGGTGGGGGCCAGGGGGGAGTACATTAGGTGCCCCCCCTTATTAGTATTTAGGGCCCCCACCTACCGCTCAGGGGTGGGGGCCAGGAGGGGACAGTAGGTCCCCCCTTATTGTTTTTTTTTTTTAGGGCCCACACCCACCACTCAGGGGTGGGGGCCAGGGGGGGACAGTAGGTCCCCCCTTATTATTTTTTTTAGGGCCCCCACCCACCGCTCAGGGGTCTGGGCCGGGGGGACAGTAGGTCCCCCCCTTATTGTTTTTTTAGGGCCCCCACCCACCGCTCAGGGGTGGCGGCCGGAGGGGGGATAGTAGGTCACCCCATTGTGATTTATGGCCCCCACCCACCGTGCAGGGGTGGGGGCCAGGGGGAGGACAGTAGGTCCCCCCTCACTATTTTTATAGCCCTCACCCACCACGCAGGGGTGGGGGCAGGGGGGAGGACTGTAGGTCCCCCCCCCTCATTTTTTTTATGGCCCCCACCCAACGCTCACGGGTGGGGGGGTGGACAGTAGGTCCCCCCATTGTGATTTATGGCCCCCCCAGTAGGTCCCCCCCCTATTTTATTTTTTTGATGATGAATAGGGGGCGGATCGAACATCGCATGTTTTCGCCCGCGGTGGCGAACGTGAACATGCTATGTTCGCCTGGAACTATTCGCCAGCGAATAGTTCGGGACATCACTATTTAGGTATAGTAGACTTGCCCCAATTTTGTCATATAAAATGTATTTACAATGAAATAGTATGAAGTTCATCATTAACATGCTTAATGTGCTGGTGTAAGGCCTGTGTAGGATGATATTTGTGTTGGGTGCTGAGAGAGAAAGTACAGCTTAATGAGCTAACCACAAAGTGCATATTGAAGTATTAGATGCCTGTATTTCCACATTATTAGTTGGGTTCTCAAGTAAGTACTTATCAAGGTTCCATCCCCTCTACACTTAGCTTGATGTCCCAAAGTATGCTTCACTACAAGAGGGATGTGATCTCACCATTAATTGCACCAATTTGTAAATTTTTAACCCACTGGAGCATGAGAATGTCCAGGATTATCTATTGTGTACAACAGAGAAAAAGTTATAGCCCCTTACAGTGGGGTATAAGAAATTCTACAATTCGAATTTCAAAAGTAATTTTGAAAATCTAGCGCTCTGGAGATGGCTAGATCCCCTACAACATATTTGTAGTCTCCACATATGAGGACCCATCCCTTCCTAACTATCGAGCAAACACAAATTTTTACCCAGGAATTGTAACTGTTGAGTTTGGAGCATAAGGTTTTGTAATTTTTCTTTCTTGAGTATTGTGCAGCCCCACTAAGATAAGCATTTGGCCCTCTATTATCATCATACTTGTTGTGTAAAGAGAATGCCCAAGATAGAGACCCCTTAGCTTTGATAGAGGCTAGGGTATGGTAGGCCATTGGTTATTTTTTAGATTTAATGGCGCGGTTAGTAGTACTAACTTGTTTCCTGTATGCAAGTTATAAGGGGAATTCAGTCCTTTCAGGGTCAAGGAAAATAGTTTGAGTGTACTAGCCATGCGATAGATCCATTAAAAAATTGAGCTCCTGCTTATTAATAAACACATTAATATACGGGGCAGATAAAACTTCTACCCAATCTCTTGGGACACTACAGAGCCCTCCTCCTTCCAAAGCTGGACAAGTTAGTGACCAAGTAAGATAAAAAATAAGAAAAATAAATCAAAGTGCAACCATCATGCAAACTTACATAGAAAAGCCTGTCTGTTAAAACCAGGCGACTGTACAGTGAAGACGATGTGCATCTTCACCCACGGTAATTGCATCTCCAGAGGCTGATGGACACACCGGGTCTCCAGCAAGGGGCAGGCACCTGGGTCACATGACTCTTTATCCAGCACAATAATAGCTAAACTTGGCTAACATAATACCTTGACTTAAATCAGCACCAGGAGAGAAAAAAATAACATAGATGAGAAGATGTATGGTTAACTTTAGTTTCCTTGAACATATGTTCAAGTTTGAATTCTGTTTATTTAAAAAAAATTAAAGTGTAATTGTATTTATTAATTTTTTTTGTTACTAGTTGTTTGCCTGTATCATCAGAACATGTGTCTAAATACCAACTGAAAAAGAGTCAGCAGACACTTAATTAGATATACAGAGAATAGGTGGCTATTGTAGGCAGCTCAACAAATCTAGTTTGTGCCAAAAACACATAAGAGAACTACTTAAGACATAAAATAACACAAACTGATACTGAGCATAAAAGATAAGGAAACTTGTTATTTGTAGCCAATCTATCGGGACCTTTGACAGGTCTATGTATATAGAAAGATTGGAGTAACTTGCAGCTAAGGAGCTACATCTTCTGGTGGCTGCCAGTATCTTCTCTTTACGTGAAAATAACCAAGGTGTACGATTACTTCTCTGGTCATCAAAGCTGTCAGGCCTTTGAACTTGGGTGGGTGATACGCTGTATCAAAGAGTCACTAATTCCTGCTTTTGTTGGGAAGTAAAGCCGAGAAGAAGGTAGTTCAGGTATTGCTTGCTCCTCAGGGATTCCTCACACTCTCAGGTTGGTGTGGTGCAAACAGTCCTCCGTATCTGCCACTTTTGCCACTGTTCACTACCTCATTATAGTAAGTGGAGTGCCTCAGGGTTTTCGTCTTGGATCCATTTTTCTTTTTTGCGTTTATAAATTATCTTGAAGTGGGCTTTGAAAATAATTTGTCGGCGTTTAAAGATGAAACAAAACTTGGTAAGATAAAACAGTTTAAACGTGATATAACTTCTCTACAGAGGGATTTGAATAAATTGTGGGAC